>NC_043707.1:117307576-117372484 GCF_006229205.1 Suricata suricatta
CCGCCCCCTCCCGGTTGATGGCTGGCTGGGGACCCGGGCCCGGCGGGGGCCAGGCCGCCCCGGGGGTCTCCTGCGCAGACGGCAGGCCGGAGGGGACCCCCGGAATGGGTCCCCATGCCTGGTAACCAACGACCGTGCTCAAAATCCAGGCTGAGATTTTGTTTGTTTTTTGTTTTAAGAGGAGGACACAGAGATGGGGGCAGAAGTTTGTATTGGCCGGGCCACCCCTCCTTCTGTAGGTTCTGGCCCTCCCTGGCCCTAGGCCCGAGCCTCCAAAGGGTGGGGCCGCCTGAGGCTGTCAGCGGCTCTTCTCGCAGAGTCTATCAGAGGTGGCACCGGCTGTCCCCCAGCTCCAGACCTCCGAGCCATCTGTGTGTGACTCCTCCTCCCGCCTCACCCTCCCCAGCCAATCAGTCACCAAGTCCTTCGGATTCGGCCTCCCGGGCTGTGTCAGCTTCCAAACTTCACTTCTACCTGAGGAGGCAGCCAGTCCCTGGGTCCTTTCACCGACTCAGACTTCTGTGACGCTCACAGCCAGCCAGCCCCTAGGCCAGAGGAATCAAGGCTGGCCCTGTCCTCAGGGAGCTCCCAGTCCCTAGGGAAAGGCAGGCGCACACACACACACACACACACACACACACAAACACACACACACACAAACACACACACACACACACACACACACACAACCACCTGCCAGTTGTTTGCTGGTCTTCCTGGAAGCATTCCCAATTGGGTAAATCGTGGCTGAGGACCTACCATTCCACGCCGGGCTAGTTGGCTGGAAACCCAGCTATGAACAAGTTGGACAAAGTTCTAGTCCCCATGGGGAGTCCAGTCTTGCACAGGATGTGAAGCCTATGAGCAACTGGAGGACAGGGCCTATGCAGGCCACTTATTTCCAAGCCCCAAGCACAGTGTGCTGCACAGAGGAGGGCACAAAACAATATGTGGCAGGAGTTAGTTGGAATTATAAAGCACAAGGAGGGGCCAGGGAGGGGAGGAGTGGGGACGACACAGAGGAGGCCACTCTTCCTCAGCAAGGTGAAGCTCCTCTGAAATTAGATATAGAGTGAACCAGGTGAGGAAGGAGCACCTTCCAGTGTCCAGGAAAATGGGGGTGATAGAAGTATCAACTCATTGTTGAGAAGCTCAGTGAGATAATAATTAATAAATGGAAAAGGATCTCTCATGTAGAAGAATTCAAAATAATTTATGGAGATATTCAAGGAGGGGGAGCAAACCCTAGGCTCCTTAGGTGTGGGCTGCGAATCATGACTTCCTTCCAAAGTGCACAGTATGGGGGCACCTGGGTGGCTCAGTTGGTTGAGCGTCCGACTTTGGCTCAAGTCATGATCTCACAGTTCATGAGTTCAAGCCCCGCATCGGGCTCTGTACTGACAACTCAGAGCCTGGAGCCTGCTTCTGATTCTATGTGTGCCTCTCTCTCTGCCCTACCCTGCTCATGATCTGACTCTCTACGTCTCCCAAAAACAAATAAATGTTAAAAAAAATTTTAAACAAAGCGCACAGTATGGAAAGGGAGGGAAAAGAGAATAACTTCTCAGGGGAAACCTGACAGCTACTACCAGAACCAGGTGATCAAGGCCAACACCAACAGCTACAAACCACTTTTTCAGTATGCGCACTTGATATTACATAGTAAAAGTGACACTTTACCTCTATGGTCTTCCTTCAAATAACCTATATAATGCCAGTCTTGTCATGAGAAAAACATGGGACCAACTCAGAGAGTAGAACATCCTAAAAAAATGCCTATCTGGGGTGCCTGGGTGGCTCAGTCAGTTAAGCGTCTGACTTCGGCTCAGGGCATGATCTCACGGTTCGTGGGTTCAAGCCCTGCGTTGGGTTCTGTGCTGACAGCTAGCTCAGAGCCTGGAGCCTGTTTCAGATTCTGTGTTTCCCTTTCTCTCTGCCCCTCCCCTGCTCACTCTCTGTCTCTCTCTCCCTCAAAATAAATAAACATTAAAAAATAAAAAATAAATATTAAAAAAAAATTTAAATGCCTAACTAATACTCCTCAAAACTGTCAAGGTCATCAAAAACAAAGTGAATCTGAGAACCTGTTACAGCCCAGAGGAACCCAAAGAGACATAAAAGTTAAATACACTGTGGTATACTAGGTGGGATCTTAGAACAGAAATAAAGACATTAGGTAAAAACTAAGGAAATCTTAATAAACTATGGATTTTAGTTAATAATAATGTATCAGTAAAAGTATTCATTGGTAATTGTAGCAAGATATAATAAGCAGTAATGTAAGATGTTAACAATAGGCGAAACTGGGTGGGGATAGATGGGAATTCTCTGTAGTATTTTCTCAATTAGTCTATAAATCTAAGATTGTTCCAATAAAGTATACTACTAATAAGGGGGAAAACCCTTAAAAAAAAAGTATACTAACCCACATCACTGTTGATGTCCTTGTTCAATGAAATAATGCTTGATGAATCACCTACACATTCTAAAGGCCCAACAAATGTTATTATGTTGCTATTATCACCATCACTGTAATTCTAGGCACCTGGAATAGCATGTCCAAAGGCACTGGAGTTTAAGGTGGGGAGAGATGGGGAACAGAATCCTGAAGGCTTTGATTGCTGAGTTATGGTCTTTATAAGGGATTTATGGGCAGAGGACACTATAATCTGGTCCATGTCTGCCTCACCAGCATCCTGTCCTACCACCTGGAAAGCTGTGCTCCAGCCAGCCAAAGTGGGCTGTCATCTTGGGCCAGTCATCTCTCTTCTAAGGGCTCTGCACATGCTGTTCTCTATGCCTGGGACCTTTAGTCTTTTCCTTGCCGTGTCTTAAGTCTCTGGCAAACACCCACTTGTCAAAGCTCGGCTCAAACATCACTTCCTCTCTGAAGTTTTCTATTTATTTTGAGAGAGAGAGAGAGAGAGCAGGAGTGGGGCAGAAACAGAACCACAAGCAGACTCTGCCACTGAACAGGACTGGAACCCATGAACCGGTGAGATCATGACCTGAGCCAGAATCAAGAGGCAGACACTCAACCCACTGAGCCACCACCAGGTACCCCTCTGTGAAGCTGTTCTAGATTCTCTGCACATGGAAAGAGGCACTTTTCACTGGTTCCCAAGGGCACCACAGTCCTCTGGCCACACTGCTGGCAAAGCACTTATTACAATGCATTAGAATAAATGCTTCCTGAATGGATGGACAAATGACAGGGTGGACTGCAAGCCCACTCTCATCCTCTCCAATTCTTTGAGCTCTCTTCATTCTCTTACAGGAAGCCCTCCAGTGGAACCCAATGAGTTCTGTCTCTCTTCTTTAACTTTTACAGTGTAGCCCTTGATTATAGTCTAACTACTCCTGTACACCTACGTAGCTGTCCCTTGCATGAGAATAAATTCTTTGAGGAGGAAACCATGTCTTACATGTTCTGTTTTTTCACTCGTTCACTCCTTCAACAAGGATTTACAAACACCTCTTCTATGTCACAGTTAGGGTCCCAGGCCCTGGAGAGGCAGTGCATAGGATCCAGCCCCGGTTATGACAGAGCGTTAGTTAGGGTTGTTAAATAGTGAAGATAAACCAGATCCCGCTGCATTGCCAAAGAACTCTGGAACCTTAGTGACATAACACAAGGGTGGTTTCTTTGTCACTTTTGCCACATGCCTATGCTGGATCCTTTGCTTTAGTGCTTTGAAGACCTAAGCTGACGAGTCCCTACCATATTGAAGCTACACCCACGGAAAGAAACATAAGACCCGTTTAGTTACCATGGCAGGAGACTATAGACTGGAGAATCATGCGCCATATTCCTCCTCTTCAGCCCGTAAGACAGACAGACAGACACACACACACACACACACACACACACACACACACACACACACACCCTCTCCTCACTCCCCATTGGCCAAGACAAGTCACGTGGTCCAGCCCAAGTGCAAGCGAGGCTGGGAAATGCCGCGTTCCTCTGGAAGGAGAAGAGGAGCGGACTTTAATTTAGGGAGACAGACTGTAACAGTTACACAGATAATTATTTGTCTCATAAGAGCTGCAGAAGACAGATCTGAGGTGTCTGGGGAGTGGATAAGAGAAGATCAGGGAAGCCTTCTCAGAGAAAGGGACATTTAAGCTGAGACCAGGGAAGTGCTGGGAGAAGAGCATTTCTGGCGATGAGAACTATGTGTGGCGGTTCTGGCCCTACTGAAGGGCCACAAAGGATAACGGAGCGGGAGGGAAGTGAGGGGGACTGTAAAGTGACCCTGCGGGCTGGACGACCCAGAAGCTCCCCGGCAAGGATTTAGCTTGAGAACAATAGGAAATCAGGAGGAGGCAGGCCTTAGGTGGAGACGGGAGGTGATCACATTTCGTTTCAAAAGGTCCATGTGGCTGCTGGGGAGAGAATGGACTGGAATGGGCAAAGCAGAAAACCAGGCCGGTAGAGAGACTTTCAAAGTCCCCCAGGTGAAGAGTGGTGGTGGCTTTAGAGGTGGAAAGAAGTGGACCATAGGTGGGACATATGAAGGACTTAGTGACTGATGTAAGGGGTTACAGAGCAGGAGGTATCCAGGGAACCCCCAGGCCCTGCCACTCCTGTCACCCTAAGCACAAGGCGGGCTTCCCAACACCACATCCTAGCCTGCTCTCAGCGAGACCTCAGTGCAGCTTCCTCTCCTGACTCTCCACTCTAGCGAGCAGCCTCCTCGTGCTTCGAATCGGCTGTACCTCCCATCAGAACTAAACCAATCTCAGGGCGCCTGGGTGGCTCAGTTGGTTAAGCCTCTGACTTCGGCTCAGGTCACGATCTTGCAGTTTGTGAGTTCAGACCACCACCCCCTCCCCCCCGCCACCACCGCATCAGGCTCTGTCCTGACAGCCCGGAACCTGCTTCACACTCTGTATCTCCCTCTCTCTCTGGCCCTCGCCCACTCACATTCTGTCTCTCAAAAATAAATAAACATTAAAAAGAAGAAGAACTAAATGAGTCTCAAGCATCAACACAAGCACTTTCTAACTGGACGCCATAGGAACCCCTGGGAAGGAGGCTGGCAGGGATGTTACCTCCCATGCCACAGGAGGGGAAACTGAAGCCCGAGAAAGGAAAATGGTCAGCTAAGTTTTGGAGTCAGGCCTGCAGCTGAGGTCCTCCGACCCCTGATCCAGAGCAGCTGGTTCACAGTGGGTGCTGTGTGGTGTTAGCTTAGAGCCTGGATGAGTAGGCATGTGAGCTCTCTGCCCATTCACCCTCTTCACCTTTGTTCATTTTGCTCCCCTCAAGGAGGCTATGGAGTTTAAGATGATAGATTAGGTGTAAGAGTCCAGTAAGAGCTGGGTTGAACCCTGGCTGGTCACTTATCAGCTGGTAATTGCAGTAAGTTTCTTACTCTCTCTGAGCCTGTGTTGTCCTGCGCAAACAGTGATGACGCCTACTTCTCAGGGCAAGTACACATGAGATCACGGGTGAGGCCTTGGCCGTGCAGCTCCCCGAACTTCGGGGACCCACCCCTCCACCTCCCCTGAGGACACCAGCCAACCCTTCCCCACCCCCAACAGGAACTTCTCAGGTTCAGTTCAGGCTGTACCATTCAAGTTATAACCCAGAGAAGAGTCATTTAAATCCCAGACTGGTCACTCTGCCTTCTTAAAGTGGTGCCATAACTCATACTGGGGTGAAGACCCATCTCTCTGTACTCTCTTTTCCATTTTGGGGGGTTTTTTGTTTTTGTTTTTGGTGGGGGGAAAGGGGGAGGAAAACCTCCCTCTGCTTGCTCTGGAGAGACTCTGAGGACTTGGCCCCTGGAAGCAGGGATGTTAATGGAGGTTAGGATACACCAAGTTGTCGAGAGCTGAGCAGGAGATGGAGACCTAAACTGCTCTACATGATCAAATGATAGGGAATGCGGCCCCCAGTGTCACATGCTCTGGCCCCTCAAAAAGCCTCCCCCCTCAACAAGGACTACTTTTCCCCTGGGCCACTGTGCTCCAGCCATGCAGGCCTCCTGCGGGCTCACGGAAGGCATGCTGATTCCCATTGTCACACGGCCTTTGCAGTACCCTCCTCTTGGCATGTGCTCCCTGCCTGACCACACCCACCATGTCCCCAATCACCATGGCTCATAGCCACATGCTGAGGGGGGCCTTCTGTTAATTTCACGATGCCCTCATAACCCCACGGACTTAACGGTTTTTGTACACTTACCCCAGCTGTGATTCTGCATTCAGATTTCTAATCCTGTGATTTGACATCAGACTATGAACTGGGTACTCAGTACATATTTATTGATTCATTCATCCAGTTTAAAAAAATATGGGGGTTGAATTTTTGAAGGTGAGGGGGCTCTGAAAATGAACAAGCTGAAATAGATGAGTGTTGTCCTGAAATGTGGGGATGATCCGTGAAATGGGCGAACTAGAGGAGGGGGTGCTGGTGGACAGGCGACTTCAGAACTTGTCACAACACATAGGATTACTCAATTTTCTGCCCTTTGCATTGCCACACCCTCCCACTCAAGTTTCCTCCAACCTTCAGGAAAATGAGCTGGACACTGGAAGTTTGGTTGGCAATGGGGTACCCAGATTGGCCCCAAGTGGAGGGGAAAGACAGGCAGAGGAGAGAATGCAAGGGCACTGGGAGTAGAAAATAGGAGCTGCAAGTGACCAGGACTTCATAAGTCACTGGAGCTTGAAGAAATCTTGGGGACGTCATTGGATTTCCACAAGATGTGAGGGAAGAAATTCTAGCAAATTTTCGTTTAAATCTGAAAGGACTCAAAATCTGGGCTTTAAACACAGAAAATGCTGTGACTGATTAGCAATGCCCATCATGAGCAGGACAGCCGAGTACATAGACCAGCCCCATTCTGGGGTCCCAGGCCTACCATTTAGCTCAGTGTTTGCTCAGCCAGAGGATCAAGACTATGTCTTACTCATCTTCTGTGTCTCTACCATTAGTAGTGAGCTGTGGCTTGTAAGATGGGGGGAGAGGATGGGGGAGGGGAGGGGTATAGGAGAGCCAGCAGGAAGTCTGAGCCCCAACCAGACAGGGCAAGACATGTGGTCCTGGCCCTGACTCTGGTAAAGCCCTCGATGAGCTGAGGCAAGCCACCTTGCAATGCTGGACCTCAATTTCTTCCATTGCAAAGTGGGCCTTGGGGCAAGTCGTAGGTCAAAGTTGTGACCGCTTTCAGCTCAGGCACACAGGGTTCAAATACTCCCACTAGCTGTCGGACCTGAGGGCATCTCAGTCTTTTCACTTATAGAAGGAGGATAAGAATCCTTAATTCACAGGACACTGTGTCAGGATTAGAAATTGTATACGCTACCATTTACCAAACATTTACTGTTAAGTGAGGCATCTTGCTGGGCTTTTTATGGGCACGATCTCACTTGAGGAAGGCACAGTGCCCAGGACCTGACCAGTTCTCAGGGAGTGTTAATTCCCCATTTCCTAAAGGATCCAAGGAGTCTGAGGCTATGGAAGGGCTGTATTATCCACAAATCACCTTCAAAAAGTGATGGCAGTGACTATTCACAGCCCTTCCCCCCAACTGCTCCAATCCTCCAGCGATAGGCTGTCACAGAAGATCTGGGCCCAGTTGTCTTTTATGACTGGCCCGAGGGCTGCCAGAGGAAAAGGGCAAAAGTGCCATAATGAAAGAGCAGACAATTACCTTCCCTTATAATTACCATTTGCAGTAATTAAATAATAATAGCCTTTTGTAGGCCCTGAGAACTCACAGCAGCCCACATGGATAACATCTGGCTCCCTTCTCTTCTGTCAGGAATTGTATGCCCACAGGGACGGGATGGGAAAATTGAGGCAAAGAAAGAAATAAAGCCAGCCACCCTATGTCATACACCAGGCAGGGTGTCGGGGTCATGAAAAGATCCATACGGAACTGACACGGACTGGCAGACAGCTGGGGGCCTGTGTTTGGGGGTTCCGGCTCCATTGCTCACAAGCTGTGTGGCTGTGGGTGGCTCCCTTCCCCTCTCTGGGCTTCGCTTTTCCCATATGTAAAATGAGATGGAACCAACCCTTGACCAGACGTAAGTCTATTGTCCTAGATTTTATTCCACTCACATATAATACTAAGGAGTTCTTTTGCCCCTGAGTTGCAAGAGCTAGAAATCCATCCCAGGGCAGCAAGTAAGCAGAAAAAGGAGGTTCTGGTTCACAGAATCCAAGCTGTGCAAGAAGCAGAGGTCTTGGGAACAAGTGAACCAGGGAGAAGGACACTTCAGGCCTCCCTCCTTTCTGCCTCCTTCATATACCAACTTTATTCTTTCTCCACCTTCCTGGAGAGTGCACCAACAGCTGTGCTCACCTGCGGTTCAGAGCTTCGGCCCCCTAATGGGCCATGCTCTCATTGGCCCTGCTTGAGTTGGGTGGTCACCCTGGGACCAATCAGCAGCAGCTAGTAGGGCAGCATCTGTAACACCCCGAGTGGTTGTTAGCAATGGAATAAGAGAAGGGCGCCCAGCAGAAATAGGGGGCACTGGGCAGGCCAAATAATAATTATTCACCAAAGCGAATTCTTGCCCATGGCCTGTAGAAAAAAGGAAAGGTAAAGTGTCATAAAACCAATGGTATAAACCGCCAGGGATACAGAAATACGAGAGGTGTGCCTGGGAGGGGGCAGGGGAAAGCGGTACAGGCTTCAGACTCTAGCTCACTGATCCGTATACCCATTCCCATTTGAGCATCATTTTGTACCCTTCAGCAATGAGGGTTCGAACCCACAAACCATGAGATCATGACCTGAGCCGAAGCTGGACGCTCAACGGACTGAGCCACCCAGGCACCCCTCCCTTGTCAGTTTCTACAGAGAAATCCCTCTCTGCCTCTTCCAGCCTCTGGTGGCTCCAGGAGTCCCTAGGCTTGTGGCTACGTCCATTCCACCTTTGCCTTTGTCTCCACATGGCCTTCTCCATCTGTCGCTTATAGGGTCACCTGTCTTTAGATTTAAGGTCAACCCCTGTACCCCAACAGTGATCTCATCTCAAGATCTTTAACTTGATTACATGCAAAGACCCTTTTCCCAAATCAGGTCACATTCGTAGGTTCTGGAGGTTAGGACATGGGGGTACCATTGAACCCACTACAGCATGCTCTGCCTTGTGTCCTTGTAACCAAAAGAACCCTCACTCAGACGTGCCTTGGCATTAGGCATGGATGGATTCCACCCCCACTCCCCCCACCCCCCATTTTTCTGGTTCTGAACTTGGAACAACATTTGAAAAACTAATTCCAACTCCTTTAGGGGAATGTGGTTCTTCTCTGAGCCTCAGGTTTTGTTTCTTATCTGTAAACATGGGGCTAAGACCATCTATCCACAGGGCTGTTGAGTGGATTAAATAAAATGTCCCATGGGAGAGCCAGTCTCACCATTTATACTCCATGGAGCTGGTGTCCTAAGCCCTGGTGGTGGACAGAGGACCCAGGTCCCTGTAGAGGAGTAACCAACCACATGACACCTAAGTCATTCATCAGGTTCCTAGAGTATGACCTTCCGGACCCAACAGAGTCAAACTTCTGCAGAGCTGAGGGCTAGAGCCTCATTCCAAGTCTGTTGGCCCCAGAGAAGGACAGGAATCTGAAGGCCAATAAAATGAGGGTCACAATCACATAGGAAAGTCCCAGAGATCAAGAAAACACAACATTGACAGCCACTCCCCACCCGATACTTCTCCACCTTTGGCGCCAGGTCCCGCACTCAGTGCCCTTGGCCTCCCTTTAATCCTCAGCGCAACCTTGTGACAGCTCTCTTGATCCCCATTTTACAAAGTCGCTGAGGCTCGGGAAGATGACAACAGGGGTCTAAGGCCACACAGCAAGTGAATGGTGGGGCCTGGTGGGGCCCTGCATGCTGTACCTGTGTTCACCACATTGCCTCAGTAAAGCCATCTGCCCCTGAGTGTCTCCTCTCCTGGAGCAGTGACATCGGGGCACTTAGAAGCCCAGTGAGATAACATTCTGAACTATTAACTAAGCGGTTTCCCCCCACAAGATGCCCTGTGCCTGCAGTCCTTCCTCCATCTGACTTTGTCCGATTCGCCGTTGTACCCTAGTGGTTACAATAGTGCCTGGTACATAGTTGGCACTCAATAAATATTCAGTGAAGAAAATAATTTGGGTAGATAGGGCATTCCCTGGTTAGTGCCTCAGGGAAGGGATGACAGGACAACACAGCTAACAAAGGGCTCACCTTCTGAACTTTTCCCCCTCAAAACCTTAGGCCCTGACATTGAGACCTATGACTTGGGAGAGCATGTGATAATCCCAGAGACTGCAAAAGACACCCCTTCCCACCCATCACCCCGGAGATAGGAAAGACAGAAGGAGAATCAGAGAGGAGGCAGAAACAAAGCTTAGAATGTTCAAGGGCCCCAGAGAGGGGAGCCCCAGATGGGTCTTGGGATCTGAGAACCAAGGCCCATGGGCAGCCCATGTACCTGGGGCTCTGCAGGTGGAGACAAGGAGGAAATGCCGGAAGGTTCCGTCTAGGCAGATAGAGCTGACACAGCCTCAGGGCATGCACGGAGTGGAGCCGGCTGGGAGGGGCTGAGGCAACTGGGGGCCTGTGGCAGGGTGGGGTTGGGTGCTGGGAGGCCAGCCTTCCTGACACTTGGAGCTTACAGGAGCATAGAGGTCTCCCATGTGCTACCCCAGCAGAAGTTCATGACCCCGGGTCCCATCCAGCTGGCAAAGTCTGCAAAGTGGATAATATTTGTAAAAGCACTTTGCAAGTCAGATGTCACAGGTGTTTACCAACTCTGCTTCTCCATCCACCTTTACCACCTTCTAATCAATGGGAAGCCTTGATTCTGACCATGGATTGATTTTCAACCCTGGTTTTCAATGTCTTAATGAATTTGTGTCTCTTTCTGAGTCTTCATAGGTATGATCGTGGGTGTACTTCTAGCTGTGGGCTGGAATCCGATTTTTAAAATGTGTCGTCATCCTATTTAACTTGTCATAGCATTTGTTCCCACTGACCACTTCCTCCTGGGGAAATTCTCACCTCCCAGGACTTCTGTGACACCGCTGTCACTTAACCTTCCCTCTGCCTCTCTGATTACTCCCGTTTGTTTTGCTGACTTCTCTTCCTCAGCTAGCTCTTCTTTTTTCCTTACGATTTTATTTTTAAGTAATCTCTACACCCAACACAGGGCTCGGACTCACAACACCCAGATCAAGAGTCACATGCTCCACTGACTGAGCCAGCCGGATGCCCCTCAGCTAGCTCTTAAATCTTGGTCTCCCTAGAGTTCATCCTTGGGTCTCTCTTCTCTGTGTAATTTCATCCATCCCTCCTATAATTTGTACATAGTTCCCTGCTCCGATCTGTACCTTCAGCCCCAGGACCACATACCTATTGGCTTGCTGGATTCCCCCCCTGATTATCCCTTAAGAATCTGAGATTCCACCCATCCACAGCCTCCTCATCTTGCTGGACTGGTATATATTCTCACGTTCTTGGTCTCTCCCCATCCCCCTTGCCCCCATCTCTCCTTCTCTCCCCTCCCTCTCTCTCCCACCCTACACTCAGTAGCTAAGTATCTTTCTCAGTTCTTTTCTTGCCTTTACCCCATATACCACTGAGTCCAGCTTCACTTGTCTATTTGTTTGTCGGTTGGTAAATCTCCATTTTGGGGGCGCTTGGGTGGTTCAGTCGGTTAAGTGTCCGGCTTCAGCTCAGGTCATGATCTCACGGTTTGTGGGTTCAAGCCCCCGTGTCGGGCTCTGTGCTGACAGCTCAGACCCTGGAGGCTGCTTCAGATTCTGTATCTCTCTCTCTGTCCCTTCCTTTGCTCACGCTGTCTGTCTCTCAAAAATAAATAAAAAACATTTAAAAAACTTTTTTAAATCTTCATTTTGAAATAATTTCAAATTTATAGAAAAGTTGCAATTAGAGCACACAAAACTCCCAGATATCCTTTACCCAGGTTCACCATTTGTATACATTTTGCCTCATTCACTGTTATTTTATCTCTATCTAAACATCACATACACACAATATACACCCACCATATGGAGACATCCTGCCCCTTTCCACTAAATATTTCAGAGTATATTTCCTAAGAACAAAAGTAGCGTCTTAAAGAACAATAATACAATCATCAAACATAGGAAATTTAGCATTATATAATTTTCTTGTCTAATCCACCGTCCATGTTCAAATTTTGTCAATTGTTTCAATAATATTCTTTACAATTATTTGTTCTCAGTTCAGGATCCAATCCAAAATGATGCAATGCTTTTAATCATCATCTCTCTTTCGTCCTATTTAACCTGAAACAATTCCTGAGCCTTTCTTTGTCTTTTCTGACCTTGACATTTTTGAAGATTCCATGGACAAGTTATTTTGTAAAGTGCCTTCCAGGTTTGGTCTGTCTGATGTTTCCTCATGACCAGAATCAGATTATACATTTTTGGGGAATACCATTGAGTGTTGTACCCTTCCCAGTGTCTAACTAGGGCATTTGAGCCCCCAGAACTCATCTTCTTTAAATGAACACTCCCTCTTCTTCTTTTTTTTTTATGTTTCTTTAATTTATTTTTGAGACACAGAGAGAGACAGCATAAGCAGGGGAGGGTCAGAGAGAGGGGGAGATACAAAATCCGAAGCAGGCTCCAGGCTCTGAGCTCTGAGCTGTCAGCACAGAGCCCGACACAGGGCTCGGACCCACAAACTGTGAGATCATGACCTAAGCCAAAGTCAGACGCTTAACCGACTGAGCCATCCAGGTGCCCTGAACATTCCCTCTTCTATAAGACACAATCCTTTTCAGAAATAATAGTGAAATTATATGAATGATAATAATGGCCCAGAAATGAAACGCAAAAATACCACTAAACTCAAAATATGAGCAAATAAAATACTTTTTAAAATTGTAGGACATAAAAGGAAAACATTAATGGTTAATGGTGTTTAATTACGTTAGAATAAGGGGAGAAAAACGTATACTACCATTTGATCATCACAGAAATGCCTGCTGTACACTTCCTAGTTTTGTGTCTTAACTGATGTAAATTTCTCATGACTTCATCATATTCCATCTTGTTCATATGTTTGTGTTCAATAGAAAATCTAAGCCAGGTTTGTAAATCTGTCTATTCACAGCTGATCAAAGAATACTTTTTATTAATGTCAACTATTTAGAAAAGTCTCTTTCATATGAATCATCAGATATACAGATAGTTAGAAAAAGTATTCAACTCAGGAGCAAGTTTGAAAGAGAAAGAGACTCATAAAAATTCCTTTCACAATAAATCCAAGAAATTGCGATGAAACTCATGACTTTGTTTCTTTGGGATTGATACGGATTCAAACATCTCTACCATCAAAAAAATTTCCATTAAAACATATTCACCAGAAAATTCATTCATCAAATATTTCTATTATACTTGGTTAAAAAAATAATGAAGACAACTTCCAAAGTTTTTCTTCTTTTGCAAAAACAGACAAAATGGCTGAAAACTAACATTGTTTGATCCTTTGTCTTTCAAGTGTATCCAATTTTTGCTGAAAATGGTTGCAAGCATCCAAGCATTTCCCTTTTATTTCTCCTGGCAGAGCAGGACCAGCATCTTCTGTTGCTCCTCCCTGCTCTCTTCTTGGAAATTTGATTATTTTTTTTCCTCTGTAAATGTCCACTTCCTTACACGTGTTATTGCATAGTTAATGAACTTCCCCACAGTTTCTGTCCGCCCGATTTTCAAGAAGCAATGTTAAAGCTGGATATTTTACTGTCCAGTGATCAAGGCTGATCCTGGTTGATTCAAATATTTTTGTGTCTGATTGACCTCACCTCAAACTTCACACTTGATAAAAGATACCTCAGGAGAAAATAGTCCTGTTCAGCAGAGAGCACAATCGGAATGGATCCCTCCTTGGATCACACGGTTCTTCAAAGCCTGAGGTTAACTTTTCAAACATCATCTCCACCACATGCACAGCTTCGTGTGAGCAATCATTTTGTCTGGGAAAGCCTTTTCACTGTTCTTCATTCCGCAGCATTTTCCGTCAATGAAGCAAGGCTGAAAAGAACGACTTCGTTTTTTCTAAAGTTCCAAAAAATGTCACGCACCGGAAAAAGACTCCAGGTAGTCCCACAAAATGTCAGAATTAAACTGACTCAGGCTTAGTTTCTTTGGCATCGCTCTGCTACCATAGCTTATTTTGAGTCTACTATTTAAACACGGGATATGCAGTTGCACAGGGGTTGGAGCAAAAACTGCACCAGTTAGCTTGAATGGTTGAGAACTGAAATTAACTTACTCTGAAAAAAGAAACACATTCTGCAGAATCCACATACACCGGGGCCAGCTGTGTAACTGGGAATTCGCCAGATAAACTCCACTTCAATCCCAACCTTTATTAGAACATAAGTGATTAAAATATGCTAATTTGAAATACATATGTGTATGTATATATATATGTATATACACGCATAATAAACATATACCAAATATATAATTAAATATATAGTTAAAAACTCAAGGTAATGGTGGCAGCGGCTTAAATGATTTCAGAGAGGGCCCCCTCAACACCAAATTGCTGGCACATGGTGATAATAAAAAAGAAATCAATATTAGTTTCACTATTTTAAAATTTTAGAACACAATTTATTCCTTACTGCCTGCACGCAGGGCAGAGTCCCCGCCACACAGCCACACCCTTGATAGGCCACTAACCCAGGTCATAAAATCAGGAAGCACACCATGTCAATTCTTCCTGACACAGGCCATGTTAGCTTTGATCACTTGGTGAAAATGGAAACCTTTGTAAAGTTTCCGTGTTTCCCTTTGTAAGTACCAAAGGAGAGAGACTCTGAGACCACATTAATATACTATTGCTCGTGAGGATTTTACCCACTAGTTCTACCATTTTCTGAGGATTTTCTAATTTCCATTCCTTCTATATTTAGTAGATGACATGCTATCTTTCCCTTTCTTTCTCCCTCTCTCTCCCCACTCCTTCCTTCTTCTTTCCTTCTTTCTCCCCTTCCTTCTGTTTTTCCCTTCCATCCTTCCTTTCCTTCTGTATGGACTCATAGATTATTTTTATGATTATATTCAACAGGTTATAATCCATTATTATCGTTTATTATTTTGACTTGCAGATTGTCCCTGATTTGGCCAGTGGGAGACTCTTCAAATTAGCTCCTGTATCCTCTTGACATGTCCCCATCATTCTTTTGAGCATTTCCCTCCTTTCTGGTGTGTTCCAATATGTATAATGCATATCAGTGTGTGTCTATGTACCAATATGTATGTGAGTACAAGGAATATGACCTAGGGGTCCCCAAGTGGAACACGGGGGAACCCCACTGAGGCCCATGTGTAAGGTCTCACCAAGGATATTGGGGCAGGACTGAGGTACCTGGGAGGCTCAGTCTGTTGAGCATGTGACTTCAGCTCCTGAGGGTGAGGCCATTATCTCACAGTTTGTGGGTCTGAGCCCCGCATAGGACTCGCTGCTGTCAGTGCAGAGCCCACTGCAGATCCTCTGTCTCCCTCTCTCTTCCCCTCCCCTGCTTGCTCGCGCCTGCGCTCTCTCTCAAAAATAAACATTCAAGAGTGTTGAAGCAGGAGAGAGCAAATCTGAGATCTACTTTGGATTTTGGCTGCAACACCGGATACTATGTTAGTAGTGTTTGATCATGGTGCAGCAGCACAGATTAGAGGATGGGGTGGCTGTTACCTGGCTCACAGTGACTCCCCCAGGGCTAATTCGTCATGTCTGTGTTCCCCACGCCCTCACCAACACAGCCATTGGGGAAACCACTCCTCCTGTATTCATCCACTCACACTGCCATAGCAAAATACCACGGCCTGGGTAGCCTAAACAGCAGAAATTTATTGTCTCATGATCTGGCGGTCTGAAATCCAAATCAAAGTGCCCAAAAGCGCTGGTTCCTGGGGAGGACGGCCTCCTCAGCTTGCAGACCTCCACCTTCTCATTATTCTCACATGGCTTTTTCTGTGTCTGCACATGAACGGAGAGCAAATCTGATGCCTCTTCCTCTTGTTTTTTAATATTTTTAATTTTTAATTGTTTAACATTTATTCATTTTTGAGAGAGAGCGTGAGTGGGGGAGAGGCAGAGAGAGAGGGAGACACAGAATCCGAAGCAGGCTCCAGGCTCTAAACTGTTGGCACAGAGCATGATGCGGGGCTCGAACTCACTGACCGAAAAAGATCATGACGTGAGCAGAAGTCAGACACTCAACCGACTGAGTCACCCAGATGCCCTTCTTCTCCTTATAAGGACACCAGTGACCTTATTTAACCTTATTTCACCTCCTTAAAAGCCCTATTTCCAAATGTAGTCATATTGGGAGTTAGAGTTTCAACGTAAGAATTGTAGAGGGACACAATTCAGCTCCTACCACTCTCCTTTTGCTGTGGCTCTGCGCATTTTTATACAACCTTGCCTTCCTGGCTGCATTGATTGGCTGACGGGCAAGCACCTGACCTGAACTTGGCCAATCACAACACCTCACTCTCCTCAGCTGTGTTGAATAGTCCAAGACCCATGATTCCGACTGACTTTGGAAGATAAGTTATTTTTCAATTTAGGGCAGGGGTGCCAAACTTTTTTTTAAAAAGGTGTTTGTTTTGAGAGAGAGAGTGCATGCACATGTGAGCAGGGAAGGGGCAAGGAGAGAGAGAGAGCGAGAGAATCCAAGCAAGCTCCGCACTGTCAGCTCAGAAACCAACTTGGGGCTCAGTCTCACCAACCCTGAGATCATGACCTCAGCCGAAATCAAGAGCCAGCAGCTTAACTGACTGAGTCACCCAGGCGCTCCCCCCCAAACTATTTTTAAATATATAAAGCCAAAAAGTAAATATTTTCAGCTTTGGTGGGCAAGGGGGTTATGGTCTTTCTCACGATTATTAATTCTGTGTTAAATTCTGCCCCTGCAAGGGAAAGCAGCCAAAGAGGATACATAAATGAACAGTCCTGGTGGGTTTGGTCTGTGGCAGGTAACATTTGCTAAACTTTGATCTACAGCATAGAAAAATGAATATGGGTTCATAATGCAGTTCCCTATTCAAATCCCGGCTTCATCACCTACTAGCTTTGCAACGAAATATATATTATGTAACATCTGGATGTCTCAACGTCCTTATTTGTAAACTATGGACAAACAGGTATTTTGTATGAATCAGGCTGAGTGATGCTAGCTGCTGTAACATACAGCCCCATATCTTATTGATTTGGTACAACAAAAAATTATTTCTTCCGTCTGTCATACCCCACTGCCGACGGTCAGAGGCCAGTGGTGCGCTCTCAATCCTGCTCCGTGAGGTCGTTCAGAGACCAGTGCTCATGTGGTTACATCCTTGTTAATACATGGCTTCAAGGTTGCCCAGTCCTCAGCCGCCCCCCCCCCCAGCAGGTTAAAGCAAGAGAGCACAAAGGAGGCTAAGCTGCTTTGAACCAGAGATCATTTCTACTCATCCCTTTGGCAAGAGTTAGTCCTCTGGCCCTAGCCAGGTGTGTGGGGACTGGGAAATGTATCCATCTGTGGTCCAGGAAGAGGAAATGAATCTGATGAGCATTGAGCCAATCTCTACCATGGACTCCAGGTAGCCATGAGGACTGAGGCAGAGAATTCTGTGAAGAGGTAGAGCAGTGGCCCTCATTAGGACTCTGTGAATGTTAGCTATAAGTATCACTGACGCTAGAGGGGGAGCAAGGAAGGCACTCTTTTCCTTGTTGGTAGTAGAGCCATATCAGTATCACATGAAAGCCACCTGCCGTTATGGCTCCTATGAGCGGGGAAGGCTGGGCATGAGGAAGAGATGCTGACACAGAAAGAGATTCCTTCCTGTTAGCACTCGAGTGCCTGCTGCCGTCAACCCTGTCCTTCTCCAGTCTCGGTGGGTCTGCAGTTAATGGCAACTTTGAGAGGGGCACCTGGGTGGCTCAGTCCCTTAAGCATCCAACTCTTGATTTGGGCTTAGGTCATGATCTCGTGGTTCCTGAGTTCAAGCCCCATATCAGACTCTGCGCTGACAGTACAGACATTGCTTGCAATTCTCTCTCTTTCTCTGCCTCTCCCCTGATCTCTCTCTCTCAAAATAAAGAAATGAAACTTAAAAAATAACAACGATAAGAATAGCTAATGTTATATGCCAGACGCTTTGCTAGCTCTTCGACAGCAACAATTTTCAAACACCAGCCACTACTCATGGCAGGGAGAGGGACCATGAAATTATTTTAAGGGGTTAAAAGCAATATATTTTTTCTTTTTTTTTTTTTTACATTTATTTATTTCTGAGAGACAGAGAGAGAGCAAAGCGGGGGAGAGGCAGAGAGAGAAGGAGACACAGAATCGGAAGCAGGGTCCAGGCTCTGAGCTGTCAGTGCAGAGCCCGACCCGGGGCTCGAACTCACGGACTATGAAATCATGACCTGAACCGAAGTCAGACACTCAGCTGACTGAGCCACCCGGATGCCCCAGTACCAATATTTTTTAATAAACAGAAATTATCAGAGTAGATCACACATAGTGAGGGTAAATATTGTTTTGAGTCTTCTGTTTTATATTATGTGTGTAGTGGGTCATGATATAAAAAGGCTTTCTGATTGTGGGTTACTGTCACTGATCCTTCCCAATCACGCAGTGACGGAGGTGTCTTTATAACTCTGGCGTGCAGATGGGAAGACTGAAGCACTAAGAGGTGCCCTCACTTGCTGGAGGCTGCATGGAAGAAAGGAGCATAATCAGTGTTTGCTGCCTCCAGTCTGGCTCCTGAGTCCCACTCTAAAATCTACTCAGTATCTTTCTAAGAAATCAGTAACTTTCTTTTCGGCTTTAGCTTCTTCAAGTTGGATTTCTGTGCTGTGCAAACCCAAGAGTCCTAGCCAGTGGAAGCAGGGAGGAGAGAGTGTGGGACAGGCACGGAGGTGGAAAAAGGAGGCCAGCTCCTAGACTGGGCTTAGCCCGGAGACCTTCAACTGGGCGCCTCACCTTTCCGGGTCTCTGTTTCCCCCTCCTGGAAGATGAAGACAGCAACAATGTCTCCGTCAGACTTTTGCCAGGAAGAAGTGAGGTGACCTAGAAAAGCACCTGTCCTCTGTCAGGCTGGGCGAATGGGTGCGGAAGGGGGTGTGTAGGGCAGGGACAGCACCTGTAAAGATGTAGATAGAGGTGGCACTGAGCGGGTTAGAGAGCGATCGACCAGCCAGAACCGGAGGATGAGAGGCCAGGCAAAGCATCAAAGGCTAGATGAGGAGCATGGATAGGATCCATTAACCCTGCACACTCCTGGGAGGTTCTGGCAGGGTGAAAAGGGAAGTTCCCCAGAGTCCTAAGGCACAGGCGGGCATTTCTGGTGAATTAAACTTGAAGAATACACAGCATGGTACCTCCATCCCAGGTGGCTAACAGAGGAAAATGGAGTCATGATCTCAAACCTATGACTCAAGACTGGAGGAGAGTGTGAGGGGGTTGAGGAAGCCCAATGTCTGACCTTGGCTGAGGCCTCGGCAGTTCCCAGGGCTGCACAGCAGGCTCTGTGCAGAGCAGGAAGCCAGGAGCTGCAGGCAGAGGGCAGGCAGCTGTGAGGCCTCCTCTGGGAAGCTACCCTTTGATCTCCCTAGCAGCCGAGGGGTCCCACTTCCTGCATCCCAGAATGCCTGCTCCGGAAGGGACCTCAGAGGTCATGGAGCCCAACGTCATTGGACAGATGGGTCCAATGGCGCCTTGAGGGGAGCAGGCCCCCACCAAGGTCGCATAGGTAGCCAGTGGGTTACCAGACTCGGGACCAGCGTGGGGGCCACCGTGCTCCCCCGGGGCGCATCCACCCCTCAGTGTTCCTTCTGCTTCCTCTGGCTCTGCGGGAAGCAGGCAGGGAGGGCCTGCTCCTTCCGATCTCTCTGCTGTGGGGGGTCCATTTCCTGTCAGAGCTAAGTTCAAAGGCCCCTGGAATAGTGGGGGAGGGGCTGGACAGCACAGGGCAGGGAATGGATCTTTAAATCACAAAGACTACTTTATCTTTTGAGATTTTCAGTGGACAGAAGCCAATTTCCTAACATCCTTTCTTCTGATGTGGCCCTTGGCAAAAATCATAACGTGGGGTGGCCGCAAGGAAACTGAAGGTATTTGAGCCCCTGATATATGCTGGGCTCTGTGCCAGGTGAATCTTTCACAGACATAACAGTCCTCCATGGTAGAGATCAGCTTCCTTGTGTTACAGATGAGGAAATGGAGCCCAGTGAGGTGAAGTAACATGTTCAAGGTCACAGAGCTAGGATTTGAACCCAGGTGTGTCTGATTCAGGAGCCTCAACAGCATTTAACCTCAGGCCACATCAGTGCCCAAGGGGTTGTGTTCTGGGTAAGCTGAGTTCCACCTCTGTATTAGGGTTCTCCAGAGGAATAGAACCAATGATAGATAGATAAAGAGGTAGATGATTAGATAGATAGATAGATAGATAGATAGATAGATAGATAGATAGAGAATAGGTAGGCAATTTATTAAAAGGGGTTGGCTCACTATGAAATTATGGACTGAGAAGTCCCATGATTAGCTGGAGACCCATGGAAGCTGATGGTGTACTTAAAGTCCAAGCCCAAGATCCAGGAGAACCGATGGTACCAGTCCCAGTCTGAGTGCAAGGGAAGACCGAAGCTCCAGTTCAAGCATTCAGACAGTTAATTTGCCCTTTCTCCACCTTTTCGTTCTATTCAGATCCTCTGCAGATTCCGAGGTGCCCACCCACACTGGGGAGGGCATACTGCTCTCAGTCTACCAAATTGCATGCTCATCTCTTCCAGAAACACCCTCCCAGACACACCCAGGAATATTGTTCAACTAGATATC
Organism: Suricata suricatta; assembly: GCF_006229205.1. NCBI lineage: Eukaryota > Metazoa > Chordata > Mammalia > Carnivora > Herpestidae > Suricata > Suricata suricatta. The sequence goes on from NC_043707.1 coordinate 117,328,421, forward strand.
TGGGCATCCATGGCCCAGGCAAATTAATGCAAAATTAACCATCACAACTGCTCTGTCCATTTCTTTTACCACTACTTGCTAACTATCTGGTAGGTGCTAAGTGCTTTGGGTTCAGAGGTGATGACACTAGACAGGATCTATTCACCCTTGCCAAGATCAATCTGTGATCCTTGAGATCAGGACAGACTGAGCGTAATGCCCTGAGCCTTAGAAACTGCCTCAGTAGACCTGGCGGAACTGGGCTATGTACCCTATGTCCCTTGGGTCTGGCTCAGTGCCTCTGGCCGAATCACTTAACAACCCACAGATATTCTTTGTAATGGGGACTTGCTTTGTGATGGGGACAAACAATGAACAAAACTCAGAGGGACCCTGTGAGGGCAAGCTCTTTGAGGGCAGGCTTCCTTACAGAGCTTGTCCCCTCGCTGGGAAGACTACGAGATAACCACCCAGCTGTGTGTGAAGTGACAGCTGGAATCAGTCATGGACTGACAATCACTGACGCTGTAAGAGGAAATAGCACGGAGACTGAATCCAGGCAAGGTGGGCTGAGGACTTTGGATTTGGTGGGTGTCATTTTGAACCCAGGCTGGGTCTTTTGCTGGCTGTGTGACTCTTCAAAGTTTGCTTGACACCCATATGCCTCACTCTCAGTGGAAAACAGCAAAAATGATGGTAACCATCCCCGTCCCCAGGGATTGGTAGGATTACTAAGTGAGACAGTGCGGCCTCTCGGACCATCCATCATACAGTAACTAAGAAACCTTCTGCTAGCAGCAATCCAGGACAGCGGAGCAGCCAGAATTTCCAGCTCAAGCCAGAGTGCATGTGCTGGGAACCCAGCTCCGCCTCCTTCTAGCTTCGTTTTATGCTGAACAATTGCATCATCTCTTTGTGTCTTGGTCTCCCCATCTGCAAAATGGAGCCTGCAACAAATAGAGCTGTTGTAAAGATCAGACAGACCACATCTAAAGCGCTCTGGGCACAGGCCTGACATAGAGTAAGCTTGAGAAACGTAAGCGAGGGCTATTATTATTTCTGTGTCTGTTGTTTCGAAATTCACCACCAAAACAAATATGAACACGTGGTCGGGTTAGGGGTCTTCTAACTGCAGTCTAGCAACTGCAAAGTCATTTTTCTTGCTGGTATTTTAATAATAAATACGGCGATACGCACACAGCTACGAATGTTAAGCATCCCTGGGCCCGATTACATCTAGATTTTCCTCCAGAGTACGGGCCTTCCGGTCTCTAGCAGCCGCACACCTTGAGAAGCAACCATTGTTAGGATAAACAAAGCGAGAGGCAGCCAGCTGCCGCAGGCTTCGGCTGCTTCCAGCTTGCAGCGGCGTCTAACCAATCGCCAGCCGCAGGATGCAAATTGTGTTCCCTAATTGATCCATCAAGCTCTGCGCAGTTCTGGTTATGAAAACTGGGCGCTGTGGGAGACGTGCCTGTGCGTGCAAACACTTAGCACCGGGCCCAGTGGACAGTAAGCGCTTGGGGAACATTAGCTATTGTTTTTAACATTTTGTATCCTCTAGATGGTGGGAGCGGTGGACTCCCATAAGCTGGAGGGAGCCTTCGCCAGCTCTGCTTTTCCTTCCCTTTGTAAAACCACTGAAGCTTCTTTAGCTAACCGAGGCAAATTATAACCACACCTCCCTCGGAGGGAGGTGGTGAGGATTACAGGAGTGTCTTCCCCTGAACGGTGCCTGGTACAGCATACGCCTTCAGAAGCAACAACAACAGCACCAGACAGAGGAAGAGCTAACACTTACTGAGCACTTAGCAGGTTCCCTTTCCAGATTTAATCCTCACAACCTGCCAGTGAGGCAGGTAGGCATTAATATCACTCCCATTTTACAGGCGAGGAAACTGAGGCATAGGCAGGTTAAATAGCATGCTTTACGTTACACAGTGTATTGGAACATTAGCTGCTATGCTTATAGGTTGTTTTTCTTTTCCGAAGTAGAATGCTAATCTGAAGACTCAGTAGAAGCACAGCTATTGATAAAAAAAAAACAAAATAGCTTGTGCACAGGAGAAAAGGGCAGCAGGAAAACATTTCAAAATGTAAATCATCTTTGTCTCTAAAGGGTAGGAATGTGAGTGGAGATTTTTTTTCCCTCTCCTTTTTCATTGATCTGAGTGTTCTAAGTTTTCCATTAGCAACATGTATTACTTTTGCATTGGGGGAAAATAATCAAAATTCATGTTTTAAATGGCTGTTTTAAATCCAGCCCAGGGGATGAGAAGAGTGCGGGATATTGGATAGTACATAAACAATCGTAACAGTCGAGGGCGGAGAAGGTGAGGTCTGAACCAGAGCGTTGACTTCGGGGTGGGGTGGTGAAGGAGCAGGAGGTACAGACAAGCATAGAAATGACGTTGTGAAGGGCGCCTGGGTGGCTCAGTCGGTTAAGTGTCAGACTCGTGACTTCAGTTCAGGTCATGATCTCGAGGTTCGTGATTTTGAACACCATGTCAGGCTCAGCGCTGACAGTGTGGAGCCTGCTTGGGATTCTCTCTCTCCCTCTATCTGCCCTTCCCCAGCTCACTTGCTCTCTCTCAAAGGAAATGAATAAACTTAAAAAGAGACAGAGATGACTTTGTGACTTACTGAATATGTGTGAAGGACCCATTCCTTCATTCCGCAGATGAAGTGTCCCCGGAGCTATTCTAGGGACCTGGGTAGCCCAGGGCAGGTAAATCCCTAAGCCCCCTGGAGCTTCCTTTCAATGCAGAGGAGACAGATTATAAACAAGTTCACACATGGGGAGTCAGGTGTTAAGCGGTCCAGAGAAAATCAAAGCCAGATGAAGGGGTAGAGGGTGCCAGAGGAGTGTGGTGGGCAACTATAGCACCCGCCCCCCCACCTTGGGAAACATTTGAGCAAAGTTGGAAGGAAATGAGAGAAGAGATCCTGTGTGTATCTTGAGCAAATCCATTGCCTGCACAAGGAATAGCCGTCCCAAAGGCTTTGTGACAGGACATCTCAGGTGTCATGGAAGAGCAAGGAGGCCAGGGTGGCTGGAGAGGGAGACAGCAATGGAGGGGATCGGGGAGGCCAGGGAGCCAAATGAAGTCGGCCATCGTCAGGACTTGGGCTGTTACTCTGAGGGAGACAGGAACCCGGCAGAGGTTTCAAGCACGTGGCAAGCTTGACTTGCATTTTAAAAAGATCACAGAGGCTGCTGTGTGGGAAACAGAGGTGGGCAAAGTTGAAAGCAGGGGACCAGTTAGGAGACCTCTGCAATAATCCTGGAGACAGACGACGGTGGTTTTGGAGTGGGAGAGTCACGCTCAGCAGTGTTGGATTCTGAATGTACTTTGAATGGAGGAGTCAGCAAGAGGAGTCTCGAATGAGTCCAAAATCTGTGACTGTGCAAGGAAGGGAACAGAGTTGACATTTTCTGAGAAGGGGAGGCCACCTGACGGCCAGGTGTGTGGAAGGTAACCAGGAGTTGAAGCTGGCTGTGTTAGGGTCGAGATACTGTTCAGAGGCCCATGTGGATGTCAAGTAGACAGGTGGGCGTGCCAGAAAGAAGTTCAGAGAAGAGGTCAGGACTGAAGACAAAACTTTAGGAGTCGTCAGTGGACAGGTGGAATTTAAAGCCCAAGAACGGAACGAGAAGGTCTAGGAGTGAGGATGGGAGGAGAAGGATGATTTCTGGGTTTCGGACTCCGGTTACTGGAAGGATCTTCTTCGGAGATGGAGGACATAGGAGGGGGAGGTGCTTTGGAAGGGAAGGGGAAGTGTTCGCTTGTGGACACAAGAGTTTGAGGTGCCGTAGAAGGTCACAGAGTGGCAGGGAGTGGCTTGGCAGGCAGCTGGGTCTAGAGACTGTGACCTCAGAGAGAGGTGTGGGCAACGGGAGGGACAGAGCATATACTGAGGTCCCAGCAAATTTATGTAAAAGAAATGCAAATCTATACAAACCGGAGTCCTTCTCCCAGTTTCCAGAGTCAGGGCAAACAGGTGTCAATGCAGGTGTTCCACAGATTAAAACAGGAATTTGAACCTGCAGGTGAAATCTTCAACCGTGTGTAATGTGAGGGAAACACCCTCAGGGGTGAAGGGGGAAGAGAAAGACTCTCCTCCTCAGCTCCGGGAACCATCTGTCTCTCCAGGGCACCTGGACAAAGGACTCCTACGAGACCTGGAAGAACAGATGGAACAGAGATAAGGATTGTACAGCTAGGAGCAGGAAGGTGACTCTGATTATCTATTGCTGCAGAACAAATCACTCCAACTGGTAGTAGGAAATGACATTATTTATTATGCTAATGCATTCTGAGGGTCAGTCATTCGGACAGGGGGACGGGGCACGACAGAAATGGTTTGTTTCTGCTCTGTGGTGTCTGAGGCCTCAAGTGGGGAGACCACGATGGCTGGAGAGTGGAATTATCTGGAGGCTCCTTCACTCACATGTCTGGCTCCTGGTCTTGAATGGCTGATGGCTAGGTTTCATGGGGAATGTCACCCGGAGTGCTTAGATGTGGCCTTTCAGTGTGACTTGGCCTTTTTAACAGCAATGAGTTCTGAGCGAGATGGTCCCAAGAACCGGTGTCTAGAGAGAGCCTGGCAGAAGTTGCTAGAAAGCCCAGGCTCAGAAGCCACATATTGTCACTTTCATCATATTCCATTGGTCAAAGCAGTTGCAAGCCCATTCAGATTCAAGGGGAGGGGACATAGACCTAACTTTCCATAGCAGCACTTTTTATATCATTTGCAGCCATTATTTGGTAAGTTTTATTGAGATGTAATTTACAGAGCATATGATACCCTCATTTTAAGTATATGATTCAATAGATTTTAGTATTTTCACCAACTTGTACAACCTGTCACCATCATCAATTTTAGGACATTTTCATCTGCCCCCAAAGAAACCCTTCAGTGATCACTGCCCCCAGCGCTCTGCCCAGTCCCTGAGAGACACTCATCTGCTTTCTGTCTCTATAGATGTTTTGCAGATGAAACTCAGAGATGTTGGATAACTTCCTGAAGGTCATAGAGCTAAGTCATGTGAGATCCTGTTTGGGACCCACCATCCCTGGATGCCCTGCCGAGTGGTGGTTTAGAAAACGCACTGGGTGCAGGGGCGTCTGGGTAGCTCAGTTGGTGAAGCGTCTGACTCTTTTTTTCTTAATGTTTATTTTTGAGAGAGACACAGAGTACAAGTGGGGGAGGTGCAGAAAGAGAGGGAGACACAGAATCCAAGGCAGGCTCCAGGCTCTGAGCTGTCAGCACAGACCCCGATTCGGGGCTTGAACTCACGGACCATGAGATCATGACCTGAGCCATAGATTTGCTTTTCCTGCACACTTCATATAAATGCAATCATGTATGTAGTCTTTTGCAACTGGTTTGTTTTATTTAGCATAATGTTTCAGGTTCACCCGTGTTGAAGCACGTATCAGAACTTCGCTCCTTGTGAAGACCAAATACTATTTGAGTGTATGGATATGCCATATTTTGTTTATTCATTCACCAGTTCGTGGATATTTAGGTTGTTTTTACCTTTTGACTCCTATGTATACTGCTGCTATGAACATTCAGGTACAAGTTTTGCAGCCAGGTTTTTTTTTAAGTTTATTTATTTATTTTGAGAGAGAGAGTGTATACACATGTGTGAGCATGAGGGAGGAGCAGAGAGAGAGAGGGAGAGAGAGAATTCCAAGCAGGCTCCACAATGTCAGCACAGAGCCCGTCTTGGGGCTTGAACTCATGAATCACAAGATTGTGACTGCAACAGAAATCAAGAGTCAGATACTTAGGGGTGCCTGGGTGGCTCAGTCGGTTGAGCATCCGACTTTGGCTCAGGTCATGATCTCACAGTTCGTGGATTCAAGCCCCGCATTGGGCTCTGTGCTGACAGCTAGCTCAGAGCCTGAAGCCTATCTTCGGATTCTGTGTCTCCCTCTCTCTCTTACCCTCCCCTTCTCATACTGTCTCTCTCTCTCTCAAAAATAAATAAAAACATTAAAAAAATTTTTTAAAATCATTCAACTTTGGCTCAGGTCATGATCTCATGGTCCGTGAGTTCAAGCCCTGAATCGGGTCTGTGCTGACAGCTCAGAGCCTGGAGCCTGCCTCGGATTCTGTGTCTCCCTCCCTTTCTGGACCTCCCCCACTTGTACTCTGTGTCTCTCCAAAAATAAACATTAAAAAAAAAGAGTCAGACGCTTCACCAACTGAGCTACCCAGGCGCCCCTGTACCCAGTGCGTTTTCTAAACCACCACTCGGCAGGGCATCCAGGGATGGTGGGTCCCAAACAGGATCTCACATGACTTAGCTCTATGACCTTCAGCAAGTTATTCAATATCGCTGAGTTTCATCTGCAAAATAGGACGACAAAACACCCCTGGAACAGTAAGGAGTAGTGAGCTCAAGGATGTGAAGTGACTTTCAGAATGATGACCCAAGAGATGCTGAGTAAAAGAGCCTTTGGGCTGCCCACCCAACAGCACTCGTTTTCTTAGTAACAGAACCTTGATTTTGGTCGAGCATTAAGAAGCCATCTGCTTCATAGATTTGGACTCTTCCACTGCCACAGACAAATCATGATCCGCCTGAGCCGATCACAATCATCCATTGTCCTCTCCTATAAATGGTTTTGGAATGGCCCAGTGATGCAGTCCTGGTGAATGAGACAGGAAGAGGTCTACTTGTAGCACTGCAGAAAATGAGTTTCTTAGCCCTTAAACAAGAAGTGCAAAACAGAAGCTATCCCCCTTTAGCACGATATTATCATGTGTTCTTATGAAACCACACAGCAGTCAGCCTGCTGAGTGCGATAAAAAGTGAAAATTGAAAGCCAATTGATGTCAGCATTGAGCTATCACTGGAGATGCCCTACCTCCGGATGAATTCTTATGTGAGACAATAAATATCCTTATTCTTCAAGCCACTTGTGGTTGGGTTTCCCATAACTTGCAAGTGAAAATATTCATCCTCAAACATATATCAGATTGTAGCTATCTATCTATCTCCTATCTACTTTCAGAGAGGATTAGACTTATTTTACAATAAAAGAGGGGAAATCAGAATAAAGGCAAACAAGGGAATTGATGAATGCAGGGGAACTTCTGTCTCTGACATCATGGCATATTAAATACCCTTAATAACTGTCCAGCGTTATTTAAATATGCACTTTTAATTGAATCAGTCTCTTAAATTCATTGAAGTCAAGGAAGACCAAATCTTTTGTAAAGCCCAATCATCAATAAATCAAGTATATGCTGTGTCAGAAGGTTGTAATGTGTGGTGTAAATAATTCAGGGAAAGGAGATCAGAAGTGGATACGGTTTTAAATAGGATGTTCAGGACAGACCTCAGCGAAAGGGTGGCATTTGAGAAGATACTTGAAAGTGATGAAGGAAATAGCTATGTGAATATCTAAGAGACAAGCCAATCAAATAGAGGAAACAGCCAGTGCAAAGAGCCAATGGTGTGCATATGTCTGGAATGCACAAGGAATGACAGAGAAGCCGGTACAGCTGGAACTAAAGGAATGAAAGGAAGAGAAGAGAAGATAGAGGACATAGTGATGAATATAAAATTCTGGGATTTGAGATTATCCTTCATTCCATTGTCTTCCGGCCTCTATCTCTGCTATCACTTCTGTGCTCCTATCGCTGCTTTTGTGTAGAAGTTGGCTGCCAGCCCTATTGTATATTCAGTGAAGATAATTTGTCTTTTTTTCTCCCTCTGGCTTCTTTTAAGATTTTCTCTTTGTCTTTGGTTTTCAGAAGCTTTGCTCTTATGTGTCTGAATTTGGTGTTCTTTGTCTTTATTCTGCCTAGAGTTCATGGCACTTCACACATCCTATGACTTGATGTCTCTCTTTGGATGGGAAATTCTCAGATATCATCTCTGTGAATCCTGTATCTGCTCTATTTTCTTTCCTTTCACTCGGAGATTCCAATTACACATTACTTGAACGTCTTCACTGTGTTTCATTTGCCTCTTATTTTCTTTTCTGATTTTTTCATTCTTTAGCCTCTCCTTACATTGGTATAGATTTTTTAAAAAATTTCCAGCCCATGAATTGTCTCTTCGGTTGCATGTAATCCGCTATCAAACCCATCTATTGAGTTCTTAATTTCAATTTTCATATTTTTAAGTTACAGAGTTTCTCTCAAATAATTTTCATAGTTTCCAGTTCTCTGCCAAAATGCTGTGTCTTTTCATTTAGTTTATTGATCATATTAATCACTGTTAATGAAGAGTCTGCTAAAGTCAATAGAAAGGACTCCTTAATGTGGGTGTCTTTTCTGTCATATACTTATATAGGTTTTCTCTTGATTTTTTTTTTCCTTTGGTCAATGCTTGTCTCTGTGAATGTTTGGTAATTTTTGATTAAATGTTGGCATTGTGTATGAGAAATGTAGACAAAATTTAAGGCTCTGGCTCATGTTCCTCCTCAAGGAAGGATACTTCTACTTGTGTGTGTGTGTGTGTGTGTGTGTGTGTGTGTGTGTGTGTGTGTGAGAGAGAGAAAGAGAGAAAGAGAGCAGGGGAGGGGCAGAGACAGCCACGGGGGGACAGGGGATCCAAAGCAGACTCTGAGCTGACAGCGGCAAGCCTGACGTGGGGCCTCGAACTCATGAACCACAGGATCATAACCTGAGCCAAAACTGGACACTCAACCAACCAAGCCACCCAGGTGCCTCTATGTTTTTACTCTTCATGCATAGTAGAGGCAGATCACGTTAATGCAATCAGTGATTGAGTTGGTTTTCAGTATTTAAGACGGCTAGTCTATTTCTGATTCACTCAAAACTACAAACTGTGAAAAGTGCTGTAAAGGAGGTAACTGGAGTGACAGAACAGAGAGTACATTGGGGTGGGGATGAGAGGTGGATGCTGCTTTGCCTAGAGTGTTCAAGGAAGACCTCTGTGAGAGAGAACACTTGAGACCTGATGTGAATTATGAGACGCAAACAGCCATGTGAAGCTATAGATTCTTCCAGACAGAGCAAGCAGCAAATGCAAGTGCCCTAAGGGAGAAGGGAGCTTGGCAGCTTTGTGGAATGGAAAGAAGACAGAATGACATTACAAGGTAGATAAGAGTCAGGTATTAGAAGCCCTGGCAAAGAGTGTAAATTTCATTCCAAGTGCAGCAGGAAATTATTGAAGAATTTTATGCAAGAGAGTGCCATGGTGTGGTTCACATTTTTGAAAGATTATTCTGGCTGCTATGTGGAGAAATATTTAGCGGGGGGCAAGAATTGAAGCAGAGAGACCATTGATAAGACTATACGCAGAAATCCTGGTGAGAGGTGATAATGGCCTGGACGTAGGTGGCGGTGCAAAGGAAGAAAACGAGATGGACTTGAGGTAGATTTTTGGGCTTTTACTGGGTTAGATACGAGGTGAGGAGGACTTGAACAGTTGAGTGGAGACTGGCACCATATATCAAGATGGAGAAGTATGGAAAGGCATAGGTTTGGGAGATAAAAGTTGAGTTCATTTTGAAGTCTTTTACGTGCTATGCAGGTGGTATTGACTTGGTATCTTTTGGTCGCAATTGTCTAACTGCCCCAAGCCAAAAAGGGAGATTGTTGGCAGATTGTTTTGGGGAAATACAGCCTCAGGGACAGCTGGGTCCATCCTCCGCCCTCAAGACACCAGCAGGTTTCTATGTCTCTTCCCCTCCTCTCTGCCTCCCCCGGCCTCCCTCCTCCTCCTCTGCCTCTTCCTCCTTCTTCTTGCTGGGATGGTTTAACCTGGTGTGGTTGCAGCCACGACTCTCTCACCAGAGAAACTGCCTACAGCGGAGAAAAGGCGGCCATCCTACAGCCAGTGCTCCTCTCACTGCTGTCTCCTGCTCTCTCTCTCTCATGCTGTATGAGATTATCCACCTTTCAATCCCTCTAGGAACAGCATGGACACCCCTTAAGCGTTGGATCAGGTCTCATTCCCTCTGAACCCCTAGCTTAGTGACATGAAAGCTGAATTGACTTTGGAGTCAGACACCTGGAGCCCGCCAGGCTCTGACATTTAGTAGCTGTGTGGCCCTGGACAAATCACTTAACTTCTCTGAGACTTATTTTTCCTCATCTATACACTAGTGATTAGAAATGTATAACTGGGTAGATTATGAGGATTAAGCAGGATCTGGAAGAGAAATGCCTGGTACAGCTCTGGCACTCTGCATTTTCACAAATGAGGATATAACAAAGGCAGTAGCCCCTTTCTGGGTTTGATTTTGAAGAAATGGGGGGCAGTGTGAGGCTGGAGGGCAGCCTGGCAGCAGGGAGGAAAGCCAGCATGGGGCACGGCAAAAATGCCTGACACTTGCTGCATGGTTTCCTCCGCCAGCCCCACCCCAAACTTGGCCTTGGCCCAAGCCTGCCTGGGGAGGACCATCCCCAGGTTTCCCACCCACGGGAAGGGCAGGCCCTGGCCTGTACCCCACTCCTCTGCCCCGGGCTGGCGTTTACCAAAGCCATACACATTCCTGAGGGATTGATAAGATTCTGGAAGCCACGCCCACCACCCCACGGCCTACCTCAGGCTGGATAGGAGGGGTAAGCCAGGGCCCCCCCAAACGCAGTGGGGGCTGACGCCAGCAAACCCACTGCCTCGCATATGCGCATCCCTGTCCCTTTTGCACAGAACCACATGACACCACAGCTTTAAGGAACCCCAAAGAGCCCCTAGCACCCTGGTTCAGCTGGCCCTGGCTCTGCCGCGCTGGGGGGACCCCACCACACTCCCCACCAGGCATCATCAGGCAGCTGCATTCCTTTCCTCCCCCCAAAACTCACAAATTTTAAAAACATGCTCAGGGGGGCGCCTGGGTGGCTCCGTCGGTTAAGCGTCTAGGTTTAGGCTCAGGCCATGATCTCACGGTTTCATGAGTTCAAGCCCCGCACCCAGCTCTGGTAGCACTGAGCCTGCTTGGGATTCTGTATCTCCCTCTCTCTCTGCCCCTCCCCCACTCGCATCGTCTCAGTCTCTTTCCAAATAAGTAAACAAAACTTAAAAAAAAAATTAAAACATGCTCAGAATTTTCTGGCATTAGGGATACCATGCCTACACTGACCCATTGGTGGATGAATGTACCTGTCACCCACTGGGCATTGTCACCTTGATTATGGCTGTGAGGACTCTGGGTGTGGCTGGGATGCCAGGAAGGAAAACAAGGGTCTTGCTGGGTGTAGGACATGGTCCAAGCATGACTGGGGAGTGATAGGGAAGGTGGGGGGTGTCTGCCTCTGGGGGCAAGCACGGTCTCCCAGACTCCTCAGTGTGACCCGGGGGCTTCTACGACCTCATCTGTAAAACAGAGATTGACAATAAGGTAAGTGAGGATTAAATAGAATAATGCTTGTAAAGAGTTTAACAGGAGGCTGCTGGTAGGGGAAGCAGTCTATAAAGGGAGCTGTTATTCCCCTCGTCAGTAATACAGACAATGGAGTACAAGTCTGTATCCTGCCTTAGCTCTGGCACCAGGTTGCTTATGGAAGGAAATTCAGACACCCCTTCCCCCAGGAGAGCCCCAGGACCTCGCTCCCTCTTACCTGCCCCCCTGCCCTCCCCACAGAGCTCACAGCCTGGGGGCCTGGGCCCAGCCCTCACCTTCTGCTCACTGCCCCCTCTGCCTGCTGACTTGGATGATTCATCCTGCCTCCAGGCCATGGCCATGCCCATCAGAAACCCATTTTTCTGGTTTCCCCTCCGGAGCCCAGGGCCTCTTGGGTTTTGCCTTGCTCCTAGCACAAAGGAGGGGTAGGAGCCTCAAGTGGAAAATCGATCTTCCCCTTTCCCCGTCTCCAGATCTGAAACCTAGGGGGAACTGGGAGGCGAGGGGGAAGATCAGAGAGGAAGCAAGGAAGGAAACAATCCTCTTTCTTTGCATCTGAATTAGGTCTAGAGCAGCTCTGATCCCTGGGGCAGGGACAGACCCTGGATTTGCAGGGTGGCGGCGGGGTGGGGGGCAGGGAGAAGGAGAGAGATCAGGCTAGAGCCCTGAACTCCCACTGCTGGGAGGGTACTGGAAGTCCCTATAACGCCTCAAACTCAGCCCAATGGTAGCAGAACTTTCTTCCTGCACCTGCCCTGGCCATCTACAAAGTCCCTCGAGTAGGAAACCCAGCCAGTGCTTCTCCTCATGCGCCAGGTGCTGGCCCTTCCAGAATGTTTCTCGTTGGTCACCCCTGCATACGGGTCCTTCCTCACACCCTGGTGTGGGTCCTCATCAGCATTCCCGCCAAAACGGATCTCTTTCCTGTTGTCCCCTTCCATTCAGCCAGCCCAAAGGGGATCTTCTTAAACACAGAAGTGGTCAAGCTTGGGGACAAGCCTGGGAAGGAGCAAGCACAGCGGTGACAGCAGGAGACAGAGTCTCCCGATGGTCAGCCCGTGAGTGAATGGAGGCAGGGGTTTGGGAGTAGGCTCATGATCTCTGGGCACCTACCTATGCCAGGCTACATCATTCCTCTGTTCACTCTTCCTTTACCATGCCCTGTGAAGGTGGGTATCGGTGCACCCATTTTACAGATGAGGCAACTGATGAGGGCTGAACCCAAGCTACAGCCAGGAGGTGACAGAGTTGGATGTTAAACTCCTGTCTAACCTCAGAACCTGATTCTCTTTACTGTTCAGCTGTCTCTAGAGACCAAGGGGAAATCATTCTGTGTTGGGAAGCCCTTCCAAGTTAGTGAATCGAACAGTTTCCTAGGAAGCTCTCTTAAAGAGACTTTGTAAGCTGTGTACACCGAAGTGTCCAGCTCCTGACCGGCCTGCGTCCTGCCAGAAAGTGAATCTTGCCCACTGCTGCCCTCCACTGACCAGAGGCAGAACTGCTCCAGTCTCCTGGGAATCCGATTTCACAGGGGACTACATTGCCCAACTCCCCAGACCCTGAGAAACCAGGTGGTCTGAGGTTAAACCCCTAATATACAAAGAGCTCTTAAAAAACAATAAGAAGGGGGGCTTGGGTGGCTCATTCGGTTAAGCACCCAACTCTTGGTTTTGGCTCAGGTCATGATCTCACATTCAGGCTCCGTGCTGACAGTGCAGAGCCTGCTTGGGATTCTCTCCCTCCCTCTGTCTCTCTGCCCCTCCCTGCTTGCTCTCTCTGTCTCAAAAATAAAATAAATTAAATAAGTAAATAAAAGCAATAAGAAACAAGCATTCCCAAAAGATAAGTAGACACAGGATATAAACAGTCCATTTCACAAAAGAAAACATCCAAAGAGCCAAGGAGCAGATGGTTAACCTCACAAAAAAACAATGAAATGGAAATAAAAACAAATGAGACGACATGTGCCCCTTTTAGGTTAGAAATTGTGAATGATCTCCGTTAGCGAGAGTGTTGAGACACGGGCGTTCCTATCGTTGGTAGAAATGCAAAGTGATATTAACTTTTTGGAGGATATTTGGACAATGTATGAAAAACATTTTCATGTTCACATTTCTGACCCAACAATTCCACATCTGGAAATTTATCTTAGAAATGCAAAAAGATATAGGTTTGAAGATGTTCATTTCAGCAGTGTTTACAATTTATTCCCTTATAGAGGAAAACGGGGAGCCCCTAAAAATAAAGAGGTAGGTAGTGTTTGGGCATGTGCGTGCCAACCACATTCACACATCTGTGTAAATGGTGTATTTGTTTGAGAGCATGTAATTAAAATAAAGATGTATTTAAAAAGTGTGTTTATTTATTTTAAGAGAAAAAGAGAGGCTGAGAGAGAGGGAGAGAGAGAGAGAGGATCCCAGGCAGGCTCTGTCCCCAATTCGGGGCTGGAACTCACAAATTGTGAGATTATGGCCTGAACCAAAATCAAGAGTTGGACACATGACCGACTGAGTGCCCCCTTGAAAAATCAAGATTTTTTAAATAACAAGGTAAATAGTTTTTACATAGATATTCATGACATATCTCTGAGTGAAAAACAGATTGTAGCATAGTTAAAATACTATGATCCCATCTACACAAAATGTGAAGTTGTCTTGTGTGTGTGTGTGTGTGTGTGTGTGTGTGTGTGTGAACATAAGGATTTATCCCAAAGACTACTACTAAAATCTTAATGCTGACTACTTTTGTATAAGAGAATTAAACTGGAATTTTACTTTCTACTCTATATTTCTGTTACAGTTTAAATTTTTAAGTGTAACAAGCCCACGTTATTTCTATAACAAGATCAATAAAGCTGTTTCTATTTACCTTTAAAAAATTTTTAGGGACGCCTGGGTGGCTCAGTCGGTTAGGCGTTCCAGTTTCGGCTCAAGACATGATCTCATGGTTCGTGGGTTTGAGCCTTGCGTCGGGCTCTGTGCTGACAGCTACCTCAGAGCCTGGAGCCTGCTTCAGATTCTGTGTCTCCCTCTCTCTCTCTGACCCTCCCCTGCTCATGCTGTTTCTCTCTATCTCTCAAAAATAAATAATAAATAAATAAATAAACAAATAAATATAATAAAAAATTTTAATTTATGTTTATTTATTTTTGAGAGAGAGATAGAAAGACAGAGTGTGAGCGGGGGAAGGGCAGAGAGAGAGGGAGACACAGAATCCGAAGGAGGCTCCAGGCTCTGAGCTGTCAGCACAGAGCTCCACATGGAGCTCAAACTCACAAACCATGAGATCATGACATGAGTCGAAGTCGGATGCCCAACTGACTGAGCCAGCCAGGTGCCCCTGTTTTTTTTTTTTAATGTTTATTTATTTTTGAGAGAGAGAAACAGAACAAGCAGGGGAGGGGCAGAGAGAGGGGGGAGACACAGAATCCGAAGCAGGCCCCAGGCTCTGAGCTGTCAGCACCGAGCCCAACATGGGGCTCAAACACATGAACCACGAGATCATAACCTGAGCCACTCAGGCACCCCTAATGCTATTTTTCTTTTGAGGGAAGGAAGCAATTAGAGGGTCTTGCCTCCCCAGGTGGTGGAGCCCACTGCTGGGGGTGCAGGGATGACACCACCAGGAGGACATACTAGCGGGCTGGGACATTGAGGAGGACACAAAGAACTTGGCCGCATCTGCTGACCCACTGTGATGTCTGGAGCTAGTCCTGGCCCGTTAGAGGTGGAAGGACCTGATGGGCTAACACCCTCACTTTGAGGCAGGAGGCAGGGAGTAGATGTTAGCTCAGAGAGGGCTAGGGACTTGGCCAAGGTTACACAGCAAGCCACTGCTGCATCAGGCACCAGAACCCAGGCCTGGAGACCCAAGGCCAGGGCTCTTTCCTCCCTGCTCTCACTTCATGAGGTGGATCTTGGGGCGCCTGGGTGGCTCAGTTGGTTGAGTCTCCAACTTCAGCTCAGGTCATGATCTCACGGTTGTGAGTTGTAGCCCTGTGTTGGGCTGTGTGCTGACAGCTCAGAGCCTGGAGCTGCTTCAGATTCTGTCTCCCTCTCTCTCTCCCCCTCCCCCACTCATACTCTGTCTCTCTCCATCTCTCAATTATAAATAAAAACGTTAAAAAAAAAAGTGGATCTGAAGGTCCAAAGGTCACTTTTAAACAGCATGTTTCCACAGATGTGGTGCCGCCACCGATTTGCTGTGAGAATAGTTCTCTCTGACTCAGTTTCCTCATCACTGAGCCAGGAAGTCGCAGCTTTGTCACGGGGCCTTCACTGATACTGAGCAGGAAGCTGACTTGCAGGAGGATGGGGAGTGGTCTCTTCTATGGGGCCCTGTGGCCTCCCCTCAGCCCTCCTCATGGCTCTCCCTGCCTCCAGTACCCATCCAAGGAACCTACACCACCCTCGGGGGATGCTTCCAAAACACCCCTCCCACCCCGCCCCTCTGCTTGGAGAAGCTTTCTGTGGTTCTCCATTGCCCTCATTCAAGGCCTTCAGCGATGTGACCCCGAATTCCACCTACAGCCTTCCATCCCTTCCCTCTAGCCCTCCACTAGGGTCACATCCCAGGCGCTGACTTAACAGGCCTTTCTATCTCCCTGTACCTTTGCTTATGCAGCCCCCTCTGTTTATTATAATATCCCCGCCTTCTCTAGGTGGGGACCTTCTGCTCATTCTTTATTTATTTTTATTTTTTATTTTTTATAGTTTATTGTCAAGTTGGTTTCCATAAAACACTCAGTGCTCATCCCCACAAGTGCCCTCCTCCATGCCCATCACCCCACTTCCACTCCCCCCCACTCCTATCAGCCCTCAGTTTGTTCTCAGTATGCAAGAGTCTCTCATGGTTTGCCTCCCTCCCTCTCCCTAACTATTTTCCCCCTTCCCCTCCCCATGGTCCTCTGTTAAGTTTCTCCTGTTACACTTATGAGTGAAAACATATGGTATCTGTCCTTCTCTGCCTGACTTAGTTCACTTAGCATGACACCCTCAAGTTCCATCCACGTTGCTACAAATCTCCAGATTTCATTCTTTCTCATCTCATTGCCATGTAGTATTCCATTGTATATATAAACCACATCTTCTTGATCCATTCATTCATCAGGTGATGGACATTTAGGCTCTTTCCATGATTTGGCTACTGTTGAAAGTGCTACTGTGAACATCAGGGTACATGTGCCCTTATGCATCAGCACTTCTGAATCCCTTGGGTAAATTCCTAGCAGTGCTATTGCTGTGTCATAGGGGATTTCTACTGATAGTTTTTTGAGGAACCTCCACACTGTTTTCCAGAGCGACCACACCAGTTTACATTCCCACCAACAATGTAGGAGGGTGCCCATTTCTCCACATCCTCATCAGCATCTATAGTCTCCTGATTTGTTCATTTTAGCCACTCTGACCAGCGTGAGGTGGTATCTCAGTGTGGTTTGTGTTTCCCTGATGATGAGTGATGCTGAGCATCGTTTCATGTGTCTGTTGGCCATCTGGATGTCCTCTTTGGATAAGTGTCTGTTCATATCTTCTGCCCATTTCTTCACTGGATCATATCTTCTGCCCATTTCTTCACTGGATTATTTGTTTTTCGGGTGTGGAGTTTGGTGAGTTCCTTGTAGATTTTGGATTCTAACCCTTTATCCGATATGTCATTTGCAACTATCTTTTCCCATTCTGTCAATTGCCTATTAGTTTTGTTGATTGTTTCCTTTGCAGTTCCTGCTCATTCTTTAAAACCATCTTAATAAGTGTCCCGTTCTCCAGGAAGCCTTCCTTGATTACCATAAACAGTTTTATTCTTTAAAGTTTATTTATTTTTGAAAGAGACAGAGACAGCATGAGCAGGGGAGGGGCAGAGGGAGAGGGAGAGAGGAGTCTAAGCAGGCCCTTGCTGTCAGCACAGAGACCAATGCGGGGTTCGAACCCAGGAAACTGTGGGATCATGACCTGAGCTGAAATCAAGAGCCTGACGCTTAACCAACTGAGCCACCCGGGCGCCCCTCCCCCATAGGCATTTTTAAAGAGCTGCATTAAACTGTTCTTGCCTGCTTTCCCACGACTTTCATTACTACATGGTTTTCCTTCGCTTCACTTTTCTTATTTCACATCTTCGAGTTGATTTTTTTAAATCCCTTTTCTTTGTTCTCTCAGCTAGTGTAGAAGTTAACTGCGTACAACACACACTTAAAATCAAGAGTTGAATAAAAATCCCTCACCTCCTTTCTTCCAACCAATACAAAATCCGTTATTTTCAACCTATCTTATAATTTTTGTCTTTATTAGAGTAACCACGACTTATTTAGACTCACTAACACATTTGCCAATTTCTTTGTTCACTATCACCTCTTCCTTCCCACACTTTTCTATCTGGGATTTTTTTTTTCTAATGTCTCTATTGAGGTATAATTGGCAGCTAATAAAGGGAACGTATTGAAAGTGAGCCATTTTGATAAGTTTTGGCATATGGACACACCCATGAAATCATCACCACCATCAAGATAATGAAGATCACCTTCAAAAGTTTCCTGGTGACTCATAATTTCTCCTTCCCTCCGCTCCCTGCCCTGCCCTGTGCTCAGTCAACCACTGATCTGCTCTCTGTCAGTCTAGATTAGTTTCATTTTCTAGAGTTTTATATGAATAGACTCACCCAGTATGTACTATTTTTTGTCTGTCTTCTTTCACTCAGCATAATTATTTTGAGATTCAACCATGTGGTTGCGTATATAGTTTATTCTTTTTATTGCTGAGGATATATATCCATTTCATTGCATGGATAGATCACCTTTTATTCATCATTTACCTGTCGATTTGGGACATTTGAGTTATTTCCACTTTGGGCTATTATAAATAAAGCAGGAATGAACATTTGTATGCAAATTTGAATACAACAAATGCTTTCATTTCTCTTGAGCATCTGGGAGTGGAAGGGGTGAGTTTCAGTTTATGAGAAACTGCTAATCTGTTTTTCCAAAATGGTTGTGCACTTGACCTTTCCCACCAGCAATGTAAGAAAGGTTTAGTGGCTCCACATCTTCACCAACACCTGACAGGGGCTAAACCATTAACTATAGGCACACAGGAGTATCTTCTTGTGGTTTTCCTTTGTGTTTTAATGTGGACTAATGATGTTGAACATCTTTTTGTTTATTTAAAAATTTTTTTAATGTTCATTTTTTTTGGAAAGAGAGAGAGAGAAAAAACATGCAAGCAGGAGAGAGGCAGACACAGAATCTGAAGCAGGCTCCAGGCTCCAGGTTCTGAGCTGTCAGCACAGAGCCCGACATGGGGCTCAAACTCACAGACCATGAGATCATGACCTGAGCAGAAGTCAGTTTGCTTAAAGGAATGAGCCACCCAGGCGCCCCATTAAGACATCTTTTTATGTGCTTATTTGCTATCCACATATATTCTTTGGTGAAGTGCCTTTGCCCATTTTGGTGGGGAGCTATGTGTTTTCTTAGTTCTGAGATTTCAGAGTTCTTTATATTCTGGATACATGTGATTTGCAAATCTTTTTTCCCTGGTCTGTGGCTCGTCTTTCCATTTTTGTAACGTGTCTTTCAAAGAATAGGTTTTTCTCAATTTTGATGAAATCCAATTTATTCCTTTTCTCTTGTGTGCTATATCCAATTTTTTTTTTCCTGTGTGGTATCCAAGAAATCTTTGCCTAGCACAAAGCAAAGAATTTCTTCTGTTTTCTGCTAAACGTTTTTTAATTTTTTTTAATGTTTTTATTTATTTTTGAGAGACAGAAACAGAGCATGAGTGGGGGAGGGAAACACAGAATCTGAAGCAGGCTCTAAGCTGTCAGCACACAGTCCATCGTGGGGCTTGAACTCATGAACCACGAGATCATGACCTGAACTGAAGTCAGACGCTTACCCGACTGAACCATCCAGGCGCCCCTCGGGTAAATGTTTTATGTTGTACATTGAAGTCTATTATCTATTCAACGTCTTATTTTTGGTTTTGTGCTTTGTCTGTGGCTAATTGCTCCCGTACTATCCCTTGAACAGATGATCCTTTCTCAACTGAATCGCCTTCACATCTTTTCAAAAAATAATCGTCTAAGTGTGGATCTATTTCTGGAATCTCTATTTTGTCCCATTGCTCTGTCTCTCTTGCAATCAATGCCAAAGTGTCCCACTTACTAGAGTTTTATCATAAGCCTTGAAGCCAAGTAGTAGAAGTCCTTCAAGTTTTGTCTTTTTTTTCCCAGTTGTTTTCGCCACATTAGGTCCACTGCATTTTTACTTACATTTTAGAATTAGCTTGTCAATTTCTACACACACACACACACACACACACACACACACACCTCCTGCGGGTTTCATCAGAATTCTGTTGAGTCTATGGGTGAATTTTGGGAGGATTGATATTGTATCAATATTGAACCTCTAATCTGAGAACCTGGTGTATCTTCCCATTTTCCTGGTATACTCTTTTTAACTCTTCTTAGCAAGGTTTTATAGTGTCCAGGGTACAGGTCTTGCACATCTTCTGTCTAATTTATCACTAAGTATTGCATATATTTTATGCTATTTTAAATGATGATTTTAGTGTCTGATGAGATGTTGTCAATATATAGAAATATTCTATTCAGTGTCCCAAGAATTACATTCTCCACACTAGCTGGTGGGAATGGCATTGCTCCCGGCTACGTGTGAACTCTGAGACTAATTCCCTCTAATCTTTCTGGAAGGTTCTTTCCCCAGCCCTGGATCATATCCTCCTAGGCAGATGTTGATTAGGATTCCGTACTGTGCGGCTCTCTCCTCTGGTACTTTGTCCTACAAACTTCTGCTTCATTGGCCTGCTTGAGTTCCCAGCTCTGTCTGGGGGCCCAGAACCTACAGGGGTGTCTTGGTCCTGCCTCCCTGCCCTGTGGCCTGGAAACTCCCTCTAGGTGGTGAGCTGGGGAAACTGAGGGTGAGCTGCCTTTTCCCTGGCTGTCTGACACCTTGGGAACCACTGTTCTACATATATTTTGTTCAGTGTTTGGATGGTCCCAGGCAGGAGGACAAATCTGGCTCCTGTCATTGTCATTGTCATCCAGCTTGGCTGGAAGAGAAATCTTTTCCTTGGGAGTTTGATTTTCTCCCTGCTAAAGTTCATCCTTTACAAATTCTTTGAACAAAATCCTGAGATCAGCTTGCCTTTTCTCTCACTCTGTGTGTATCTGAAACTTCCTTTATTTTACAATCGCCCTTCAAGGCGGGTTGGCTAATATAGTGTTCTAATTGTTTTTCTGATCACTCTGGAGCTTTTATTCCATTGGCATCTATTGCTGCTGATGAGAAATTGGCTTCAGGCAGAATGTCATTCATTTGTAGATAATCTGTTTCCCCTCTGGTAGCTTTTCAGATTTTTTTTCTTTATTGTGTTTTAATTTCTCTGCAACATGTCTAGGAATGAAAATTTTAAATCCTATTCAGAATTCAGTGTTTTTTGGTTTAGGGGCTAATTTTTCTCCATGTATAGAACATTTTTCACCATTATTTCTTCAAATGCTGTTTGTTTCTTTCCTATTTTCTCCTTCTGGAAGCACTATTAGATAAAATGTTGGAGCCCCTCAGTTTCTCCACCATGATTTCAAATTTATCTCTCATATTTTCCATTCCCCTATAATACTTAGCTGATGTGGGGGGTGCCTGGGTTGCTCAGTTGGTTAAGCATCAGACTTCGGCTCAGGTCATGATCTCACAGCTTGTGAGTTCAAGCCCTATATGGGGTTTTATGCTGACAGCTCAAAGCCTGGAGCCTGATTCGGGACCAGAGTCTCCCTCTCTCTCTGCTCCTCCCCCACTCATGCTCTGTTTGCCTGTCTCTGTCTCTCTCTCTCAAAACTAAACATTAAACATTTAAAAAATGAGCTGATATTTACTGAACACTTACTGTGTGCTACAAGTACTATAACTCATTGAGGGGTGCCTGGGTGGCTCAGGTCATGATCCCAGGATCGTGGGATCAAGCCCTGCATTGGGCTTTGCACTGAGTGTGGAGTCTGCTTAAGATTCTCTCCCTCTGCCTTTACCCCTCACATGAGTGCACTTCGTCTCTCAAGAAGAACACAAAAAACCAAAACCAAAACAAAACCATAACTCATTGATAAGAACTGTACTAATTTAATCCTAATAGTTAGCAGCATAAGGTAGAGACTAGTAAACCTCCATTTTATAGATGGGAAAACTGAAACACAAAGAGCTTTACAAACGTGCCTGAGATCTTACAACTAGAAAGTAGCAGAGCTAAAATCCCAGGCAGGTGACCTCAGAGCCTGTGCTCTCCACGCATATTCTATATAGTCCATTATAATTTAATTTCACCCTTTTGTGCCATCTCTGTGCTGCCTTCTGGGTAGTTCCTTCAGATCAGTTTGAGTTTACTGATTCCCTCTTCAGCCTGTGTCTAGTCTGTTTTTCAAAACATAGATTGGGTTTTTTTTAAATTATTAATGCTTAGTTATTTTTGAGAGAGAAAGAGAGAGCATGAGCAGGGGAGGGGCAGAGAGAGAATGAGACACAGAATCCAAAACAGGCTCCAGGCTCTGAGCTGTCAGCACAGAGGCCGATGCAGGGCTCAAACTCACAACCTGCGAGAAAGTCGAACGCTTAACCTACTGAGCCACCCAGAGGCCCCCATAGGTTGGGTTTTTTAATTTCTACCCTTTCTGTTCGGTTCTTTTGTCACAAGCTCTCTTCTTGCCCTATACCTTCCAGTCTTCATTGTATCTTTTAATCTACATTTTTGGCATGTGCACCGCTCAGCATCTCCGTTCTGTACATATTTGCCCTCAGGGACCAGGAGTGCAGTTAGCTGCCAACCTTGGGCTTCGTGCCATCAGGATCTGCCTCTGCTTTTTTTTTTTTTTTAATATATGTTTTTTAATTTATTTTTGAGAGAGAGAGAGAGACAGCATGAGTGGGGGAGGAACAGAGAGAGAGGGAGACACAGAATCTGAAGCAGTCTCCAGGCTCTGAGCTGTGGGCACAGAGCCCAACGTGGGGTTCGAACTCAAGAACCGTGAGATCATGACCTGAGCCGAGGTCGGACGCAATATCGACTGAGCCACCCAGGCGCCCCTCCCTCAGCTTTTTTGAGCTGAGGCCACCCTCTCTCTTTGTTGGGCAGTCCCCAAGCAATGACTGATTATGAACAGGGTGCCAGAGTCCTTCCCTTGTTACTCTCCCTGAGACTCCACCAAGGGGCACATTTTGCTCTGTAATTGCCCTTTGGGTCAGCATCTCAGCTGAGGATCTCTCCGCCCACCCCCTGTCCTCGGCAGGCATCACCGTTCAACAAACCCCTTGCACTCCCAGCTCCACCTCTACTCTGACATCCCTGGGTCGCTGACACCGCCTGTGAATTTCCCAAATTGTTTCATCTGCTAGCCTTGTCTCCTGGAAGTCTCTCCTCTCATACTTTGTAATGTTTTGCTCGTGGGAGGTGTTTTCTATGGAAGTCCCCTGTGCCCCAGATTGCGGAGAAGAGCCGCGGGGAGCTTCCCAAGAAGCTCCATTTAGTTGAAGGAGTTCCGAGACACATGTGATTTCCATTTCTTGGCAAGGTGTCCCCAGCCGCCACTGCCACTGCACTGTTAATGCAAACCCAGTCCTCACACCCACACTGGGGCGGGCTGATTGCAGTTACTCGCACACGATCCATTCCACCTGCAGATTTTGCACACAGGTAGATATTTAAACACATACTTGTTATAGTTTCTCCACCATTTCCATTTAGAGTAGGAGGTGAAATCTGTCCTCAGTGTAGTATGCTGTGCTTACTGAAAGAGGCCCAAGAACCCACACTAAGTGTATATGTTCCGTTAAGTGCATTTCCATATGATTGACTTCCTTGGTCCTCCTATTATTTATTTATTTATTTATTTACTTACTTATTTATTTATTTTTAATGTTTATTTTTGAGAGAGAGAGAGAGAGACAGAGTATGAGAGGGGGAGGGGCAGAGAGAGAGGGAGACACAGAATCCAAAGCAGGCTCCAGGGTCTGAGCTGTCAGCACAGAGCCCCACACAGGGCTCAAACTCACGGACCACGAGATCATGACCAGACCTGAATGCGGTCACTTCACCGACTAAGCCACCCAGGCACCCCATCCTACCTATTTTTTTAATTTTTCATTTTGAAATAGTTGCAGATCCTCAGGAAGCTGCCAAGAAGCCGAACGTACCCTTCCCACTCTGCCCCAGCCGGGAGTCTGTTTTCAGCAAGTAGTCGGAAGTGGATGCAGGCTGTGGCAAGTGCTGTCGGCCCCCCACCATGCCGGCCACCCCGTGCCTCTCCTTCCAACAGCCAACTGCTAGCATCTGGTCCTCACCAGTGACTCGCACTCCAGCTCCCTGCCCCTCACACCGGTGTTTCTGAGGCCTGTGTTTTGTACCATTGCCTAGAATTCCCCTGCTGGCATCAGCAAGCTTTGAGAACCCGCTGTGATAGCTGACTTACTAGCGTGCTCTTCGTGGATGCTTTCCTTTCTCTCTCCAAGTCCTCCTTCTCTCCCAGAGTGGTGGATGCTTCCCCAAATAAGCTAATTTACCTTGAGCCCTTGTCCCAAGGTCTCCTGACCTAGGACAGTTTGTACCAGAAGTGGTGTTGGGAAGCGGATCCTTAGGACAGAATTCTAAAACTGAATCACTTGCTGGTCAATGGAAACAAGACCCCGTCTTTGGTAGACCTTGACATGTAGAGAAGCCCCATTATAAAAACTCTCGAGGCACCTGAGTGGCCCAGTCAGTCGAGCATCTGACTCTGGATTTCAGCTCAGGTCATGATCTCTCAGTTCTTGGGAACCCTGTGTCCGGTTCCGTGCTGACAGAGTGGAACCTGCTTGGGATTTTCTCTCTCTCTCTCCCTCTCCCTCTGCCTCTCCCCCGCTCATGCTCTCTGTCCCTCTCTCAAAATAAATAAGTAAACATTTTAAAAAACTTAAAAAAATAAGAACTCTCGCTGCAGCATTTGAGAGGTGCGGGGGCAATGGGAATTAAAAGAACTAGTGGAGTTTGTTGGAAGTCCCACTGATGTGAGGAAAGAAGAAAATGATGAGCTCGAACTAGCCAGCTACCAGTCTAGGGCCTGGCATGAAAGCCAGAAAACCTCTATGACGGAAGCATCGCCTACGGCAGACGCCTTGCAAGAAGATACTTGGCCTTTTCAAGACTCGCTCCCACGGTCTCCTGTGACTTCAAGGCCAATCAATACCAGGACCAGGTCTCAGCCTGGCACCACTGAGGAAGTACTATCTCTCCCTGGAGAAATGGGATTTTTACAGAAAGAACCACAGGATCTGGCTAACAGGTGCCAAGGGAAATCTGGAGAACAGGCCTGGGAATGGATATTGAGGGTGTCAATTTGGGAGGGGAAAGGGAACAGAGGACTGGATTGGGGAAGTTTGTTGACATGAAGGCACTCTCCTGATTTCTGGATCTCTCATCCTGGGAAGGGCCCCTGGCTCTGGGGGAAAGAAAAAGGATTCAGGGTCCATTCAGGAGACAGAAAAGACAGCACTAATTTAAGCAGAGCAAATCGAACATATAGTATTGTTAAGTAGATATAATGCTATTAACTGGGTTAGGGGAAAAGGTAAAAAGAGAGAGAGAACACTAAGTTATCACAAAGGTGCCAATTACAGGAGCAGATGCTGTACCCAGGCCTGGTGAAATAAAGTAAAAGAATGAAGTTACCGGGGTGCCTGGGTGGCCCAGTCAATTGAGTGGCTGGCTTCGGCTCAGGTCAGGATCTCACAGTTTGTGGGTTCAAGTCCTGCATCGGGCTCTGTGCTGACAGCTCAGAGCCTGGAGCCTGCTTCAGATTCTGTATCTCCTTCTCTCTCTGACCCTCCCCTGCTCATGCTGTCTCTCTCTGTCTCTCAAAAATAAATTTAAAAAAACATTAAAAAAGAGAGAGAGAGAGTGAAGTTACCAAAATTGAAAAGTTTCGAAAAGGGATTCCAAGAAACTGAAACTCAGACCTCTGGGGAGGGGTACTGAAGTGTGGGAAACCTGCAGACTGCCTTGTCCTGATGTTCAGGGGACAGACTGCTGACACAGGGCAAGAACCTTTGCCAGGGGGTCACTCGCAGAAACAGGAAGCCAAGGGTGCCTGGTGGCTCAGTCAGTTAAGTGTCCGACTTTGGCTCAAGTCATGATCTCACAGCTCGTGAGTTTGAACCCCATGTGGGGCTCTGTGCTGACTGCTCAGAGCCTGGAACCTGCTTCATATTCAGTGTCTCCGTCTCTCTCTCTGCCCCTTCCCTGCTCACTCTCTGTCTTTCTCTGTCTCTCAAAAATAAATATTAAAAAAAGAAGAAGAAATGGGAAGCCAATAGGAAGAGCAAATCCCTCCTCCCTGCCTCAGCCTGGTCAACTCCCTCTTGTGTTCCTATGGGCAGGGCATTGCGGGGAGCAACTGGTAAATGTTGAATGCGATTTTTGGAGTCCGGCTCCAGCACACACAACATGGTGTCCAAGGGTGGGTTTGGTGCTAAGAGGCCACAGCTTAACAAGTGACAGAAAGAGCAGCTACAACACACGATGTAGAAATGTATGAACTTGGAAAGGTTCCAAGAAGTGGGCCCACTAGAAGAAACATATCATCCAAAACCAGAGGGCCCTCCAGAGGCCCCAGTATGCTCCTTTCACTGGAGGGGTAAGAAATGAGCTGTGATGTGGAGGGGGTGTTGGCATCATGGAGCAGCTCAGTGGTGGTTGTTCTAAGCTAAGTAAGTGGACAGTCACAGAGGCTGCTATGGGACTGGACTCCTTAGTATGTGTTCATAGTGACAATGGGATTCCAGAACAACAGAGATCCAGGTCGCAGCCCTGACCATCAGAGGCAAGGTGGTTGGAAAGCCTACCAAGGGGCCCTTACCCACAGGGATCTAAGGAATAGCTACTAGACCCTGGAGTTTCAAAGGGTGAGATCAATGGGCAACCAACAATGGTTATTGACCCGTATAATTAAAACCTATTAAGAGCATGTGATCTGAAGGCTGAGGTGAGCCATCACAGTGGAAAATTGCTATCTCTCACCCATTTTCCATGCTTAAGCTAGTGCTTAGACCAAGGGCCCATTGTTTGAAGGAAAGACTGGGTTCCTTTGAAAAAGGACCATGCAATTCCAAGTAAGTATATGCAGAACTGATTTCTCCACTCTTTCCCCAAAAGGACCTGTGGCTATTTATCCAAAGTAACTGTACACTGGGGAGTGAAGAATAGCCAGATGTTTCTATGGTTTTTGGATACAGAATCTGGGCTGATACTAATACCAGGGCATTCAAAGTGCCACTATGGCCCTCCTGTTAAAATAGGGGCATTTGGAAGCAAGATGACAAATGGAGTCTTGGCCAAAGCCTATCTACAGTGGGCCTGTTGGGTGTGCAGACTCTCCCATGATTATGTGTCCATCCCTAAACACTGGGATGAATAAACTTTGTTGATAGAAACCTCACATTGGTTTCTTAATCTGTACAAAAAGTTCCATAATGGTAGGAAGGTGGAGTGGAAGCATCTGAAATTGCGCACATACCCCCAGACAAGACAGTTAATGAGAGGTAACGCTGCACTCTGTGGTGAATGGCAGAGATTAGCACTGCCCTCAAAGATTCAAAGAACGTAGGAATAGTAGTCCTCATGGTATTCCCATCTAATTCAGACTGGCCACTGCAAAAAAAAAAAAAAAAAAAATTAAGACAACAGAAACAAATTATGGTGAATGATGGTGTGCTACCATAGACTTAACTAAACAGTAGTGCGCCAATTGCCATTCTTGTGAGAGATGTGCTATCTTTACTAAAACAGACCAAGATTACCTCTGGCACTTGGGATGTAGCAACTATCTTGGCAATTGCATTTTCCTTCCCCTTCCCCCAGTCATTTTCAGGAAGGAAGATCAGAACTAATTAGCACTCCCTTGGGATGACAGCAGTATACATTCATGGTTGTGCCTCAGGGCTATGCTGACTTTCCCAGTCTGTCACAATATAGTACTTGCCATTCCTCAGAACCTCATACTGGTTCTGAGGAATACTATGTTGATGAGATCATATTAATCAGACTTGGGGAAGAGGAAGTGGCAAGTCCTCTGGATGTCCTCTAAGACATGTGTGCAAGTGGGTAGGAGACAAAACAGGGATCTGAAACAACAATACAAGTTTTAGGGGTTCAGTGATCTAGGACATGCAGAGACATCCCTTCTGAAGTAATAGACAAGTAATTGTACTTTGTGTTTCTTATCACCAAGAAAGAGACACTCAGTGGACCTCTGGGTTTTGAATATTTTTTTGTGTGTTTTACTTATTTTTGAGAGACAGAGAGAGACAGCGTGAGCAGGGGAGGGTCAGAGAGAGAGGGAGACACAGAATGTGAAGCAGGCTCCAGGCTCTGAGCTAGCTGTCAGCACAGAGCCCGACGTGGGGCTTGAACCCACGAACCGTGAGATCATGACCTGAGCTGAAGCCGGACCCTTAACTGACTGAGCCACCCAGGTGCCCCACCTCTGGGTTTTGGAGACAACATATATCTCAGGGGGAATACTGCTCCAAACCACTTATCAGAAGCTGTGGTGATAGAAGTATTCATAGTAGGTAAGGACACATATAGAGACTTTGACAAGCCCAGTAGGAGGCTTCAGGGAAGACCCCTAGGAATCTGAAGCAAGAATATGCTTTCCAGAGCAGGAAACCATTCAGTATTTGAAACCCAACACGTGGTGTGCTGCTGGATTCTAATAGAGACTGAGCGACTGGCCATGGGAGACCAACTGACCATGTGGCCAGAGGTGCCCATGCTAAGTTGGGTACTGTCAGATTCACCAAGTCATAAAGTCAGACAGTTACAACAGCAAGCCATCATGGGAAGGAAATGAAACATTCAAGACCAGGCCTGAGCAGGCCCAGAGGTCACAGATGAGTTACACGAGCAGGCTGGAGCCCAGTTTGTGACCCTATTTTCACAGAAGCCTCTCCCTCAGCCCACAGCTATAACTCGTGGGGGATTCCTTAGGACCAGCTGCGGAGGAAGAGAATGCCTGGGCCGGTTTATGGACAGGTTAGCACCACAGGCTGGTAGAAGACAAAGAAGGAAACAAAACTTTTGCTGCTCTGCAGCCCCACTCAGGGGTGTCCCCAGGATAGTGGAAAGCGGACATTTTCCCAGGAGGGAGAACTTCAATGAGTACTTCAACTTGGTTTAAAGCGGGTAGTGGCCTGAGAAAAGGATTCCAGGCACTGGTGAATGATTTGGCTGATTGATCAGAAACTTGCAAAGGGCAACGCTAGAAAATTGAAGTTAAGGAAGTCTGGAGAGGAACCTTGGGTACTGACCTCTGTGAGAAGATACAAAATGTATGGGTCTCTCTTATTTCAATATCTACCAGAGGGTGTCCATTCCAGAGGAGGCAGATAGCATGATTCACCTATGATTGAAATGAGTTGCTCTTAACCCCGTCGCTCTGGAGCACGCACAACGGGCCCGTGAACCGAAAGGCCATGGTGGCAAGGAAGGAAGCCATGCGTGGCCCAACAGCACGGGCTCGATCTCACCAAAACTGATCTAGGTGTTCCTGCTACTAAATGTCCAGCCTGTTAGAGCAAAGATTGATGCTGAGCCCTTGATATGCTCCCACCCTTTGAGGAGAGCACCCAGCCACATGGAGTCAGGTGAATTACAATGAGTCCAATCATCACAGAGGGGCCAACGTTCTATGACTTCATGGGATTTGTACAGGTTTGAATTCTTAGTCCACAGCATCTTGGCTAGCATTACTCTCTGAGGCTCCCAGAGGGTCTAATTTATCATCACGACATTCCCCCCATGACCATGGAGGAAGTGATCACATGACCATAGTATCCACTGCTCCTACTATATACCATATCAACCAGAAACAACCATAGGAAGATGCTGGAATAATCACTTGAAGGTATAACTAAGGCATCAGCTTAAAGACGGGGTTGATGTGCTGCCTGAAGATGTATTTCTATGCCTTGAACCAATAGCCATTATATATATGCTATTTCCATGGTCCGTAGATTATACAGGTCTGGGAACAAAGGAGGTGACCCTTTCACCTTTGTTCTCACTGTCCTGCTTGATGAATTTATGTTTTCCATCTCAAACCCTTTAGGCTCTGTTAGACTAGAGATCTTAGTTCTCAGGGAGCAGGGGAAGAGCGCTTCTACCAGAGGACACACTAACGGTTTTACTAAAACTAAAATCTGCAGTTACCCTCTGTGCTAGCTGGCTGAACAGTGCAGCATTATGCTGTGACTTCCCCTTCCCTGGATCAAGTGTAAGTGTTGTTTACACTTCCCAAATAAACTCTTTTCACTCCACTCCTTATCTCAAGGTCAGCTCCTAGAATAACCTGTCCTAAGACGCATGTGGTTCAAGGACCAGCTTTGAGAAGCAGTGATTTAGGGAGTGAACTCATTTGAATTAAAAAAAAAAAAACCTCTCTCCTTTCCCCCTCTCTCACCCTGCGACCTCCTCCTCCCTTGTGTGTGTCACACACCACACACACACAAAACGTGTAAAGAGGTGAAAAGGGATATAAGGATATAAATAAGTATTGACAATAGCTCTGTCTGGGTGGTGTAATCATGAATATTTCAACTTTCCTTTTAAATTTTTTCTGTTTTGTTCGTCTGCAGTAGCAACTGTGTATTAGCAGCTCTCTTTAATTGGCAACTAGGAGATTATTACTGACTTCAGTGAGTGGCAGGGAGCGGAGCCAGGCTGTCATGACTGATGAAGGCAGGGGAGGGCATGGGGGAGGGAGGAGAAGGGATGCTTTCCAAAGGCCGGGAAGGGACACCTGGGTGGCTTAACTGGTTAAGCCTCAGACTTCGGCTCAGGTCATGATCTTGTGGTTCTTGGGTCAGAGCCCTGAGTTGGAGTCTTTGCTGACAGCTCAGAGCCTGGAGTCTGCTTCTGATTCTGTGTCTCTCTCGCTCTCTGCCCCGCCTCCACTTGCACTGTGTGTGTGTGTGTGTGTGTGTGTGTGTGTGTATGTGTGTGTCTCTCAAAAATAAATAAACATTAAAAAAAATTTTTTTAAAGGGGCTCCTGGGTGGCTCAGTCGGTTAAGCATCTGACTTCGGCTCAGGTCATGATC
The DNA here is from genome assembly GCF_006229205.1 of Suricata suricatta. Lineage (NCBI taxonomy): Eukaryota > Metazoa > Chordata > Mammalia > Carnivora > Herpestidae > Suricata > Suricata suricatta. Next base: position 117,358,870 of record NC_043707.1, read on the forward strand.
TCATGGTTTGTGGGTTTGAGCCCCACATCAGGCTCTGTGTTGACAGCTCGGAGCCTACAGCCTGCTTCAGATTCTGTGTCTCCCTCTCTCTGCCCCCCCCAACCCCCCGCTGCTTGCACTCTGCTTCTCTTTCTCAAAAGTAAATAAATATTTAAAAATTAAAAAAAATTTTTTAAGGCTGGGAAATGAGGCGGGAGCTATAGAAGTGTGGGGACTGTGGACGGCGCTGTTTGGAGAGTAACTTGAGCGTGCACGCTGGCTGAGGGAAAGGAGCCAAAGCCAGAGAGCGCAGACACAAAGCCAGTGGAGAGGGGGATAATTGAAGGAGTCGGTCCCGGAGGAGGTCTGAGGGGATTAGACCTGGACCCAGGTGGAGGAATTCATTCTGAACAGAAGGCACACTTCACCCTCAGGCAAGAGGGAAGGAAGTGAGGATGAATAAAGTTATAAATGCATCGACTTCATCCATTTGTTTATATTACACTCTGCCTCATTTCACAAAGGACTTGAGGTATTTCTATAGCTAAGTTGACAGGCTGAAGGAGACTGGAAGTTGAGAAATCCCTGGAGAGGGGCTTTATTGTCTTCTTGGAGTGGAAGGCAAGGTCCCCCACAGAGAAGGGAGCAGGGGTGTGTGTCTGCGGGGCTTGAGGAGACAGGCAAAGGTTTGGAATGGGGAGGGACAGAGACCACTGGATGGAGCCGAGGGCCCAGATCTGGCCCAGTTCCAGGCTGCACACTGTGAAATCTTCTCCAGCAGCTCCGGGTGGAGAAGCCTGTGCCTCCTACTTGGTCTGGCTCTAGGCGAGTCACTCCCCCTCTGAACTACGCTGTCCTTCTCTGCAAAGGGGGCAAAAAACAGCACATCTGGAGGGCAGTTGTGAGGATTAAATGAAACCATGGCATGAAACGCCCAGCACAGCACCTGGCACACAAGAGAGACTCAGTTAATGTTCATTCTCTTACTCTTCCTTCTCTGAGTAAACCTGAGCCCGTGGTAGCTGTATAAAAAGGGACATGGCTATTGGTACCTCGTCCTGATGCATCTGGTTAAACACAACATTTAAAAAAATGTTTTCATGTTTATTTATTTTTTTAATATTTTTATTTTATTTTTGAGAGAGTGTGCAAGCAGAGGAAGGGCAGAGAGAGAGGGAGACACAGAATCCAAAGCAGGCTCCAGGCTCTGAGCTGTCAGCACAGAACCTGATTCGGGGATCGAACTCACCGACCGAGAGATCATGATGTGAGCCAAAGTCGGACACTTAACCAGCTGAGCCACCCAGGCACCCCTAAACACAACAATTTTAAATACAGTCCACTTGTTATTCACGGTAACAATGTTCTATAAAGTTGCCACAAAGATTGAAAGAGAATACTGACTAAATCACTGCACCTTGAGGAAACACAGCATTAGGTTCCTGTGAACCTCCAGCCATGTTTTCATCAACCAATCAATACATAAACCTTGCTTTATGTATGCTTCTGTTTAAAGACACCGTATCTAATATATATTGTTGATTCAGTAATATGGAACTCATGGCGAACAGCACCTTAACTTACGCCGGAAGGAAGCTCATCTACCACACCTATGTGTTTTCTCCCTAAGGCTCAACACAACCTCCCTGGGCTTAGGAACTGGCCAGAGCCTCCCTGCTACCCTCAGGGGCCAGTTTAAATGGCAAAGTCACCAACAAAATGCACAATAATGATGAAAACATGTCACTGAAGATACCATGACAAAGATACTTGTTTACAGTAGGAGGGCTGAGTGAGACAGGAAGGCAGAGAGCAGGGACGCCTGGTGGCTCAGTCGGTTAAGCGTATGGCTTCGGTTCAGATCATGATCTCATGGTTCGTGGGTTTGAGCCCCACCTTGGGCTCTGTGCTGACAGCTCAGAGCCTGGAGCCTGCTTCAGATTCTGTGTCTCTCTCTGACCCTCCCCTGCTTGTGCTGTCTCTCTGTCTCTCAAAAATAAATTAGAAGCATAAAGAAGAAGAAGAAGAAGAAGAAGAAGAAGAAGAAGAAGAAGAAGGCGGCAGAGAGCATCACCTGGTCACCTCGTCGGACCTCAGAGGGCAACAGGCACATCAGGCAACTCTATTAAGTTTCACTACTCCGCACATGCGTAGATCCTTAAATGACTGCAGCAGTCCCTCAAGTATTGATTTGGGGTTACAAATAAATTTACAAGAAGATGAATTTGCAAATAAGGAATTCATGAATAATGAATTTGACATTTGACTGTGCATTTATTTCTTTCTGATTACAAAATTAAATAGTAAACAGAGCTAAGCATACTGAGTAAAAAGCTTAAGTCCCCTCCATGATCCTAGCCCATAGAGAAACACCATTGGAATTGCTGCAGAGTTTTACAGATTTCTGCTAGGCAGATAATGCCTGTGTGCATGTGTGTGACTGCATGTCTGTGTCTGAGTGTCTGTGTGTTCGTGATCTCCACTCAATAAGATCTCCAGGATAGTTTTCAAAAAAATTTTTTCCTGAAGTTATTTTTTAGAGTATGGATGGAAGCATACACTGCGGTCAGGACCTTCTAGTCTCAGTTCCGACCCCTCTACTGCATCCAGTTGGGGAAACAACTGTCCAGAAAGTTATGGCTTGCCAACCTTAACAATAACCAGCAATTTGAGTGAATATGGTGTTCTGCATCTTAACCAAGATGGCGTAAGGGGAGCAGAAGAACCGCCAGAAGGGTAAAAAGATGGAGCAGGAAAGCATTGTGAAGGCCAAGAGATTGACTGACAGCCAGAGAGAACTATATTCCATACGCTTGGGAAGGGGTCAGAGCTACAGAGGAAGAGGAACTTAGCTACTTGAAGAGATTCAGACAACAGCTAACATAGTATCAGAACTTCTGAAAACAGCTATGGGACAGCATGGGCTAGGCCAAGCTGCTATAAGACATGACCCAAAATACAATGGCTTATCCAAAGTGGATATTTATTTGTCTTTCTCTAGTCCACATTGGTGAGTGGTTCTACTCCGTGTGGTCACTCAGAACCCAGGTTCCTTCTTTATCTTTGCTCTGTCAGCCCCTTTGAAACATTTTGGAAGCTGGGTCCCTGGCTCATCTGTGTTCCACCTCGAGGAAAGAGGAAATGGAGCATGGTAGAGCAAAAGCCCAGCGCCTTAAGCACTGTTTCTATTTATGTTCTATTAGAAAGGACATCGTCATAAAGCCACACTCAGCAGCGATAGCAACTAGAAAGTGGGGTCTCCAGCAGACCAGCTATTTGCCCAGCTACTATATTGCTATAGAAGAGGGGGATGGATTACATGTGGAATAAATGAAGCCCATCCACCTGTCATCAAGCCTTTTTTTGTTTTGTTTTGCTTCAAATGCTTCAATAATTTAGACCCTCCCCTCCTCAAAAAAAATATTGGGGGTGCACGTCAGTGTATTATTTGGGATTCTTTTGTTTGCCAAGTGACAGCACACCACTATTAAACTCACTTAAGCAATAAGATGGGCCATGTCGTATATCCAAAAGTCTAGGCTCTATGTCAGAGCACCAGCCCTTCTTCCCTAGGACTCTCCTCACTTCAGTCATGTGTCGGCTGCTTCCTCAGAGTGGGAGCAAGTGAGCGGCTGCAACTCCAAGCATCACCACCAAACACATCCACTGTCAGCAGAAGGGGCAGAGTTTGTTTTATTTTTTTTGAAAGGGATAAGACCCTCAGCAGAAGTCATCTGCCCATCATAGGCTTGCCCTCTGGTTTTTCAGGCCAGATGTACATGTCCGAGCTGAAAATGCCACTGGCAAGAGGAATGCAACCACCATAATGGAACCGGACCAAAAGGGACTTAACTCCTAGACTGGGCTGGGGTCATCCTTCCCTTGGTCAATTGGGGAAGAGACGCACATGAACATAATCAGACTCTGACTGCAAGGAAAAGTTGTCAAATAAGTTACCAAGTTGTTTCTGGTAATGACGGAGACATGGGACCAGGTAGGCGGTGGTGTGATGGAAGGTACGTAAACAGCAGAGAAGTAAACTTCAAACTCTTTCTTAAATTGTACCTCCACAAAGTTTAACTCCAGTAAAGACATTTCTGGAGAAGGCAGAAACTGGGGCGCCATGCCCAATGCCTCTCTCTCACCCCTATATCCAATCCATTACTAAATTCCATAGTGTCTATCCTTTCAGTACCCTAGCCTTCTCTCCTTCCCCAATGTCATGGCCCCAGTTCAGGTCTCCTGCAGGCACTATGGAAACAGTGACCTAACTGGGGCCAGTCTTTCTTCCTGCAATCAGCAACTTTGCTGCATTATTCAGCTACCCACCTTTACCATGTACCAAGCACTGCGCATGTGCAGACAGATCAGAAAGCATCCCTGCCTTTACCTTGCTGCTGGAGTCTCCCTGACTTCTACATCAGACCAAGTCATGCCCCTGCTTGAAAACTCAATGCCTTCAGGAAACCCTTTACAATGACCCTCAACACCCTCCACTCGTTGCCTTCCCCTCCCCAACCTCGACAATGCAGAAATACTTGCGTTTGCCTCAAAGTGCCTCTCTTCACGCCTCTGTGCTTTTGCACAGGCTGTCTCCTCTTTCTAGAAATCCCTTATCCCCTCTCCATCTGGCATGCAAGATAAGGTCTCCTATTACTCTCTCCTCTCCAGATCCACCCTCTCCCCCACTCACCACACACACACACACACACACACACACACACACACACACACACACACACAATATAGCACTCCTGAAATGTTTGCTGAACGGAGGCAGGTCCCCCAAGCACTCCTTAAAAAAGTGAAGAGGAAACCTTGAACTTGCTCTAAGCAAGCAGGGCATTTCTCTCGAGTTTATCTTTACGTTTTATGCAAAAGTTGTATTCTATACAGATTACACGGCATGTCCTTGTTTGTTTTAATAAAACGTATTATTTTTCCCAAATCTTCAGGTCGATGATCCAGAAAGATGCTCCTTGTTTACTCGTTATCCTCTTAAATTAGCTGTCCTCACTCGCCGCAGGGACCCTAAGCGAGACGTGCCTCTTGTTCCGTGCGCAGATCCTGAAGGAACAGCTGGGTTGTGGTCCCCGGGGAGTAGAGGAACAGTGGAGGCGGGGAGGGGGTCCGCTGGCTGGAGGCCTGGCCCCGCCTCTCCTCTACCCCGCCCGCCGCAGGGGCGGAGTCGCCAGGGCCCGGCCCGCGGGGGCGGGGAGGGAGTCACTGCCGCCTGCAGCTCGCGCTCGGCTGGTTCCGGGTTGAGAGGCTGCGCTCGGACCGGAGCAGTGGCCGCTGAGCCGGCAGGGTAAGGGGCAGCGCCGGGCGGGGGTCTTGGGGCCGGGATCGGGCAGCTGAGCGTGCTCCCACCCCTCCTCTCCTCTGCCACGCACAGCCGCGGCGCAGCTCCGTCTGGCTTCCCCCTTCCCCAGAATTCCCCATCCCCAGCTTCTCCCCCTCCCCCCACTGCACCCATCCCGGGATTTCAGCCCCCCTAAGGCCTCCGCCCCCCTCCTGGATCCTCTTCTCCCAGCGCCCATCCCTTCAGACTGCCCTTTCCTCTAGAACCTCCTTGCCAGGAGCCCCTTCCCTCATTCACCTACGCCCCTCTACCTCCAGCACCCATCGCTCCGAGTCACCCACTACCTCAAGACCACCTTCCTGGACTCGCATCCCGGCTAGTCTCTACCCTGCACCTCTTCTTCACGTGCCCTCCTCCCTCCCGGACAACCCCCCTTCCTTCTTCTGTAGCTGTTACTCCTGCCTCTCCCCACCTGCTCCCCGCACCCATCCCTCGGTGCTGCCCCCGACAGCGCCGCGCTCGCACAGCAGCCCCCCTGCATCTCAGGGCCCCCTCGTCGCCGCCCCCAGCGCCATGGCGTGCAGCCTCAAGGACGAGCTACTCTGCTCCATCTGTCTGAGCATCTACCAGGACCCGGTGAGCCTGGGCTGCGAGCACTACTTCTGCCGCCGCTGCATCACCGAGCACTGGGTGAGGCAGGAGGCGCAGGGCGCCCGCGACTGCCCAGAGTGCCGGCGCACGTTCGCCGAGCCCGCGCTAGCGCCCAGCCTCAAGCTGGCCAACATCGTGGAGCGCTACAGCGCCTTCCCGCTGGACGCCATCCTCAACGCGCGCCGCGCCGCGCGACCCTGCCAGGCGCACGACAAGGTCAAGCTCTTCTGCCTCACGGACCGCGCGCTGCTCTGCTTCTTCTGCGACGAACCCGCGCTGCACGAGCAGCACCAGGTCACCGGCATCGATGATGCCTTCGAGGAGTTGCAGGTGAGCAGCCCCACCGGCCTCGGGCGGGGGGCGTGGCCAGGGCCGGGCCGGGGGCGGGGTCAGGGCTGGACCGGGGGCTGGGCCAAGTCAGAATTGTCACGGGGCGGGGCCGTCGGCAGGGTCAGGGCCCTATCAGAATTAGGACGGGACGGGGAACGGGGCGGGGCCGCGGCGAGGGAGGTGGACTGTTGGAGGCGGGGCCTGAAGCCCTCTGCACCCGACGGGGTCTGAGACAGACCCTAAAGTGGGGTGGGTCCGTGGCTGGGGAGAGGTCACCCACGGGGTGGCACGGCTGGGACAAATGAGATCAGAGCTGGCCCAGGTACGGGCTCAGGGTAAGGTTAGGGACGGGGAAGAATCAGAGCAGGGCAAGAGCAGGGCCACTGTTAGGGGCCATGGGGCCTGGGCCTGGAAGCAGGGACCACAGATGAAGTCTTCAGGACAGAGTTGGAACAAAGACACGGATGGGAATGGGCCATACATAGAGCGGGGCCGCCATGTGGGAATGGGTCAGGACTATTTGGAATAGCTGAAGAGCAAGCTTGATGGACATGACTCCATCAGGTGTGCATCAGGACCTAGGTGGCAGTGCCAGGACTAAATTGTGCTGGGCAGGTCAGGGTTAAATCTGAGAAAGAGCCTAAGTTATGGTCATCCAAACTGCTGAGAGGGTGAGTTTGGGTGCCAAGGGCGAGGCCAAGGTGTGTGAGGAGTTAAAGATGGGTTCAAGTCCAGATACTGTAAGAACTATTTTGGGTTTAAACCAGAGGCCAGGTTGTCAGTGGGAACAGGACTTAAGACTCAAAATTTGGAGAATAAGGCCCTGGGGTGAAGTGATTCAAGAAAAGGGAGGGGGATGGACCTCTAGGAGCCTCCAAGAGCTGTTGATGACTTCCTTGACTCTGTCACCCACATCAAGACCTTTGACGACGAAATGACACAGTATATGCAGGGTAACCTGAGTACATTCAGCCTGAGACTATAACGGATCTCCCTTAAGCCTTCCCACCATCACAGACCAACTCCTATTCAACTCTCAAAGCCCTGCTCAAATGTCCTCTCTGTGTAAGCCTTCCCAAGCTCCTCCAGCCAAAAAAGAAAAAAAATTGCATTAGAGCTACATTTCTCCAAATATTTTCGGTTAATCAGAATGATGTTTTAAAAAGTAGTGTTCCAGAGATCAGCTATATTGGGAAAGTAGAGTATATTCTCTATACCTTTCTTGGAGGATTCTTCATGTACATTTTGCATATTAAGGATTTTGGAGAAATCTTATAGCAAAGATACCCATTTTACTGTACTTAATAACTTGGCACAAAAGCTTATTTCAGCCTGGAAGCCTGGAATCTTCTCCTTAACCTAAACTATTTCAATCCTGCAGTCCTGTGTCTTTGGCCTTGACCAGTTTAGCACACGGTTCCCAAAGAGCAGGGAAAGGCTCTTATTCATCATATCTATGGCCCCAAAGCCTGGCACATCAGTACACATTGGTAAAGTTTGAATAATAAATGACAAATTCTGTCCCAAGCTGGCCCAGACTGTGGAGCCTTTAGAATCAGAAGAGTTTTCACTCAAACATTTTTTGAATATGCAGTGGGCTAACTTGGCAGGGAGTGAGCTCCCTGACCCTTGAGATGCTTTAGCAGGTACTAAATAACTTATTTCCCCTATGTTGTGGGAAGAGCCCCCACTCCCCCACCTCGCTTGTACATGACTCTCTGTAAGTCAGCCTGCACTTAGTAGATACCTATGGATGACCCTTGGCCCAGGAGAAATGGTCCCATGTTTACCATCCATCCCCACCGCATCCCTCATCCCCAAACCATTACTGAATCCCTCTCAATCTGGCTCTTTGAGGATGGGGAGCAAGAATTGGGAGCTCTGGGAGCTTGCACAGGCTGGCATCGGCCCTCCACCTCCAGAACCTTTGTGCCAGGCCCTGGTAGCCCCATTTCTCCATATGTGAAGTCCCATGAGCAGGGAGGAGAAAACCTTTGAGATGCCAGGGTACAGGTTGTGAGGGTTTGAAGGGACTTTGTCTGAACTACCTGTCCAACCAGGGCTTGGGCCCCTCTCCTGGGAACTCACTCACTCAGTTGGCAGGGCCTCGGAGATCTTATGGTGCAGCCCTCACTTGACAGATGGAGAAATGGAGGAGTAGGAGGGAGGGGACTTTGGCCAAGGCCTGAGGCTGTGCCCAGGCTCAGTGGGAGTCTCCTCACATCCCACCTAGCGGCTGGCTGCAGCTTTTACACTTATTATAAGTCCTGGAGGTACAGAGCAGAAAGGTTAAGAACGCTGGCTTTGTACATGGGCAGCTTCACTCCTGGTGCTAACATTTTCTGGCAGTGTAACCTCAGAAAAGTTACTTACCATCCTTCACTGACAGCAGTGGGGATGGACTAAATTAGATGACATTTGCAAGAACTTAGTACTGCAATCAGCACAAAGTAAGCACTCAATAAATGACAGCGCTAGCATGTTATTATGTCTTTCTCCGCACTATTGACATTTGGGGCCAGGTAAGTCTGTGTGCAAGGCGATCTTGTGCTAGATGCCAGTAGCACCCCAACATTCCTCTACCCCCCATTCCTCTACCCTTACACCAAGCTGTGACCACCAAAAATGTCTCCCTGGGGTCAAAATCATCTGTGGTTGAGAACCCTGACCTAGAGAAGCCCTAAGAAGCTTCCCAGGCTCAGCTCAGACATCACCTCCTCCATGAAGCTTTCCCTGACCTGCCAAACAGAATCACTTTGAACTTGATTCCAATACTGGGGTCAGATCCTGGCATCATCATTGATGAGCTGTTTGTCCTTGGTCAGGTCACTTCATTTTTCTAAGCCTCCGCCCCCTCACCTGTAGCATGGGGATAATATGGCCTTCCTGGGAAGGATGTGTTAAGGGTGAGGGATCAGCAGTGCCTGATCCTGGGCCTGGCACAGAGTCGTATATAACAATTTAGATATCTTTATTGTTTCTGATCATAAAATTAACATAAGAAATAGAGCTATATAATGTAAAAGTTAAAGCCCCCCCAGAATCTCACCCTATAGAAAAACACGGTTAGAATTGCTTTGTAATTCTTCAGAATTTTTATTGTGTGAATAGCACGCGAGTGTGTATGTACACGTGTGCGTGTGTACATGCCTTCCCCCCATTTTTTTCTTTTCACTGCTGAGCACTGGACCACAGAGCAATAGGGAGGGAGGGCGCCCCATCTCTGAAGGGTTTGGGGCTTCTCTGCCAATACTTGTTGGGCCCTAGCCCACTGCCTGGGACCATACTGGGCGCTTTTCTTGTATTACTGCATTTAATCTTCAAAACACCCCATCAAGTGGGTGCTGTAACTTGCTTCTTCCACAGATAAAGAAACAGACTCAGAGGAATTCAGTGCCCCATTCAGTCACCCAGCTGGGAAGTGTCAGGGGCAGGATTAGAAGCCAGTCTGACTGGGCCACTCATAGCCTCCAAGTGGCCTCTGAGGGCCACGTAGCTGTCTCCCCCTGACACTGTCTGTCTTTGTATTTCAAGTAGTCAGCACAGGGTCAGGCTAAGGACACGGTGCCAGCTGATGCACCGAGGGCAGGTGGCTGGATGTCCTCTTGGTCAGACACGCATCCGGCTCCCTGGCCCGAGACCTCAGGTTCCCTGCCTCCAGAGAAGGGATTGCATTCAGCCCCAGCCACCCCCTCCGGGCCTCATGTGACCGTTGGAGCCTTTCCCAAGGCCTCTGTCATGCCGAAGGAGACAGTGCTGGACCAGCCTTGGACAGGAGCCCCAATGAGATGGGTGTGGTGACCCAGAGATACCGAGGCAGCCACATGGGGAAAAAGAGCAGGGTCAGGGGACTGGATTCAAATCCTGGCTCTAGCCTCTTCCGGCGGAGTGGAAGGTACTGCCTTCGCTCATCCTTGCCCAACATGGGAAATAGGAGTAAGGCCAAGATTGTCCACTTGACATGTAAAGAGGGAGAGAGAGTTGCTGCCTACCTGAACAGGTAACAGATGCCAAGTCACTTTATTTGTGCTGTGGACAGGGAGGCAGCTAGGTTGTTTGTGCCCTGGGGAAGCAGCCTCTGCTATTCCTTTTCCCAGGAGAAGACAGGATTTGTGTACCAACAGCAGCCTCCATGGGGGCGAGGCTGGCAGTGAGTCAAACCCAGGGCTTGCCACTGGCATCTCTGCTTCCCTCCTCGCAGGTGTCTGTGGGCCGCCAGGCATTCCCTGGTCATCCAGGACACCTTGGCTAAGCACAGGCCACAGTGTAGAAACTTGAATTGGGGTGGGAGGGGGGAGGAAGCGGAACATTTTATTTTACTGAAAGCAAAGGATCTGGCAGGGAGCAACAACAACGGAAATAGGAACAATCCTAAAAAACACTAGCCAAGGTTAGGCCACTTGCTGTGTGCCAGGTGCTATTACAGACATTAAATCCCTTTTCCTTTCCCTATTCCTTGGGTGGGACCGGGAGTAACACCGTTTCACAGATAAAACGGAGGCTGAGAGGTTCAGTAACTTGCCCAAGATGGAGTGGGTGTGGAGGATGCAAGTGGGAGCCACAGACTCAGGGCTGTCTGGGTCTCAACTCACCCTCCTCACCAACATCCTAATGGCCTCAGGGAGCACCCGAAAGGGGAGGAGCCCCATCCGCTCCCTCCTTACAGACGGGGAGACTAACCTGCTCCCCACATTCAGTCTAGTATTTACACAGCATCATTTCCCTTCTGGACCCTCAGCTCTGTGTGGCCACTTGGGATGGGTGTGGACCATTTGGAGGCGGGTTCCATCTTGCATTCAGGGATTCATTCCATCATTGCTTCAGTCAACCCTCCTGCTGGGGCACTAGGGGCCCATGCATGGGCCCAGGAGAAAACCAACCCTGCCCTGGTTCTGGGAGACAGGCCTATAAGCTTCGAGGTCAAGTCCCCGACTCCTCTGGCTGTCACTGAGAGTTGTCCAGGCCCCTGTGGAGCTGACAGCTGAGCTGAGTCCTAGATCAGAGAGAGAAGACATTAGAGACACAAGGAATAAACACACTCACTGCCACCATCGTCCGGGTGCAGAGTGCCAGGGGCACTCTCTCTCATTTAATCCTCAGAGCAACCGTGTGAGGTGTGTCTTGTTGCCCTGTCTTACAAATGAGGAAACTGAGGCTCAGAAACTCTGTCTACTGCCTCGTAACCAGTGTCTATGGCTGGAACTGGAACGCGGACTCAGGTCATCAGACCAGGGACAGGCACAGAGGTGAGCAGGTGGTTAGCTGTGGCTGGAGGGAAGGGTGCATGAGGCCAGGCAAGAAGGGGAAAGTGAAGGTTGCTCGACTCAGAAAGAAGTGGGCCACCATCCCCCACTCCAGGGAGTGTCCATTTGTTCCTGAAGATGCTGGGGCGCCAGGAACAGGTTTGAGCTGGCCACAGGGGCCCTGGTCGGGACTGCATTATGGGCAGCATGCAGATGGAGGACTGGGAGAGCCTGGGGACAGGGGGCACAGCCAGGAGGCCTTGCGAGAGACCGCGGTTGGTTGGTTGGACCGGGAGGACTGGGGCTTAAAGAGAGAGAGGACATGCAACAGTTGAGCGCTGTCCGGAGAGCAAGAGCATCAGGGGTTCCAGGCACAGGACAGGGATGGTGGCAGGAAAAAGGAGAGGCAAGGTCAGGTTGCAGTGTTAAGATTTCTGGCGTCCTTGGGTCATAGCAGGAGAGACAGCAATACCGGAGCTGAGAGAAGGGGAGATGGCCTAGGCACCTGCGTCTGCTGACACTGCACTGGCCCTTTCACGGGTGTGATCTTAGTTAGTCCCCATGAGTGGCTCTGATCCCATTTTACAGATTAGGCTCTGAGAGGGGAAGAGGTGATCTGCCCAAGGTCACACAGCTGGGATTCAAACCCAGGTTTTTCTGTCTCCACTGGGCTGCATGGCTAGGTGAGAGGGTGACAAGGGTCCCTGAACCTTCAGGAGAAGGCTTCCTGCAACAGCTGGGAGAAGGATGACCCTGTGGGAGGGGAGGTCTGGCCTTGGGAGAATATGAGCCCTGGCTCTCTGTCCTCCCCACAACTGCTGCCCTGGTCCTGGCCTCTCCAAACCTACAGGAGCCCAGAGCCTCTCAGCTGACATCTGCATAATTGTCTACTCAGGTCTGCACCAGTCCTGACTCTGCTCCCTCTCCAGGGGAAGGGGTCCAGAGATGTGGCTCTGCCCTCTGACGTTTGTCCCTCCTGACTTCCCCCTGCTCTGATGGGGCCCCCAGAGGCTGACTCCCCCACGCTGACCTTCAAGGGCTTCTCCTCCTCCTCCTCTGGCCCCAGCTAGCCCCAGCTAGCTGGCCTTTCCAGCTCGTGACTCCACCCACCTCTCCATACCTGGCTCCCATCATCCCCACCTGCCCTCTACTTCCTGCACACACCAGGTGTGTCCCTGCCTGACTAGTCTCACCACCTGGGGTGCTCTGGCCCCACCCAGGAGTCCTGAGGGAACCCTGCCCATCCATCCATCTTCCCTGGGCTTTCCATCAGAAATAAACTCTCTCCTGGACGCTGGTTCTGACTCCCTATTTCACATGTAATTGGGATGATTATGATGATAATGACAACAATGAAGGAGTGACTGACTACATCTTGTGCGTCATGATAGGTTAGAAATTAAGTGTCCTCATCCTCCCAACCACGGAGCTGACACTGGTATTAAGCTGCACTTTGCAGATTTGGAAATGGGGCCGTGTGACCTTAGAGAAGCTGTCTGACCTCTCTGAGCCTCTATTTCCCCCTCTGCAAGACAGAGGTGATAAAGGCATGAACCTCTTGAGGTTGTTGTGAGAATTAGGTGACATGCGCCCTGTGAGCCCAAGCCTCGCCACTGCCCTTGTCCAGAGCCAGCCCTACCACTTAAGAGTTTATCAACAGCTTCCTGTTTTCTGTCTCACTTCTACTGGCAGTAAATTTTCTGGTTGGTTCTCCTCTGTCAAGCTGTGTGGCCATGGGCCAGTCAGTCCTTGTTCTTGGACCTCAGTTTCCTAAGAAAGAATCCAGAGGGTCTGGCCAGATCGTTCCTGGTGTTCTGCATCTGTGCTGAGACAGTAGCCACTGGTGGACGTGTGGCTAACTGCACCCTTGAAAATGTGCGACCCTATTTCCCGGTGCCACTGAGGAACTGAGTTTCAAGTTTCTTTAATTCACATCATTTTTATTTTAATAGCTACATGTGGCTACTGGCTGCTGTATTGGACAGTGCAGGACTAGACTGAGAGATAAGGGTGGAGAAGTTGGGACCAATGGTGAAGGCCTTGAGAGCCAGGCTCAGGCTTTGTGTCCATCTTTCCCATACAACATGGAAATGCTGCAGTGGGGCGTGGG
>NC_043707.1:117372584-117401418 GCF_006229205.1 Suricata suricatta
GTTTCAAGTTTCTTTAATTCACATCATTTTTATTTTAATAGCTACATGTGGCTACTGGCTGCTGTATTGGACAGTGCAGGACTAGACTGAGAGATAAGGGTGGAGAAGTTGGGACCAATGGTGAAGGCCTTGAGAGCCAGGCTCAGGCTTTGTGTCCATCTTTCCCATACAACATGGAAATGCTGCAGTGGGGCGTGGGGGAGAAGCATGGACAGATCTGTCCCATAGAGCAGTCACTCCAGGGGCACTTGGAGAATGAAGGGGCAGAGAGGAGACTAGCTAGGGTCACAGTCCAGAAAAGCAGGGGTGAAATCCAAGCCTGAGGCAGTGGGTGTAGAGAGGAGAGAACAAATTCTAAGTCAGACCTGATGACTGATCGCATTGGTTGGTGGACAGTGTCAAGGACAACTCCCACATTTCTCACTTGGATGGGGGTGGCCTTTCCTGCGATGGGGTCATGGGAAGAGCAGCAAGCTTGGTTTCTCTTAACCCTATTCCAGCATTCTCTGTCATGTTAACACATGTGTCCCTGTCTTCCCCCCAACTCATCTGCACCCCTCCTGAGGCATTTGTCCCTCATCCCTCTGCCTGTTGCTGACATAGCACCATGTGGGTCCAAGGAGGCCTCCGCAAGTGTTTGTGGAACGGGCAAAGGAGTGTCCTGCTGTTCTGGGGTCCAGGAGGAAGGGGCAGGCTTGCTCCCCTCGTTCTTCAGTCCTGGAAACAGGGAGTGATTTGTCCAAGTTCCTCGGGTGCCCACAGTGATGTGAGGAACTCTATCCTCAGAGCAGTTTTCTGAGACTCTGAGGAGCCGCTTAGGGACCCAAGTTGTATGTGGACCCATGAGGGCACCAAGGTGGGGGATTGACACACTCGGCTCATCCCTCAAATTATCTGCATGTGAGCCACGTCCCAAGCTGGACAGACCCGGGGCTGACAGAAGAGAACTCGGGGAGGAATTATTCCTCACACTTAGGTGAATGATTTGTCTGCTCCAATGACTCAGATGCACATGGACCTGTTAGGAATGACTCTTGGCCATTAGTAACAGACACCTGACTAGGCAGCTGCAATTAGATGGTGTGTACTCCTCTCTCCCATAAAACATGCCTGTAGGAAAGGCCCCCGGGCAGTGGTGTGCCAGAGCCAGCTTGGTCTGGTGCCTGAGAGCTGACTGTGCTGACCTCTTCCTAGCCCCTGCCTGGTAACCTCACACTGATCCCTTGACATTGGCTTTGGTGGGAGTATTTACACCACAGAAATTGGCAAACACTGCAAATCAGGTTTTTGTTTTTTTTTTTTTGGAAGGCTAGCTTCCTAGTTCATCACTGAGCAGCGATGGTGTGGCCACCCCACAGTCATCAGGGACCCAGGCTCCTTCCTCCTCCTGCCCCTCTGGTTTCAGCCTGAGACTTCCGTCTTTACCAGGATTCTAGCCATTCCGTTCTGTGTGAGCTCTCTGCTGTCACAACCCCAGCTGCTCCCAGCTTCCTGTCCAGCTCTTGTTTCCAAGGCTGGCTCTTTCTCACCCTGCGGCTGTGTCATCTCAGGTGGCAGCTCACAGAAGAGAAGCCTTACTTGACCACCCTACCCAAACTTGCCCCCATCCCACACTGCTTTATTTTCTCTAGAGCACAGACAACTATCCGTAATTACCTGGTTCTTCTTTTTTCCCTTGCTCATTATCTCTCTTTCCCACTACACTGGAAAATCCCCGTGGGCATGCACTCTGTCTTGTTCTCTGTTGTTTCCCCAGTGTCTCAACAGTGTCTGGGCATAGTAGTTGCTCAATAAATATTTGTCACATGAATAAAGGAGAGTAAGCAAAGGTAATTTTGTTTTCTGCATTCCTCCCTTAGACTGTCATCATTGATCATCTTCCCATGTTGCTACCTACTTTATAAAATTAGTTGGACTAGATGTTTTCTGAGGGCAATGAGCTGAGTGAGTAGGAGGGAGGTGAGGGTGAACAGGTAAGTCAGCTCCCTGGCATTGTGCACGGCACAAGTTGACTGGGAAAGCCACGCCCTGCTCAGAGGCTGTTTCCATGGAAATTCATTCACAAAGCAAACTTCCTTGAGCCCCATCATAGTGTCAGGCTGTTGATGGGTGCAGGAGGATATAGAGTGAGGAATGGTAAGGGCCCGCCCTGCAGGACTTGGGCTCATGTGGGGATGCACTGGGGTCAGACAGGAGAACTAGTTATGATATAATGGGCTAAGTGGCCAATAAATGCAGACAGCTGGCCTTGTACTGGGGACACCCACCTCAAACCACGTTCATTCAATTGGCAAATATGTATTGAGGCCCTACTGTGTGCTAAAAACTCTTCTAAACACTGGGAATACAGCAAGCCAGACAAGACTCCTGCCCTCATGATATTCACATTCTGGTGGAGGAAACGAGCAGGAACACATTGTCTAATAAGTGAGCAAGCGCATCTCGGACAGCAGAAGGTGTGAGGATGTGGGTGTAGGGGTGATGCTGCACATAGGTGGCCAGGCAAGACCTCTTTGAGGAAGTGGCCTCTGAGCTGTTATGTTAATGACACAAAGGAATCAGAGCAAGAAAATATGAGTAGGGTGCACTGGCCAGAGGAAGCAGCCAGGGCGAAGTCAGGAGGCTAAACAAGCCCACGATGCAGCAGCAGGAAGAAGGTGGCTTAGGCTGGATGGGAGTGAGGGCAGGAGGGTGGTGGAGACAGATGTGGGACTAGGGTGAGGCACAACATTGAAGCAGGCACCCCCAAACTCAGTGATCAAGATGGAGAAGACAATGCAAATTTTGAAAAAATCAACATGAAAGCAAAAAGCCCCGTGATTAACAAAATATCAAAATTTTAAATAAAAACAATATCACTAGCAGTGACATGCTGAGCTATCCTGGCCCCTGGGGCACAGGGAAAATCAGTACTGCCGATTCTGTCCTTACGTGAAGCTTTGAGATGTCGTATATTATGGATTTTTGTCGCTGTTTGCCATGGGCACCATCCCTATAGAAGACGTGTCACCTCATGTCAAGATGATGGTCTCCAGAACCAGACTGCTTGAGTTCCAATTATGGCTTTACCCTTACCTGCTTCTTTCAGGCCTCTTGACCTCTCTGTACCAATTTTAAGGTCGAAAAATGGGGCTAATAGTAGTGCCTACCTCCTTGTCATTCCGCGGATTAAGTGACTCAATACAAGCAAAGGACTGAGGACAGCGCCTAGTTAGTGGTGGCAGGGACAGTGGTTCAGCCTTGGCACCCACAGAAGGATTCTAAGTCAGGAGTGTCCGCTAGCAAATCAGGCTGGGGCAGAACGAACTGGAGGCGGTTTAGAGACAGGGAGACCACAAGCTCCTAAGATGGCTAGGGAGGAGGCTGTTGCAAAACTCCAGATGAGAGACGGAAAGATGAAGAAAGCAGCCTGGATACTGGGAGACTTGGTTACTGAACTGTGCGGGGAGGAGGATGTTGGGCCAGGTCTGGGGATCACGGCGGCGGTCAGGCCCCGGCCATGCGTCACGCATCCGCGCCTTGTGTTGTTCCAGAGGGAGCTCAAGGAGCAGCTGCAGGCCCTTCAGGACAGCGAGCGGGAGCACACGGAGGCGCTGCAGCTGCTCAAGCGACAGTTGGCCGAGACCAAGGTGAGCAGAGCCTGGGCGCATGGGCGGGTCCTGCAGGGTGGGCGGGACGTTGGGCGGGGCTATCTAGGAAGGGGGCGGGGAGGAACGGTGCCTAGCGGGGGGCGGGGGGTGGAATGGAGGCTGGGGCTCACCTGAATGTAGATGGGACAAGACCCATTCCCAGAACTGAGGTCAGTGATCTGGGCTGACACCTGGCTTTAAGGGTGGGACGCAGGGGCGCCTGGGTGGCTCGGTGGGTTAAGCGTCCAACTTCGGCTCAGGTCATGATCTCACAGTTTGTGGGTTTGAGCCCTGCATCAGGCTCTGTGCTGACAGCTAGCTCAGAGCCTGGAGCCTCTTTTCAGACTCTGTGTCTCCCTCTCTCCCTGGCCCACCCCTGCTCACTCTGTCTCTCTCTCTGTCTCAAAAATTTTTTAAAAATTAAAAATTTTTAAGGATGGGGCCCTTTCTCTCTTCCTGCTCTGGGTGGAAGGTGAGGTGGGACCTAGGACCCTCAGTAAAACTCCCAGTCCTGCAGGTCTGGGAGAATGTACCTGGTCTCTTTTTCCTCTCGCCTTATTAAACACCCCCACCCAGGGGCGCCTGGGTGGCTCAGTCCATTAAGCCTCTGACTTTGGTTCAGGTCATGATCTCATGGTTAGTGGGCTTGACCCCCAAGTGGGGCGTTGGATTCTGTGTCTCTGGCTCTCTCTACCCCTCTCCCGCTTGTGATCTCTCTCTTTCTCTCTCTCTCTCTCTCTCTCCAAAGTAAATAAGTAAACATTAAAAAAGAAAAAACAAAAACACCCTTGCCCATTGCCAGAGGAGCCCACCCTGAGCATGCTCCCTGGAAGTCCTCCTGATGATTTGTGGCCCAGCCTTTGTATCATATCCCCTCTTAAACCACCGCTGTGGGGATATGGACTCTGTACAAAGTAGGGCCAAACCCTGCAGTCTTTGGCTGCAGTGGTTTGAAAAAAAACCACTTCTTGACCTGAGAGGGAGGCCCTGGATTCTGATCCAGCCACGAACTCGCTGTATGACTTTGGCTAAACTGCTTACTCCTCTGGGCCCCCAGTCTTCCCATCTGTACGGTGCAGACTCTGCCAAGCTCTTTCCAGCCCCAAAGTTCTAGATCCCACGGGCAACCTCTGAGTTCCCCTGACAGATGTCTCACCAATGGGACAAGGCTTGCTTTGATTTCTGCCTTTTCTGGAACCAAAAACTGGGGACCCAGGCCCAGCTGCTGAGCTCTACAGTGATTTCAGTCTGGCTCCACTCACTAGCAGGGGTGCAGCTGCTGGCAGCAGCTGGAGCAGAGCCTTAGGAATGCTCTGGGCCTCTGGGGGTCAGCCTGGGGCCTGGAGAGTCCATTGGAGATCCAGATCTGTGCCTCGGCTTGGCCACCAACCCGTGTAGGGTCTTGGGGAGGTCATGACAAACATTTCTTCAGAGAACATTCTGGACTGCCTGCAGGCAGGACCCTCAGCAGGCAATAGATGGAAAACAGAGGACACTAGCCTATTGGTCTCCCGCAGCCTCAGTTTCCCCATCTTCCTGGTGGTTCTGCACCTCTCAGGTGAAGAGAAGCAAACAGAAGCCTCTGTGTGAATAAGAGCGGAATATTCTGGTCTAGTTTCTCCCCCTCCCCCCCCCAGCATTCTCTTCTCTCCACTCCCCATTGTTTTTCTCCACTGACCTTTTCCTCCCCTGCTTTCCTGTCCATCTGTCTACCTCTGGGGGGTCCTGTGGAGCCCCCTCCCCTCCAGTTCCCCCAGCCCTGCTTCCTGTCTGGACTCGGGTGTTTATACAAGAAATGCCTATGGATGCTTTGGAGGTCATATTTCACCTGGTGCCTGACTCGGCTTTCCTGCAGAGCCTGCCCCTCCAGTGGCCCAGCCTGAGGGCCTGTCTGATCTCCCTCCTGGAGCCCAATGTTTTCTTTGGTCGGTCCTGACCAAGTGACGCCTTCTTGGCAGGGTATTTTTCTGAAACAGTCAGTTCCTCCAAGCCCCAGTGTATTCCCAGGGATGGGCTGGGCTGGAGTAGGGGCTGCTTTCCCAGCCATAGCACCAAAGGGACTGGGGGTGGGGTGGGAGTAGCTCTGCCTTAGAAAAAACTAGAATAAAGGGGACACACCGGTTGAGTGGAACCTTTCTCTGTGCGGGTAATTATGGTTCCCATTCACTGTCTCACGGAACCCCACGGAATATCACCTCTATGGCAGCGGGACCCCCTAGAACCTAAGCACAGTGCCTCCCACACACAATAAATAGTTGTAGAACAAATGAACGCATGCGGCGGGGGTTGAGGGGGTGGCACCTTTTGATGGAGGAATGTGAACTTCATTTTGTTGGCAAGGAAACTGATGCCCAGAAAGGTTGAGGAATGAGCCTAAGACACCACAGCTAGTAAGTGGCTAAATGGCAGCTTACTGTCCCGTTTGGTCAGAACCCAGTGCCTATTCCAGCCACGTGCTGGGATGTCCTCAGCAAGGTCTATGGCTTTGTAGTCAATAAGACAGGTAGGTTGGGAGGACCTGTCAAGGACATCCTTGAGGCACGTGTGGTGGCTGGCTGTCACTCCGGTGTTCTGTTTTTGATCTGCCCTCTCCCTGCCTCTCCCCCTCTTTCTACCCATCTTCTTTTGTCCTGGAGACACTAGCCCCCACCCTAAAAAGAAGACAGAGTCTGCACTCACCTCTGCAGAGCAACTTTTGGCAAGGATCTTCCCTCTTCTCCTCTTGAGCAGGTTCTGGCTGCCAGCCTTGTGCCAGGCCCTAAGATGGGCATGGGAAGCTCAAGGCTGAGACATCATTCCTACCCCCGGGAGGTTCATCCACTAGCTGGGGCCACATAAAGTGTGAATTAGGAATATTTACAAAATGCTCTGGAGACATTTAACTATTTAACCACCTGAAAAAGTTAGGCAGGATGTCGCTGAGGAGGTAGCTTTCAAACTGGGTGTTGCAGAATGAGTAGGAGTCTGCGAATAAAGAGTTTGTTGGGGGCGGGGCCCATTCTAGGCACGTGTGATTACAATGCAGTGGCACTAGAGAGGTAAGCTGCGGTCAGACTGAGGACGCTGAATGCCAGGCTAAGGAATTGAGTGTTTTACTAATTATCAAGGAGCCAAGAAATATTCCTAAACACAGCATTGGCTTTGACCCACTTTGCACATTAGAAGGATCACTCTGGCAGTGAATTTGTTGCCAAAGACACAGAGTTGACCTGCAGACTAAGAGAGTTGGATGGCCTGTGTAGTTGAGGCAGGTGGAAAGGTGAATGTAGTGCTCAGGAGACACGACCACGGGTCAGGAAGTGGGAGCCAGCCTCAAAGCCATGGGGTTGACCTGAAGGAAGGCATGTCGGTGAGAATGGAAGGGGCTGGCCCAGAGAGAGCAGCCATAGAGGTGGGAGGCAAACCAGAGTCTGCAGCCAGTGGAGGGTGGCCAGTGCACCAAACACTGCCACATAGGGGTTGAGAAGGAGCCAGAAGGGGTAGTTCTGGGATCTGGGGGTCCTTGCAGGACAGCAGCAAATGAAGCAGGAAGGGCAGGCCCCTTCGACCCCCCTGTGACCCGCACAGAATCCTCAGGGTTCAGGAAGGGGCTCAGGGAGGCCACAAGCAGTCTGGCTGTTCATCCCCAGCTTCTCCCCGCCCCCTTTGTCTGCCTGGCGCTCTGGGTGGGCATGCGCGGGGAGGCTGGCCCGCTGCCAGCACTTCTTCCTGCTGCCCCGACAGGAGGGAACTGGCCCTAATTGAGCCTTTGTTGAACCTCCCACAGAGCCCCGGGCACTGAACACAGCGGGGTCTATGACTCTGTGAACTCCCAGCCAGAATCCCACAAAGTAAAAATCGCAGAGGCAGGTCCCACACGCTGCTGCTGCCTGGCCACACTTCTGTACCCCGTGTTGTCCTGACTCCGGCTGCTCCCCGCACCCCCAGTTGACATCCTGCGCCTCCTTCAGGCCCCAGCTCTGAAGCCATCTCTCAGTGAAGACTTGTAGGCTGTGCCCGTTAGACTTGATCCCCTTTAATAACCAGGCTCTTTTTCTGCACTTCCAACAATGGTATGCGTTTTGCGAACGTGCCCTCCCTTAATCTGCACCAGAATTCTGCTCTGTGGTTGTGTTACCCCTTTCACAGAGAAGAAAATAGGCTCAGAGACAGTAGGCAGCTGAGGTTTCCACAGCTAGAGAGGCAGGGCTAGGATTCTCACCCAGGCTGTTAGGTACCAAAGCCTGTGCCCTTGAGCGCTCAGGCCCCTCCCGGGCCTGCCAGGGCCCGCGGGAACAGAGAAATGTGCAAGTCCAGTCTTGCCTCCAGGGATCATGGCTTTCACCTCCAGCTCTTGTTTCTCAGCTAGGGGGTCCCAAGGGCAAGTGACCACCAAGGTTTGCCCAACACGTTACAGTTTATAAAGCTCCCTGCCATCCGTGATCTTGTCATCTTTGCTTGAACCCCATGCATGATTTTTTTAATTTAAATTGTATTATTTATTATTTTTTATTTTATTTATTTAAAAAACTTTTTTTAAACATTTATTCATTTTTGAGAGAGAGATAGAGTGGGAGGGGAGAAAGAGCAGAGAGAGAGGGAGACACAGAATCCAAAGCAGGCTCCAGGCTCTGAGCTGTCAGCACAGAGCTCAACGCTTGGCTAGAGCCCACAAAGTCAGTTAAGCATCCTAAGCTGAAGCCGGATGCTTAACTGACTGAGCCACCCAGGCACCCCTAGTTTTTTTTTTAAGGCTCCCTGCCCAATGTGGGGCTTGAACTCACGATCCTGAGATCAAGAGTCATATGCTCTATTGACTAAGCCAACCAGGTGCCCTGGAGTGATTTTATTTTTTTTAAATAAACACCTCACTGTATCCTGGACTGAACTCAGCATCTTTACCTGCTCCCGCTTCTCCCCCAGCTTCCCTGTCCCACCCACCCCCATGCCAGAAACCTGGGCACATCCTCACACCTTTCTTTCCTGTACCCCTATACCCAGCCTGTCAGTCCCCAGGGCTAAAGGGACTGTCCCCAAATGTCTTTCCAGCCCACAGCCCCTCTGCTGCATCTCTAAGTCAAAGCTCAGTATCTCAACCAGAGTATTTCATGAATATCCTAATGACATATGGAAGGGTGTGCCATCCCTGGCCAGGCCAACCCAGCAGGCCACCGCGCTTTAAAAGGTGCCATTCCCAGCACGGAGTCACCACCTCTTGCCATGTCAAGGCTGTCAGTTCCCTCCTCTCTCCCGGAGGTCACCCCATCTGCTCCCCCTGGCCTAACCCCTGATGACTGTCCCCACAGTCTTCCACCAAAAGCTTGCGGACCACCATCGGCGAGGCCTTTGAGCGGCTGCACCGGCTACTGCGCGAGCGGCAAAAGGCCATGCTGGAGGAGCTAGAGGCAGACACGGCCCGCACGCTAACCGACATCGAGCAGAAAGTCCAGCGTTACAGCCAGCAGCTGCGCAAGGTGCAGGAGGGGGCCCAGATCCTGCAGGAGCGGCTGGCTGAAACCGACCGACACACCTTCCTGGCCGGGGTGGCCTCCCTGTCCGAGCGGTAAGTGCCCGCCACCTGCTGCCTTCCCCAGACAGGCATCCCGCCCCAGCCTGCGTGGGCATGGGGAGGTGGGACTGGAGGCAGATGGGGCGGTTAGCAGGGAATTCATTCTTCACATCTTCATCAGACAGCTATGGGGCATTGGCTATGTGCCAGAGCCTGGTCTAAGGCTTTATGTGTTTATATTGTTATATACGTAATAAGTAGAATCACAGAATATTACTTATAGTACAATATTATTTATGTTATATTACAAATATGTATCATAGTCTTTATAACCTTGATATTATAGATAATAAATAATATTTATATTATTATAATCCTATTAGCTCCCTTGGAGGTAGTTACTGCTGTCATCCCCATTTCACAGATGTAGGAACAGGCACAGAGGAGCTACATCAGTTGGCCGAGGCCCCTCATCTAGTATAGGGCAGAGCCGGAATTCAACTGCGGGTCTGTCTTGTCCCATTGCCACCTTTAGAAATACCAACACTTAATCTTTGGTATGTTGATGATCAATCCTGAGAGCTAGCATCATGTATTTGCTGTTGACCATGAGCCAAGCATGGTGGGAAGCACTGTACGTAGCATTCGCCATGTAACCCTCACCACAAGCCTAGAAGGCAGATGCTGACATATCACCCATCTTCCTTAAGGTAAGGAAACTGAGGCTAGAGAGGTAGGAGGTGGCACAAGCAGGCACTGGAATCTGGGGCAGGCAGACTTCACATACATGGCCTTCCCCTCTGTCAGCTGCCCTGAGGATGGCTCTCGGGCCCCCAGTGTTGGGACAGAAAGCAGGCCCCTCCCCATGCAGCCTTGCCTCTTCTGCTTTCCTTCCAGGCTTAAAGGGAAAATCCATGAGACCAACCTGACCTACGAAGACTTCCCGACCTCCAAGTACACAGGCCCCCTGCAGTACACCATCTGGAAGTCCCTGTTCCAGGACATCCACCCAGGTAAGGCCCTTCCTGCCAGTCACCAAGAGGGCCCAGGAAGAGGCAAGGGTTATCCTGGGCAGGAGCTAAGGGGGGTACCTCTCAGCCCAGCTGCCTGGGGGTAGGGCAGAGGGATGAGGTTTGTTGAGCACCTACTGTGGTCCAGGGCTCGTGCTGGACACCTGCACAATCACTCAGCTCAGTGAGTCCTCATACAACCATGAGGTTGGTTCCAGAGTATATCCATTCTCCAGACGGAGAGACTGAGGCCTTGGACAGTTCAGTCATCCATCCTATACATACAGCACATATCAACCCCCCAACTTCACACCAGGTGCTATTCTAAGTGCTAGAGATGTAGCAGTGAGCAACGCAGGCCAAAGGTCCCTGCCTTCATGGATCTTATATAATAAGGAGGGGGAAAATGAAAGTAAATAGGTAAAATCCATAGTTCACTAGATAAGGATCAAAGGTAAGGAAGAGAGCTAGGGGGTGTTAAGGTAGAATAGAGATATTAGGGGACCCAGTTAGAAGACCTCACTGAGAAGAAAGCAGAGAAGCAAAGGCTTGGGGGCACCTGGGAGGCTCAGTCAGTTGGGCTTCCAACTCTTGATTTCAGCTCAGGTCATGATCTCAGAGTTGGTGGAGCTGAGTCCCACATTGAGCTCTGCACTGACAGTGCGGAGCCTGCTTGGGATTCTCTCTCTCCCTCTCTCTCTCTGCCCCTCCCCTGCTCATTCTTTCTCTCTCTCTGTCTCTTTCTCTCTCTCAAAAGTAAATTAAAAAAAAAAAAGAAGAAGAAGTAGTAAAGGCCTGAAGGAAGAAGGAGAGTGATTTCATGCAGGTTTCTGAGGGAGGAGTGTTTGTGGCAGTGGGGATAGCAAGTACAAAGGCCCTGAGGCAGGAGCAAGCCTGACACGTTCAAGGAACAGTGAGGAGACTCGTGTGACTCGAGTGGAAGAGAGTAGAGGTGAGGAGGTCAGGGAGATAGCAGTGGCCAGACGGTGAGGGGCCTACAGGCCAGCATGAGAACTTCAGATTTCACGATTAGTGAGATGGGATCCATTGGAGGGTTTGGGGACATGCAGTGACATGAGCTTAAGTTCCTAGAGGCTCCCTCTCGCTGCTGGGTTGGGAACAGACTCAAGGGTGTGAAGGGTGGAGGCTGGGAAACTGGGTAGGAGGCTACCAAAATACTCCAGGCAAGGTGGTGGTGGCTTGGAGCAGCATGTTGGCAGTGGAGGTAGAAACAAGAGATCAGATTTAAGATATACTCTGAAGGGAGAGCCAACAGGATTTGCTAGTGAATGGGATCTTGGGTGGGAGAGAAAGACCAGGAAACTGCAAGGATTTGGGCTGAGATGCCTGAAGGACAGAGCTGTAAGTGTATGAGGTCTGCAGGGCCGATTAGATGTCCCAGTGCTGGTGTAGAGAAGTCAGCTGGGGTGACATGTGCAGTACAGGACAAAGGTCAGGGCCGGTGTTGGTGGCACATGGACAGTATTTAATGAGCCTGGATGAAATCACCTAGAAAGTGAGAGTAGAGAAGAGAGATGGAGCCCTGGGGCATTCCTAGCAGTTAGGGACAGGAGGGGGACCCAGCCAAGGGGAGCAGGAAGGAGCAGCCAGAGAAGTGGGAGGGAAACCTGGGTATGTCCTGGGAGCCAAGTAGAGAGTGGCTAATGGCAACAAAGGCTTTTAGGCCAAGTGGGAGAACCTGGAACTGACTGTTCTCCAGCAATAGGGAGACAAGAGCTTTGGTGAAGCCACAGGGGCGTACGCCAGAGAGGAAGCTGTCCGGGAGAGCATGGGACATGGGGCACCTGGGGGCTCAGTTGGTTGAGCATCCAACTTGATTTTGGCTCAGGGCACGATCCCAGTGTTGTGGGATCAAGCCCTGCATTGGGCTCCAGGCTGAGCATGGAACCTGCTTGAAATTCTCTCTCTCTCTGTCTCTCTCCTTCTCTCTCTCTCTCTCTCTCTCTGCCCCTCACTCACTCATGCTTGCTTGCACATGCACTCCTTCTCTCTAAAAATTAAAAAAAAAAGAGAGAGAATGGGAGGAGAGCAAGTGGAGACAGTGCTTTCAAGGAGTTTTATTTAAGGGAAGGAGAGAGAATGTGACAAAGCTGTTGAAGGTGGAAGAAGTAACAGCCTATCTGGTGATGAGAAAGACCCAGTGGTAAACTGAGGGTGCAGGGCAGAGAGTTGCTGGAGGCACAGCCAGGAGTGGGGTCTGCTGCTGCCTCTTCTGAGAGCCCAGACAGTTCATCTTCGAGAGCCCAGAGGAGGGAGCATAAATGGGCAGTGGTGGGAGCTTGAGAGAACTCTCTTCCCATAGCCTCCCCTTTCCCAGCGAGGCAGAAAGCAAGGTCATCAGCCGAGATGATGATGGGCGAGAGGAGGTAACGGGAGGTTTGCTGAGAGAAGAGAAGGTCTGAACCAGTTTCTAGCAGAGTGAGTAGACTCTGGGACTCAAAATCATACAACCTACAAAAGCACCGTGTCCTTTAGAGGCGAGACAAGGACCTAAAGGGGAATGCTCCCTAAAAGGTCAGTACTATTCTTATACTCATTTTTTCAGATGAGAAAGCAGGCACAGAGCTGTTAGGAACTTGTCCATGGTCACAGGCTGTAAATGGCACAGCCAGGATTTACACTCAGAGCTGTCAGACCCCAGAGCCTGTGTCCTTACCTACTAAGCCAAGCAGGCATTCCCATGCCTCATACTAACCCAGGAAGGCCGCTGGGGAGACTGAGGCTCTGTGAGGCTCACTGATTGCCCATGGCCACGCAGCACTCAGAGTTCCTTCCACATGTCTGGATTCATTCTCTTGATCTACAAACAGGGAAGGTCCCCCATGGCATTTTCAGGGGTCAGGAGAAACAGATGGGCAAACAGGCCCTGACAGCCCAGTGGGACAAGCTATGAAGGATTTGCACGGTGCTGGGAAGCCCCCATGGAATGGGAAGAGGCAACAGGAGGCTCTGGATGGGACAGGGGAGGGGCCAGGAGAAGCACTGAACAGATGACGTCTGAACCGGGCACTGAAGGCTGGTGGCTTTGCCACTCAGGGAAGGCTGGGGCCTGGCAGTGCCTTTAGACTGTCCCCAGTATGAGGAGCTGCATGGGCAAAGGCAGTGGGGGAGGGCAGGAGCATGAATGATCCCAAGATGTTCAGGATTGGGCCTTCTAGGCAGGGATGGAGAGAGGCTGAAGGCACTACTGAGTGCGTGAACCCTGGCCAGAATGGGGTCCCCTGTAGATGACTGGAGGCCACATTTGATGTATCAATACCAATTTCCCAAGAGTGGAGGGACAGCTTCTGGTACTCTTTTTTTTTTTATTAACTTTTTAAAAAATATTTATTTATTTTTGAGACAGAGAGAGACAGACAGAGTATGAACAGGGGAGAGGGAGAAAGAGAGGGAGACACAAAATCTGAAGCAGGCTCCAGGCCTTGAGCTATCAGCCCAGAGCCTGATGGAGAGCTTAAACTCACACACCGTGAGATCATGACCTGAGCCGAAGTCAGACACTTAATGGCACTCAGGCGCCCCACTCCTGGTACTCTTACATCTGGATCTGTGCCTAGTTTGGGGACGAGCCCATTTTCCAGCACATTGGGTAACACTTTGGACTATATCCTCTTGGGGTCCTCCTAGCATCTGTGTGCTCCTAGATGTGGAGTGACCTCCACACTGGGAGCCAGCAGGACAAGGGCCACTTGTGGGTGAAGCCGCATAACTCAAGGAGGCAAGAAGCATGTCCCCACTGTTGACCCAGGGAAGCCCCTCGGGCAGATGGTCTCCGGAGCTCTATTTGTCTTGGCTGCCACCTGCTGTGTCCTTGTCACAGCTCAGAGAGGCAATCCAGGCACCTCAGCCCCACAGTCAAGGCCCTAGAAGACCTGGGCCCGCCTATTCTCTCATTCTCCCCTCCACATCATACTCAGCCAAACTGAACCATCTTCAGGTCTTAAATGAGACGTATTCTCCCTCCTCCACTTTCACACATGCTGCTCCCTTTGCCCAGAACCCTCTGCACAAACCTCAGCCTTTGATGACTAACTCCTACTCCCCTTCACATCTTAGTTTATAAACACCTCCTCTGAGAAGCCTTCCTGAATTTCTTCAAGTAGCCCTGCACTTTTCTGGTCTCACTCTTTTGTCAATGTGTGTGTAGCTGTCTGTCTCACTAGACTATGAGCTCAGATGGGTCAGGCCTGGGTCTAATTCCTCACTGTAGATCCCTCGCAGCCAGCACAGTAAACGTTTGGGGATAAGTAAATAAATATATGAATGAGTCTGAGTCTCAGTTCTGCTACTAGAATAGTACCATAAAGTAGGTACTCAGTAAGTATTTTTTAAATATTTTGTAAATGTTTATTTATATTTGAGAGAGAGAGAGCATGAGCAGGGGACGGGTAGAGAGAGAAAGGGAGACACAGAATCTATAGCAGGCTCCAGACTCTGAGCTGTCAGCACAGAGCCTGACGTGGGGCTCAAATTCACCAGCCTTGAGATCATGACCTGAGCCGAAGTTGGACGCTTAACCAACTGAGCTACCCAGGCGCCCCTCAATAAGTGTTTTTGAATGGAATTTGCCACACATCCTTAAACCACTTTCTCCTCTGAGTCTCAGTTTCCTCCTCTGTAAAATAGGGATGTTAGCCCCTTCCCAACTCCCTCACAAGTGAGCGAATGGATGTGGGAACTTGCTGGATGCCCCAGAGCAGGGTTTCTCAGCATCAGCACTATTGACATTTGGGAGTGGAGAATTCCTTGTTTAGGGGGCTGTCCTGTGCATGATAGGATGTAGATAGCATTCCTGGTATCTCCCCAACTGGATGCTCCCCTCCCCAGCTCTGACAACCAAAAATGTCTCCAGACTTTGTCCAATGACCCCTGCGAGGCAAATCACTTCTGTCGAGAACCACTGGCCCAGAGAAAACTGCATGGAAGAGGGGCTGAAGGAGCAGTAGTCTGCACCCTGAACATCCTCCCAAGGCCAGTGGTCCCTGGGGAGTTCAGAGAACAGTGACCTGGTTAGCGAGGCCCCTTCCTTTGTCAGTAGAGCCTATGAAGTCACTCTGGTTCCTCTGCCAGCACCAAGGCCCTTTGTGTCCAGATGGGAGGGGCAGGCGCCCCCAGGGAAATAGCCCATGGATTCTAGCAGCTTCCTGCCTGCCCTGTCTCCAGTCCGGGCTTCCTATTGGGTCACCTGAGAACTTTCATTTAGCACCTGTCACTCCCCTTGCTTTGGAACCTCCACTCTCTACCCTGTCTCCCCCTGCAGCTGACATTGGAAACCCTCCTCCAACTGCATGACCTGATTGTTGCAGCCCGAAAGCACAAAGTCCCTCCCCAGCCAGACCAGGTGGCCATCTGTCTCCTGTCCTGTCTCGGAGGACACCAGACACTGCCTTCTTGGCTTCTACCACCTGCCTCTCCTGGGCGGCTCGCCCCTCCCCCTGCTCATCTGACTCCAGTCATTTTTGGGTTCCAGCAGGTTCACTGCCTAGCTATGTAGTCCAGGCCAAATTAGTGGCCTCTCTGAGCCAGTTTTCTCCTTTGTAAAACAGGGATGGGGAAGATGTGATTTATCTCCCAGCCTAGGTATAAGAATGAAGTAAAATGATCTATTTGCAATAATAATCCTGGACCTTAGTAAGTACTTGATACTTGTTTATCATTATTATAATGACTCATCAGATGGTTCCTTGGGCTGGCTGAACAGGCTTTCCGGAGCTACATAGAGGAAAGAACATGATGTGACAAGACTTTAGCTCAAGTTCCAACTTTACTTCCACCCCAAGGGGCAACCTGAGCAGGCCACTTACCTCAGAGAAGCCTCCTCGGAGCCTCAGTTTCCTCTTCTGGAAAATGGATGGTAATTTGCACTCCTGGGGCGGCTGTGGTGTTCCCGTGAGCTAGTGGGTATGAACATGTTTCTCGAATGCCGGTGTGGCACAGCGGGGGCTGCGTGAGAAGTGGGGCAGTGGATTATGTAAGGGCCTGGCCAGAGGAAAGAGCTGGAAGCATCTCCTGTCCTGTCAGGCTTCTGTCGGGTCAAGCCACTGTCCTTGAGAACAAAGAGGAACCAGCCACCTGCTGCCAAGTGACAGTGCTGGACTAGGGGGTTTCTCTGCCGCTTGGGCCGGGTGATGTGTGGTGGAAGATGGCCAGAAGACATTTCCTGGGCCCTCCACAGTCCATGCCCTCCCTCACTGCCTTTGAACTTGAGGTCTCAGAGAGGCTTAAATGGGCTGCCTCAACACCTGCTTTTTGTTTTTATAAAACTGTGTGTCAGGACCTAGAAATGAGCTTTGACCTGTACTATAGTGAACCCCAGGGGACTGGTTTGTTTCTGGCACTTCTCCCAAGGATAAAGGATGGGTGGAGGGATTGCCAGTCTCCATCCCAGGACTGAGGTCCCAGAGCAGGAAAAGGTGTTGCTATGCCCCCTTCTAGGTCTCTCTCTGGTTTGAAGGCTGTTACTCCTGCCAGCCCTAGCCTCAGGGAGGGTTGGAAGGAGGCCTGGAAGACAGAACTTCTGTTTATGATGAGATGAGAGACCTTGGACGGGAACCCCAGCTGTCCTTTGGTCTGTGTCCTTTGGGGTTTAAAAACCCTGAGAATCAAGCCACGCCCTCTGCCTAATAAGAATACCAGGCCCCGCCCCTAGCCCTGCCCCTGAGATGTTGGGCCCAGTACCCAGTTGTCAGGCCCCACCCCCTAGTCCCGCCTCCACTGCCAGCACTGCCCAATGAACAACAGGCCCCGCCCCTAGGTCTACCCAATGAGTGGTGGGCCCTGACCTCACCCATTCCCCTGGGCTTCTAAGCACTGAGGCTCCACGCCCAAGTTGCCGGCACTCTGCTCAGACAGGATTTCCTGTGTACTGCAGGCTCATCTCTGTGTCCCCAATCTCAGAGCCACTGAGAGCCCACTTGGCTGCCTCCTCGAGCGCGCCCTCCCCACTCATCGGTGGCACTGGAAGTGACCCACGTGGCCCCACATTAGGCTTGAGAGCCTGGGGCTGAGACCTCCCTCTGGTGTGCTAGTGTCTCCAGTACTTCCCCACCCCACCCATCCCGTCGCACTGTCCTGGCCTGAGCTGCAGTTTCTGCCTGTAGCTGCCCTCCTCGATCATCCTGAGCGCCTCAGGCTCCCGTGTGGCGATAAGAACTGCCGCTGCCCACACCTTGGCTTTGTGCACGCTCTAATCCCTCTGCTGTAGACACCCGAGTGTGACCCGCATTCCACAGCCAGGAGGAGTGGCCCATCTGTGTCTAATTAGATTCTTCTTTCCCTTGCCGCCCCTTCACACACACTTCCTACACCTCCCTCCACCTCTCACCTCCTGACCCCACTGTGGAAATTCCTACATTCCATGTGGCGGGAGCTTCTGGTTTTGACAGGCTGCTCTGTGACGGCTCCGACCACAGGATAAAGCATAACGTCCACTGATCCAGTGTCTTCCTTCTCATGGCTCCCCCTCTTCCAGGTCCCTGGATAGAGAATTGTGATTCCATTGACCCCTCTATTCACAGGGCTAATTGTTTCCATGCATCCCTCTTGAGTTCGAAGAACAAGAAAGGAGAATGAAAAATGCAAAACTACGTTTACTCCTAACAGAGCTCGTGGAAGGAGCTTGATATAAGTCAACGGTCAGCTTTGTTAGTGGCTTTGTGAACAGGAGCACAGTTCAGAAACTGGCTGCTGCTCCCTGTTGGTGACAGTTGCCACCACTGAGGCGTTTTATTTCTGCGCATGCATGCAGCCAACGGAGGGGATAGAAGTAGGGGGTAAGGCTCCAGCCAAGTGTAATCACACTCCCACTTCACCAGATAAGGAAAGACCAGAGAGCAGGATGAAGAAATCCTTCGCTCTTCGGTACTGGGGGCAGGACTCCTTTTCCTCACCCTTCCTCGCCTCTGTCTTGCTCTGGCCTGGAAATGGTCATCCAGGCTCAGGAAGGCCACTTCCAGGTTCTCTGTCTAATGGCCGGGCATCAGTTCCGTCACAGAGGACAGAATAAACAGAACCCTTGACACGAGAGTTCATGAGACTCTGAGAGCCAGACCTGCTAAGCCAGTGTGGCCAGCCCAGAGCAGGATGGCCCAGCCTGTGCTGCCTGCCCAAGAGCAAACAAGGGCCAGTTTAATTTGGTGAACTTCCCTGGAAGCCCTCACCATGCCCGGCTCTGTGTTGGGCACCGGGCACACAAGGGACAGCCTATTTGGATGGTACACAGCCCTTCCCCTCCTGGTGCAAATGGGTGTAAGATGTGGGCACAGAAGACTATACCCCTTATATAATCAGGAGGGAACACAAAGTTAAGGAATTTCAGAACAAAGAGTGAACACACGTGTTGGGCAACCAGGAAGGCTTCTCAGAGGATGGGCCCTGGAGTTGAGCCTCATGCAGGGGTGATCACAACAAGCAAGGAAGAGGCAGTGGGGGAGCATCTGGGTAAAGGTTTTGGGGGTGAGGAGGGTGGGGCGATATATGACAGGTAGGGCTGGGGCTGGATTGCACATGGCCTTGCTTAGTCTTCACTGCCATTGGGTGCTGGGTGTCCTGAGATTAGTCACCTTTCCTCTCTGGGTCTCATTTTCCCCATCTGTCAAGTGGAAGAGTTGGCCTAGAATCCATGATTTTCAGCTTTTTCACCTCCATTTCATAACAAATACTTTGTAATGTCTCAAAGGTAATATAACCTTTCCATAACTTCACTATGTATATAAACTTGAAAAATTGTATATATACAATTGTATATATACATACTCTGATGATAATATAAAGAAAAATAGAAGGAAATGACTTATAATAAAATATTGGGTATGTCCATCCGTAGATGATTACTCACAGCCATGGTGGAAAACAATGAAATAGTCAGGTGCACACACACCATAGATAAAACACCACTGTGCCTCAAATATGGTTCAAAACAGGTAGAATATATGAGTCAGTGGCGTTTTTCCCAGACCTATATTTTCCCGAGCAGTGAACATTCTCAGTGAAGTTCCAAAGAAACCAAGTTGTCTCCCCTCAGTTTACATGGTAGTGGTGTTCTAAAATACTCAGTCTATTAAAACTGTACAAAAATGATTTCCTGGGGCGCCTGGGTGGCTCCATCAGTTAAGCGTCGAACTTCAGCTCAGGTCATGGTCTCATGGCTCATGAGTTCAAGTCCTCCGTAGGGCTATGTACTGACAGCTTGGAGCCTGAAGCCTGCTTCAGATTCTGTGTCTCCGTCTCTCTCTGCACCTCCCTGCTCAAGTTCTCTCTCTCTCTCTCTCTCTCTCTCAAAACTAAAGAAATTGAAAAATTATTTCCTGTTTATACGTAAAAGGGAGTTAAGTTGTAATTTTAGGTCATTATAAAAATGATTTTTTATCCACATGATTTTCTGCTTGAGCATTTGAAAATTTATGGGGGGGTCAAAATTTATGGGGGGTCGTGAGAGCTCCCGGTATATTTCATTCAGGGCGTTTAGATGCATGGATGCCATCTATTGAGAAAACCCACCCCCATAGATCTCCTTATCCCCCAGCTTCAGGGTGTTCACCAGCACCTGGATAATCTTGACGCTTCAGCTCTGAAGTTCCCTAATTCTAGATTTCACTATGGTTTACTCAACAAACTTTTGTGAGGTGCCTGCTCTGTCCTTGCGCCAGGCACTGGCAGCAAACAGGCAGCCCCAGTGTCTGCTCCCCTGCAGCCAGGCTTAAATCTGGAAGGACTTCAGCTATCATCGCCCTTCCAATTTACAGAGAAGGAAGCTGAGGACCAGAGAGGGCAGGCTTCACATGCCTTCAGCATCACACAGCCTCCTGCGGACCAACTAGAGCCTGGTCCTCAGGGAGGCACCGCAGAGTGGATCCACAACCTTTTCTCCACTTATCTTCTCCCCCTCCTCCGCCCTCTGCAGTGCCTGCCGCCCTGACCCTGGACCCGGGCACTGCCCACCAGCGCCTGATCCTGTCCGACGATTGCACCATCGTAGCCTATGGCAACCTGCATCCACAGCCACTGCAGGACTCGCCCAAGCGTTTCGACGTGGAGGTGTCGGTGCTGGGCTCTGAGGCCTTCAGCAGTGGCGTCCACTACTGGGAGGTGGTGGTGGCGGAGAAGACCCAGTGGGTGATTGGGCTGGCCCATGAGGCAGCCAGCCGCAAGGGCAGCATCCAGATCCAGCCCAGCCGCGGCTTTTACTGCATCGTCATGCACGACGGCAACCAGTACAGCGCCTGCACCGAGCCCTGGACGCGGCTCAATGTCCGTGACAAGCTCGACAAGGTGGGCGTGTTCCTGGACTACGACCAAGGCCTGCTCATCTTCTACAATGCCGACGACATGTCCTGGCTCTACACGTTCCGCGAGAAGTTTCCAGGCAAGCTCTGCTCCTACTTTAGCCCCGGGCAGAGCCACGCCAATGGCAAGAATGTGCAGCCGTTGAGGATCAACACTGTCCGCATCTAGGGGGGTGCAGGGAGCCCACAGGGACCACCTGGGCCACGGCCACCAGCAAGAGCTCTGCCCAGGGGACAGAGGGGGCAGAACTCTGGTCCAGTGTAGTGCCCCCGCACCCATGAGGTCTCAGGCCAGTTGTTTACCCTTCATCCTCCATTTCCCTGACTGTATATTGGCGGTCGTGCTCCATGATTCCTAAACTCAATCAAGATCGATGCCCTGTAATCCTGACCTTGATGGGGAGGCAGCCTTGGTCCCGGGATGTGACATGGCTTCTCCTCGGGCAGCCCCTTGCCCAGCCCTCATCCCCATCCTCTCAGGGGCAGGGGGACCTTCTCCCTGTCTCCCTCCTGCCCACATGCCCTGACCTCAGGATGAGTCAAGAGTGTTGCCAGCAGTTGGCAGCCTGAAAGATACATAAAACCCTCTTATGCTCCCAGGTCTGACTTGCCACGGCACCCCGCCGTGGACCATTTGACCCTTGACTCCAGCCCACAGTGGACACAGGCAGTAGCTGGTCCTAGGGTTCCTGAGAACCACCTCTCCTTCTACCTCTGGACCAAGAGCTTTATGGTTCCTGTTTTTCCTACTGACCTGCAGGTAGAGATGATACTGTGGGAAGCACCCAGTCACTGAACCCACGTGTTACAGTCACTGTGCCACCACCTTCCAACCCACAGGTCTAAAAGCAAGATGATGGCACACCAGGCCGATGCAGAGCCCAGTAGCCTAAAGGCAGCCGCAGGACAAGCATCGCTGGGTGATGGAGGTCCCCAGAGGCTTGTATAAGGGCCCAAGCAGGCATCTGTGACCAGGCTTAGGGTGCGGGAAGGGTGTGGGGAGGCTGCAGGGAGCAGTAGTCTCAGCCAAGCCCTGGGACAGGCTGTTGGTTGGGACTTCCCATCAGGCTTGGCGTCTGTCTCAGCTAGGATCCTGTTGCAGAAAACAAGACCTGCTTTAGCTAGTTTAATTTGACAGCATTTATTATCACATCCCTGATTTGCAAAATCATTGGAAGGGCTGGAGGAGCAGACTCGCGGAATTTCCAGGAATGACTCCCAGCCGCCAGATTCATGATGTCTATATCCCGATCAGAAATGCTGCTCCCACCTACAGAAAGTCACTGTGCCAGGAAGCTGCTGATTGCAGGACTGTGTTCCCTCCACTACTGGCCTGGCCAGCAATTGGGTGTCCTGAGGCCTGCCTCTCTCCCACTTGGTTTAATTCCCAAATCCAAATCTCTATGAGGGATACTGTTGGGGAAACATAAATCAGATCCAGAACCTTGGCTGCAAGGCTGTCTGGGAAATGTAGTTTTCTTCCTTCCAACTGCAGCCCTGCAAAAAGGCCCAGAAGGAAGTTTGGGTGTCAAACAAGCCCATCCACAGTTTTTGTCACCGGAGTTCACCTCCAGGTCTTGGCTTTGAAGCAGCAGAGCCTCCAGGTGTCCTGCTCCGTGGCCCTGCCCCTGCCCATGGATGAGAGCCCAAGTGGTGGATCTATCTGCATGATGGGCTGAATGTCTCAAGCCTTGGCTTCCTTCTCCAGTCCTGGAGCCTAGATTCTGAGCTCGTGGGGTCCCTGACCACCCTCATTCCAAAGGAGCCAGACTAGCTGAACTTAGGGGACACCCACCTCATAACTGCTGCCCCTTGGGGTCCCCTTTGGGCAGGAGAAATCCTCAGTCTCACCCCATCCCTTCATCTACCAGAAGCTGGGCCATTCCCAGCTGTATTTTTATTTTAAATGTTGCCCATTTTGTGAGTTATGATGAATTTATATTAAAGTTACAGAACATCAGTGGTCAGTTCTATTCATTTTGACAAAGGTCCGCCTTTTCTGTCCCAGGCAAGTATTCATGTACTAATATGGCTAATCCATAAAGCAACCCTCCTGGGTACGTAATATTATGCCCACTTTACAGAGGTGGAAAATGAGGTTCAGAGAGAAGACATGACTTGCCCACAGTCCCGTGTCCCACTTTGGTAAGCAGTGGAACTTGGATTAGAATGGATTTCTAAAGCCAGCACTCATATCAACAACTTCCTAGTCAGGGAAGACTGGCAGTCTGCCTGGAGGAGGGGATCATGGTAGCCTTGGGAGCAGAGGGGAGCTCATGAGACAGTGCTATGGTCACTTGAACTCCACAAACCTGGCCTTGAATCCGAGCTCCATTGCTGTGTGACTTTAGAGATATGGCTTAACCTCTCTAGGCCTCAGTTTTTCCACAGAGAAAATGGGGGTAACAATACCCATCTCATAGGATTTATTGGTAAGCTGCTAATTGCAGGGCACTTAGGGAGGTCCTGCCTCCAACCTCAGATGCCTCCAGGAGTCAGTGCCCTAAGGCACTTGACCTTACAGAGTCTATCTTCCTCCTTATGCCTTGTGTGGAGTGTGGGACTGCCTAAGCCGGAAATGTCCCCCAGGTCTGCTGTGTGGAAGGAGGTCCTACATCTGACTGGTGGGGAAGGAGTCTGACTGCCAGGGCCCTGCATATGGACCGATGAGCTGTGCACACTACAAGTGGCAAAGCCCTGGGCCCCGCTCAGCTGGGGAACAGGAGTCCTGAGCCCAGTCTTAGTTCTGTGCTGACCCATTTTGTACCCTGAAGGCCCTTTCCTCAGTCTCCTCCCCTGCAGATGAAGGGGGTTACACTGGATGCTCCCTGAGGCTCCGGATGGATCTTCACTTATACCTGGAGCTAGAGAGAGTAGAGAAGGAACCACTCCAGTCATTGAATTGCTTGAGGTTCTAGAAAGAAGGGCATGAACAAGGATTGGGGGGATTGGCAGGAGCAGAAGAGGTCTCTGATCGGCTGATGGAGAACAGCCAGTTTGGGGGGAGGTGATTTTGAGACTGGAGTATCCCCAACCCGCCTACCCCACCCCATACTCTCAAATCCCTCTCGCTACTCCAAAGCCATGCTCCTCTCTCTTTGCTCAGTGCATCTGTGTCTAGGGGAGAAGCACCCCCTCCCTCCACAGTCCTTCCTACCCTTCCCCTACTCAGCCTTGGCACAAGGTCCAAGAAGTGCTGGCCACTTCCCAGTCTTAACTCCCCATTTCCTAATGTCTGAGAGTAACTATAGGGACAAATTTACACACCCAACTGGGGACTCTGGGAAACCAGGGCATCTCCAAAGGTATGAAGTGTCCAAAGAATTCCTGAATGAAGGAGTCTGGAGTTGTCAGGCTGATACCAGGAATCCCCCATTTAACACAGGCAAGCAAAGAGGGGAGGTAAGGGGATCCCAGCACTGGGGAGGTAGGAGGGATCAGCAACTGTCTTACCCAGAGCAGGAGCGAACTGAGAGGAGGACAGTATCTTTATTTGGATCCCAGTTTGGGGCCAGTAAAGTGCTGGTACTTATCTAATATCAAGACAAGCCCATGAGGTTGGTATCATTATCTCAGTATATGGTGGAGAAACTTTACCTCCCAGGGGACCCAGTGCCAGTACTCAACAGAGCTGGAAATAGACCCAGGCCCATCCAAAGCTAAAGCCAAACTCTTCCCTGGACCTCCTGGGAAATGCTCCTCAACTTTGAGGACCACTTCAGTGACAGGCAGCAGCCACCAAAACTGTGATCCCCCTTGGGATTCAAATGGGACCTTAACCCTGGCTCCATTCCATTGTGCATTTGTGCAATTATGAGTCAAGCCTCAACTTCAAGCCAAGACTCATGTGTCTCTCAGGGTCAGGGGTAGACTCAAGGGCACTACGTGACCCTAAGCAGGTCCTTTTCTCTCTCCCTGGGCCTCAGTTTCCCCATCTCTACTGGGGAGGGACTAGGAATCTGCTGCCATCTCTCTGGGGTGGCAGCAGGAACAGAAAACAACAGAGATGAGGTCCCTTGGCAGCACAGAGCTCAGCCAGAGAGGTCATCCCAGGAGGCTGACTGCTCACACCTGGGCAGCATTCTTGGCTTCCTCTCATCCTGCCTGGGTCCTGACTCTGTTCACCATCCCCAAACACTTCGCCGGGAGGTCAGTTGCAAAGGGTCACATGACAGGCTTAAAGGAAGGAGGCTTGGAGAGGAGTGGGTTGGTTGGGGGTGGGGGAGGGAAGTAGTGGGTGCTGACCAAGGTGCTGAATCATCACCCTTGCCCACTAGGGAGTGGTTATTTCTCCTTACTCTGGGACACCCATGATTCTACTCTGTCTCCCTGATGAAGCGGTGAGGGAAAACAGAGTAGAAACAGAGATAGAAAGAAAGAGAGATGCATTCAGGGGGCATAACCTCCAAAAAAATTAGCAGGAAGGGATACTTTTATTTTGAAATGTGTTCATTTTCCTTTGTTTTTCCTTTTATCTGGATGAAATGACAATATGCTTGTGTTTGCTTTTGTTTTTACCCTGGGTACAGAATAGAACAGTTTTTTATCTTCTTTCACAAATTATATTTCTGACGATTTCAAAATGCCCCCCACTCACCCCAGGAATTAGATGAAGTATGGGAAGGATTGCCACTTTGGACCAGAGGCCTGGGGGGCTTCCTACCCTGATGTTATGGCAAGGGGGAATCTTTCAAGAGGCTGGATCGGAGGGGCACAAAGTCCAGGTCCTCTTGAGTTCTCCAAAACTGTGATCCTGAGTGTGACCAAGTCTGAATGCCAATGGGCCTGGGGGATCCTGAGGCCCAGAGAGGGTTGATTCGTAGCTCAAAGGCATATAGCACATGGCGGAGCCAAGATGGGAATCTAGGTGTCCTGGTTCCCAATCAGTACACAGGAGAGGAAGAACAACCAGCTGAGAAGGCCCCGACTAGGCAAAGAGAAGGAGCACAGAGGACCAGGTGGAAGGGGACTGGAGCAGGACTGAGGAGGGAGACACTCAGAGAAGGATCTCATGTCTAAGGTCAGAGGGGATGGAGGGGTACCCTCGTAGTCAGCGCCTGCGCTCTTCAGAGAGGAGGAGAGAACAAAACGGGGAAGGGTTGGGAAGTCCTCTCTGGGATGGAGACAGCCAACTGAGCATGTCAGGAGTATCACAGGATGGCTGCTGAGAAACCACTGACATCAACCCCATCACTTTACAGAGAAGAAAACTGTGACCCAAATGAGAAGACACCAGCCTGTGGGCCATAGCCAGGCCTGACCCAGCCTCCTGCCTCCCAGCCATCAGCTCTTTTCACACAACCTTCAATCTCACCCCCCACCCCCCCGTGGATCCTGGTGCTCCTCCCACCCCTTGGGAACCTGGAGCCTGAGCAGAAGGAAAAAGGGAGCGGTCAGGGCCCCCACGTCCCCAGGAACCAGGAGCAGAGTGCCTTTCTCTGTCTTTTTCTCCAAGAACAAGGGACAGTTAACCTGGCCCCTAATACCCTGTCCCCAGGGCAAAGCCAGTTGGTGCCTGTCTACACCTGGTACCTCCCTTGCTGGCAACACAGTCTGGAGCCAGCATCAGCCACAGGACGAACAAAGTGACCTGGGCAGCTGCTGGAAACACAGGAGGTTCCAAGTAAGTGAGGGCATCAGGGCCGACAGCCCAAGGGGGTCCCCTGATTCCATGGCACTAGAGTCAGCCCTGGGACTTCAGTGATTTAAAGATTTTGGAATCTCCGTTCTCAGGGAAGGGGCTTTTGCTCCCTCACTCCCTCGAGGCTGAGCTGCTGGGCCTGCTTCCTCTGCCTACTGCAAACCCCAGGCAGCAGCCCCTCCCTCACCAAACGTCCAGATCTACAAGCCAGGAATGAGGTCCTGGGACCCAGCAGCTCTGTTCTTGCTACTGGGAGAAGAGAGATGCAGGTATGGGCCCCAGGAGGTCCCAGAAAAAGCAGAGCTGGCTGGTCCTGTGTGAATCTCCCAGGTGTGGGATACAGGGTGGAGACCTGGGAGAGCCTAGCTAAACCTGGACTGGACACTGGCTCCATGTGACCCTGGACAGCCCCTTCATCTCCACCGAAAGAGGGTTCATTCCTCGTTGGTTCTGCAAAAGGGATGGGTGGCCCTAGCCCTGGCCAATGGGGCAAACTCCGGTCCTAAGGCTCTAGCTTGAGGCTGCCTGGTGGAGTTTGACCCATAATGCCCACCCCCTTCACCTTCCGTCTTCTTCGGTCACACTCCTGAAATATCCTCCTCTATCTCTTTCCTTCCTCCATCCAAACACCCCCTCCTGTGCTCCTCAGCTAACTGGTTTGAGATGCGACTACCCTTCCCAACCTCTGTGAATCCTTAACACAGACACTCCCCAAGGAGTGGCCAGACGTGTGATTTCAGGCACCACACCAAGCAGGTAGGCAAAAGTTTATAGGGACGATAGGAAGAAAGAGGGGGCTTTTTATGACTCTATTTGGGCAGCATGAGAGCATTTGTCGCTGGGTGGGCACAGACCCGGCCAGCAGTGGCGGTGGCTCCCGTGTACCTGGCCAACGCAAGCGCTGTTCTTGCCCAGCCTTCAGGCCTCGCTCCCTGTCCCCAACACCCCGGCACAGGGGTGCCCGTGATGACATGGCTTTTCCGTTTTCAGGGGCTGTCTGTGGAGAGAAAGTCTGCAGAATATCAGGATCCCAAATGGAACGTGTTAAGCATATTTTAGTCCTTAACACTTCTGCTTTTGTCACACTCACCCCCCTGCCTGGAATGCCCTTGCCCTCCTTTTTCCTCCTGTGGAAACCTTATTTGACCTTTGTCCACTCAAGATGTGGCTGTCTCAGGCTTTCGGACCCAGCAGAACTCAATTTCCCACCACCATGAACATCTGGAGGCAGGGATCACATACCCCGGCTCTGCCCGCTGGGTGCAGAGAGGGCCTCAGGAAATGCTTGCTGTCTGGAACTGGCTAGTGTCAAAGCTGGATTCATGAAGCCAACCCAGCTCTAAGTTGGGGGGCAATCTTAGAGACCAGAGAAGTCTCCTCCCTAAAGATGCTTGGATGGAAACTGAACCCCCAGGGTGAGCCCACTGTTCCGCCCCCCAACCCAGCCAGATTCCACACAAAAAGAACCAGAGAGAGCCAGCAAAGACCAGGAATGCTGTTTGATTGTTTGTCTTTTTTAAAAATTACAAAATAATTTACGCTCACTGTTTAACAATTCAAATAAATGAAAGACTATAAAGCAGAAAACTCCCTCATCTGGCTCCCAGAAATCAACAGCTGTTAACAGTTTGATTCAGGTCCTTCCAGGCATTTTTGCTTATGCATAAACAAAACTAGAGTTTTCTTTTATGAAAATATGATCATTCTTCATGTTTCTGTGTGTTCTGTAAATTCCCACAAATGGGATTGTTGGTCAAAGGATTGCTCATTTAAAGTATGTTGCTTTCCTGAGTAAATTTTTTTCTTTCTTTTTAATTAAAAAAATG
The DNA here is from genome assembly GCF_006229205.1 of Suricata suricatta. Classification (NCBI taxonomy): domain Eukaryota; kingdom Metazoa; phylum Chordata; class Mammalia; order Carnivora; family Herpestidae; genus Suricata; species Suricata suricatta. The sequence goes on from NC_043707.1 coordinate 117,400,483, forward strand.
TGTTGTTGTTTTTTTTTAATTTATTTTTGAGAGACACAGAGAGGCAGTGTGAGCAGGGGAGGGTCAGAGACAGAGAGAGACACAGAATCTGAAGCAGGCTCCAGGCTCTGAGCTAGTTGTCAGCACAGAGCCTGACGCGGGGCTCGAACCCATGGACCGTGAGATCATGACCCGAGCCGAAGTCGGAGGCTTAACCGACTGAGCCACCCAGGCGCCCCAGGTAAATTTTCTTATAACATGCTTATTATAGAAAATTTAAAAATACAGTCAAGACACACAAAGTAAAAATCATCCATCAGCCGCTGTTTAGAGATATCCACTGATGCTGCCTGGGTGATAACATTTACTGTGTTTTTCCCCACGTGAGTATGTTTATATACAAAATTCAGAACATGCTCTCTTATGCTTCATAGTCTATTTTTCCCACTTTATAATAGATTAAACTCATTTTGTCCAGGTTGTCAAGTAGTCTTCTACAGCATCAGTTTAACACCAAAATGGATGTTTGACCTCAGAACCCCTGGAGCCCTGCTTTTCCTGACCTCCCTTCTGAGTAGCGAGCCTGTTGTCACAGCTGCTCCGGATGTAACCTTGGTCTGCCCCCTCCTTTTTAGAAAGGGGAATGCCCTGAGCCCCTGCTTACCTCCACTCCTCCTGAGCTGAGGCCCCAATACCCCACTGATGGGCACGGAGCCCCCCTGCAACTTCTCTGCTGCTACCCTTCTGTGCAGTAAGTAGAACCCCACCCCATTCCTCTTGAACACTGGGCTCCTCCCATCATGGGGCATGGAGGGCTTGGGTGGACTTTGAGGCAAAGGAAGGCCTCTAGACTCAAGTGGTGGGATGTGGGATTAGAGAAAAGTACTACTTACCCGTGTACTTCAGCCAGCTCTTCAACCAGCTTTCCCCCTACTTAAGGGAGAGGGAAGGAACAGG
>NC_043707.1:117401518-117455178 GCF_006229205.1 Suricata suricatta
TCATTCGTTCTGCCACAGCCCATCCCACTACTGGACAATAATAACCAGGAGGCCTTTCCTTGTGTGGGTCCTCTTGCGTCCCCACTGGTCCTAGCCCTGTCTTCTGTGTCCTCCAGACAAGAATGGCTTCCTTTTCATAGGATGGCGTTATAAAGACCCAAGGACACCTTCCCATTCTTCAGCTGAATAAACTAAGATAGCAGTACTGGATTCCTCTGCTGTCTAAGCATCTTAGCAGACATGAGAAAAGAGGAGTCAGCCTGGGTTTGAATCTTGGCCTTGCCACATCCCAGCTGGGTAATCTGAGGCAAGACAGTTCACCTCCCTTGCCTCAGTTTTCCTGTCTGAGAAATGGGAATACTAATATCTATCCTTACTGTGAGGGCCAAATGAGTCAAACTAATATTAATACATAATGAGAGCTAGAATTTATTGAGGGACTATCATGTACCACGTGTTGTCTCACTGGGCTGGCCCATTCTTGTTGGGAAACATGTTGATAGCATAAAGACCCGGCAGCATACAGACCCAGGTTCAAATCCTGCCTCTGCCCCTCACTAACTTTTCAACCTCAGACAAGCCAACCTCTGCATCTCAGCTTCTCTGTCTGATCGGGGGGAATATCACAGGCAGTTGTCAGATTGGATAAGACAGGCACACAAAGCACCTGGTGTTATTAACATCGCTTCTCTCCCCTAATAGTCCACAAACCAAGTACCATTCACTTCTAAGTGCCAACCACCAGGGGAAAGGAACTACTGGTTACTTGCCCAAGGCCACTCAATCGTGGCCTCCAAGTCTGTTCTTGCCTCCTCCAGCCCCGGGATCCCAATATTGTGTGGGCACAGCTACTGAGGGCAGGGGCACAGCCTGCCCCTGGGAGCAGTCTGCTTCCCCTACCCTGACTCCTCATTCCCTTTGGCCAGACGTCGGTGGCTTCCAGGCTGCGGTAATCATCATCCCGGCCCTGTTCTCCTTGTCCACTCTGCTGATCGTCAGCTGCATGTTATGGAAGACGTGCTGCCGGTGGTCTCGGGCCGTCCACCCCAGCCCACCGTCCCCATCAGGGGCCCAGGTAAGCCACTCAAGGACCAAAAGACCAAGGAGTTTCCATTTCTGCTTTATCCTCAGTCTCCTTGTACATACCACTAGGGAAACGCCCTATCAAATCTGCATTGCCCAAAAGTGTGACCCTTAAGTCAAGAAAAGAAATCCTCTCAAGTCAAGAGAAGAAACCATGTCGTACGGCCTCAGAGTCTCCTGTGCCCTTCCTTGTCCAGGTCTGTTGAACCCTCGGGTCAGGAAGCCCATTCTGCAGCCCCTGTAACTGTGGCTCTGGGCCACTAAGAGACCAAGGCTGCTCTTGGCCACATGCTGCCCTCTATCTCCTTGGGAACCCCCTTCCCAGGTAATCAAACCAATGAGCAGGAAGTCCCCCTCCAGGGACTGGATGAGGGCATGCCTGGTTTCACTCCAGTTGGGCAGTGGCTTTTCACACTATCCAAGTCTTCGTGTACTTAGAATTTTCCACTTGTCATATCTTAAAACACCCGCACCATCTATGCTTTCCTGATGTCACAGACTTTCTGTTTATTACATGGTTCTTCTGTGGAACATGGCCCTAAGCCCCTGACAGGGCCCTGAACCCTTGTCCAACCCGGAGCCTCTCCTTACCTTATCCTGAGCTCTGGGATTCAGAGACAAAGAGAGGGAGTGGGTCTCACACAGCTAACACAAAAGCCCAGAATTCTCACCACTGCTCTAAGATCTCAGACATTTGCTGTCTGCCAACCACAGGTTCACGGCTTCTTCCACCCATCCAATGATGGGTGCAGGGTTCATAATGATAAATGAGACCCAGACTAGTAATCTCTGGCTTGGAACAGAACAATGACAATGAGAAGTGCTTGGATGGGGTATAGGAGTTTGTGGAAGCATAGAGAAGAGGCCATTCACCAGCCAGGGAAGGAGAGTTAAGGAAATTTCCAAGTGGCATCTGAACCAAGAACTGAAGAATGACTAGCAGCTTGCTATAAGGAAGGTGGAAAAGGATAGTACAGGAGACAGGAACAGAAAGTACAGTGTAGGGATTAGCAAATATGGCCCACTTCCTGGTTTTACAAATAAAGTTTTATTGAAATATAGTCATATATCCATTCACTTATGTATTGTCTCTGACTGCTTTTGCTGAACACAGCAGAGCATAACAGTTGTAACAGAGACACTATGGCTTGCAATGTATAAAATATTTACTATGTGGCCCTTAGCAGAAAAAGTTTGCTGACTCCTAAAGGTTACAGAACTCAGATTGCCCCTTAGGAACACAAAGGCTGGAGGGTAAAAGGAGGAAATGTGCAGTATGCAGCTCACAAAGAGTTCTTAATGGATTGACCCAGGAACAGATACACCTGATTTAAGCTGATCTAATCACATTCTCTCTTCCTAGGGATTTGAAATGTGGAATGTAAGACCCAGAAATGGAACTGAGTCACAATAGCATCTGTGAACCTCTGCTGCCGAGGCCCCCAGACAGGTTAGTCAACAATTCTTTTGATTCAGAAGCCCCTTGCAGTCAATTCCCTAACTTTTAATTTTCATTTCCTTTCAAAGTCAGTTTCTGTTATTTCTAATAACTTTAACTAAAACCAGGGGAGTGGAGAGAGATGAAACTAGACGAGTATATAGGTTTAATCAGCACAGTCCAATATAAGTATTATATGTACCACATATGCAATCTCACATTTTCTAGTAAGCACACTTCAGAAGGTAAAAAAGAATAAGTGAAATTAATTTAATAATATATTTTATTTCACCCCATATATACAAATACTTCAGTATGTAGCCAGTATTTTAAAATTATTAATGAGATATTTTATATTCTCTCTGAACTACATATTTGGAATTTGGGGTGTATTTTACACTTGTAGTACATCTCAAAACCACATTCTGAGTGCTCTAAAGCCACATAAAGTTGGTGGCTAACATAATGAACAGCACAGATTCAGACCCTCAGGCCATGGAGAGGCAGCTAAAAATTCCTGGCTTCATTCTGAAAGCAGTGGACATCTCCCAGAGAGATTCAAGCCAGGAAGTTACATGACTTTTAGAAAATCATTTTAGGAAAATCATCCTGACTTCCCCTTAAAGAATAGGCTGGACAGGAGTTGAGGCTAATGTTGGCGAGATCACCTGGGACAGGTTAAAATCATCCAGGTGAGAGAAGAGAGATGATGATGACAGGCTTTGGCAGTGGTGGTAGGAACACTAAGATACTGAATTCAAGAGATGCTTAGGAAGCAGAAGCAACATGCCTCATCATCACTGTTGCCCCAACACACTAACACTATTTCCGAGCCACACACGTTTGTGCATCTCCTCCCGGCCACCCCATCCCAAATATCTTCCCCTTTCCTCTCTTGCAGCCAAAGAAACAAATCCTTCCAAATTTTTAAGGTGTAGTCCATGGTGGTTACACATGTAGAGTGGTCCACAGCAGGAGATCAATCAATAAATGTTTCCTTCTTCCCTCAAGAAAGGGAAACCTTCTCTCCAGGGCACCTGGCTGGCTCAGTCGGTAGAGCATGCAACTCTTTATCTTGGGATTGTGACTTCAAGCTCCACATTGGGCCAAGAGCTTACTTAAAAAAAATTTTTTTAAGTCTTCTCTAAATGCTCCAGCCCACACCTAGCCCCCAGCCCTGAAATATGAAAGCCAGGCATATCAGTGCCCCCCAAACTAGATAGGCTGGAGGTCCTGTCCTGGAAAGCTGTTGGAAGCTGACCAGGGTTATGGTTTTGCTAGGATACAACAAATTGAAGGTGTTGAGGATGACTGCAAGGGAATGATGATAAAGATTGACCGTGGAATTTAAGCTGGCTTGGGAATCTTTAATACTATTCATACATATTCCAGTTCTCCAACCCCCACCCCCACCCCATCTCAGTTCTGGACTTTGGGTGGAAATGTACTTTCCTGTGGCCATGTGACTAATTCTAGCCAACTAGGAACAGATTCTAGCTGGAGCATTTAATTGTCGACAAAACCTTCCAAGTTCTCTTTTTCCTCTGGCGGAGTGACCATCATGACTTGAGATGTTGGCTTTTCTATCAACCTGGGTTTCTGACTACAATAAACAGAGCCCCCGTCAACCCACAATGTTCAAATTGTATGAGCGAGGAATAAAGCTTTCCTGTGTTAAAGCTTAAAATGTAAACTTTAAATGTAAGCCTGAATTTTTGGGATTGTTACTGCATTACCGCCTAGCCTATCCTCACTGATACAGCTGAAAGAGAGGACATTAACAGAGAGAGAGGGAATGCAAAATGTAGGATTACTAGATTCCGCATCTTGGCATCAAAGGATTGAAGGAGTCAGAATAGGAGAAGGAATAACTGGGAAGATATGAGGTCTTGCTTAGAAAATCAGATTCATGGTAAAGTCAATGGCATGACCATGAGTAAGTGGCTAAGGTGAAAAGAGACAAGATCTTTGAAGCAAGAAACTGAGAGGACAGAGTGTTGAAAGGACCACCTCTCTGTGTATTGAAATTGTCAAAGAATAAGACAGAAGCAGGGGCAGCTTGCTGGTTCAGTTGGTGGAGACTCTTGATCTTGAGATTCTGAGTTCGAGTCCATATTGGGTGTAGAGATTACTTTAAAAAAAAAAACCTGAGAAGGAGGAGAAGGAAGAGGAAAAAGAGGAGGAGAAGGAGAAGAAGAAGACGATGACGATGACGATGAAGATGAAGATGATGATGACGACAGAAGCTGTGCTGGAGAGAGTGACAGCCAGAAACGAAATATCATATTCTCTTCCCACATGAAGGCACGGGCTTTGGTGCTGTTTTGTGTCCCCAGTGCCTGCGATGCTGCCCAGCACAGAGAAAGCGCTTACTAAATATTTGCTGAATGCATGACTGGATGGAGGGGAGGGTACCACCCCACACACTTTGATGAGTAAATCTAACTCAGGGAAGAGAGTTCCCTCCAGTGCTTGCTCCCTTTACTCAAATATACTGCAGCATCTCTTCCTCCAAAGTAGCTGTTTCCTCTTTGTCCAACATAGAGTCTACTTTTGATCTATCTTGTTCTTGCCAGAAATCTCAAGGAACCACTTTTTAAATTCGTCCCCCTTGGCCTGCATGCTAGCACTCTGATACTATACCCTACATTATTACCAAACATGAACGTGGTTCTCTCTCCTCTGCCTTCTCCCTCATTCCCACATCCAAATCCATTGCCAGATGTCTTCCTTTTATTTCCAGAAGTATCTCGAATTCAACCCCTGCTCTTCTACTCCACAGCCACTGCCCCAATTCCTATTCTCTTATCTCTTCCCTGGCCTACAACAACAGTCTCCTCCTAATCTTCCTGCTTTCTCCCTTGGCTTCTTATCCCTCTATATTATCTAGTTAGCTATTGCTGCATAACAAATTACCTTAAAATTTCATTAAGGGGCACCTGGGTGGCTCAGTCAGGAGGCTGACTCTTGATATGAGTGTAACCTGACTCAGGTTATGATCTCACAGTTTGTGAGATCAAGTCCCTCATCTGGCTCAGGGCTGACAGCACTGAACCTACTTAGAATTCTCTCTCTCCTCTCTCTCTGTCACTCTCCCTGCTTGTGAGTGCTCTCTCTCAAAATAAATAAACATTTAAAAAAATAAAATTTCATCAGAACTGAAAACTACAAATGTATATTACCTCGGAGTTTCTGTGGGTCAGAAATCTGGTAGTGGATCATCTGGGTACCTTCGGCTCAAGGTCTGTCACATGGCTGCCATCAGGTGTTGGCCACGGCCAAAGTCATTCCAAGGCCTTCCAGGGGAAGGATCCACCTCCAAGTTCACTCATGTAACTATTAGAAGTCCTCAAGTCCTTGCTAGCTATTATACAGAGACCTCAGTTCTTTGACACATAGGCCTTTCCATAGGGCAGCTTACAACATGGCAGATGTCTTCCCTAAGAGCGAGTGGATGAGAGAGGGTGCTCCAGACAGAAGCCATAGTCTTTCTGTAATCTAATCTGAGAAATAATAATCCATCACTTCTAACACATTCTATTCCTTAGGATGGAATCAATAAGCATAGTCCATACTGCAGGGGAAAGAATCTCACCAGGGTGTGAATACTGGAGTTCAGGATCATCGGTGACATCTCAGAGACTGGCTACCACAGCCGTCAAGGGAGCCATGTAAAGTGCATTACTGACCCTTTCTCTCTCCTGCTCAAAAATTTCTGTTGACTTGCTGATACCGGGAGGACATAACCTTCATGATATACCCCAATCTCCATTTCATTCTCCATCTGGTACACCAGTTCCCAAGAAAGGACTCTGAATGATCACACCATTATTCCTTTGTAGACACAATTTCCCAGTCTGGGATGCTCCCCTCACCTCCCCTGACTTTTCCACCTGACCACCTCCTACCCATCTGTTGAAGTCACTGCTTCTGCCACCTCTGTCCTTACCCCAGCAGGCAGTTCCACCGATCCCTAATCAGACCTCCCTTGGCTTTCCCTAGAGCTTTCAGCACTCACCACACCTATCAAAATTATCTCCACTTGTAGAGCTCCTGTGATTTCAAACTTTAAGTTTTCAGACGAGCATCTCTGCTGATTTTTATATTGGTGGAATTTAGCAGATGGATCCTGCAGTCTTACCATCATCTTTTTTAAATATATATTTTTAGCACTTTATTTCTTAAATTTACATCTCAGTTAGTTAGCATATAGTGCAACAATGATCTCAGGAGTAGATTCCTTAATGCCCCTTGCCCATTTAGCCCATCCCCCTTCCCATAACCCCTCCAGTAACCCTGTTTGTTCTCCATACTTAAGAGTCTCTTATGTTTTTATATTATTTTTGCTTCCCTTCCTGGAATCTCACCATCTTAATTGGAGATGTACAGAACAAGTTACAGAGCTTCACCAACTTAACTGATGTTATTAAAATGCCCAGGGAGCAGCCATTTGGTAACAGGGTCCTACTAAATGAATACATATTTTGCTGTAATGGCAGTTATGGTCCCCACAGGCTTCCATAGAGAAAGGGCTGGGTGAGTATTATTGCGAGGTTCCTCCAGAGCAGGCACAGATGCTTCCCAACCTGCCTTCACTAGTTACTATCTGTTCCAGCCAAGCTACTTCCTATCTAAGCCTTAGTTTCCTAGCTTCTAGCTTGTAAATGGAAATAACTTAAACGGTTGCTATGGTTAACAAGTCAGGTGCAGCTACTAGCGCTTTAAATGTTCATTAATTTAATCTTTAGAACAACAGGACGAGGTAAGTACAATTATGCCATTTCACAGACGCAGAAACTGTGGCACAAAATGTTAACTTGCCCCAGGAAACAGGTAATACCAGACAGAACCAGGATTACAACACAGGCAGTTAGGGGTCATAATCTGTCAGAGTAACTTCCCAGGCTTGCGCGGATGAAATGAAATAAAGCGAGCGAGGGGCGAAGGCAGGGCATGGCACACAGTAAGTACTCTATTATTTTAAAACGTAAAAACAGGGGCGCCTGGGTGGCTTCGTTAGTTAAACCTCCGACTTCAGCTCAGCTCACGATTTCATAGCCCATGAGTTCGAGCCCCGCACCGGGCTCTGTGCTGACCGCTCACAGCCTGGAGCTTGTTTCACGTTCTGAGTCTCCCTCTCTCTCCCCCTCCCCCGCTCATGCTGTCTCTCAAAAATAAATAGACATTTAAGAAAATAAAATAAAACGTAAAAACACCTTGGCCTCCAGCTCAAGAATTCGTTCAAAGCCCCTATTTTTCTGCATGACCTCATCACGTGTCTCCCTCGGGCACGAAACTGCTAGGCAGAGAGGACACTTAAAACAAGCCTCCCGCACCCTCCAGCTCCCACTTTGTAAAGCGCAGCGGAAGTAGGTGGTGGGTAACAAGCCCACTTCCGGTGTTACTTTGAGCCTTTCTTGCCCGGCCGAGACCAGGTCGCCGCCTTCCCACGCCGCTATCGTCCCGGGCTGACCCCTTTCCTTTGCGAGCCCCGCCCACGGCAAAGGTTTGGTTTTTCATTGGTAGAGGCTGGTAGCAGCGTCCGTCTTTCCACCAATGGACTCCTTTCTCTCTTCCTTATAGTGAAGTCAGATCCTCCTCCGGGCCGGTAGAGGGCGCGATAGCCCGGGGCTCGAAGTGTAGGAGGCTCTCTGGCACGGAAGTGACGTCACGCCAGCGGAAATCCGCGGCCGCCGCGGCCGGATCCTGTGCGTTCTGTGTTCCGTGCAGCCGTGGCGGAGAGAATTGTTTCCGCCCCTGACAGATGCTTAGTGAGAAAGCCGAGCTTCTGGAGGAAGGGCCTTACCCGTATTCACTCGGCGAAAAACTCTCCCAAGACCAGCGCGCCCCCACACGGCTCGGCGGAGGGACGGCCCCTTTGGGGACTTTCCTCCGCCTGGGGGCCCCGCGGCTGGTCTTCCAGAAATACCCCCTTTCACAGATGGGGAAGATGAAACCCAGAGAGAGACAGGGTAAGGTTACCATCCTTAGCAAATACAATGCAGGCCGCCCAGTTAGAGCTGAATTTCAGATAAACAAATAACGTTTTTCTGTAAGAACATCCCAAATACTGCGTGGGATGAATGTTTACTAATAAAGTGTCCGGCATTTGTCTGAATTCAGAGTTATCTAGCAGCCGTAGGCCAAGGTCATCCAACTAAGTGGAAGAGTAGAAAGAGCTGTTGAGGCACCTTGTATGCCTTCCCTCCTAAGGCTCGCCAGTGTGTCGACCTCAGTCTTTCTACATGTAATGCTGAAGTGACCTGCTGGGTCCCCAGCCTGTGCCTGTCAGTGGTCGGCCCTCTGCAGGGTCCAGGCTGCTCTTCAGGACCTGAGCCAAAGGGGTCAGATGCCCACCTGCCTCCCCCAGCCCCCCCCCACCCTCCAAGACTAGTTTATTCAGAAGATACTACACACCTATCTTACAGGCACAAACCCAGGCTCCAGGTGACGTTGGCAGTTAGGAGAAACTCCTTATCTTTGTGGGGTTAACAGATTTGCAAGAAAAAAAAGTTAACAAAAATTACCTTGTGATCAACAGTTCTTTAATATTAGATAGAAGATATTATAAATGCTTAGAAAAGCAATACCTAATCAAGGCATAGAGGAGGAGAAAGATATGTCTAAGCTGAGATCTCAAAAATTCCTTCTTTCAGAGTTATTTATGGGACAGCTAGGTGTAGGGCAGAGTACTAAGCACCAGGGACAGGGCAGTGAACAAAAAATAAATCTTTGCCTTTAAGAGCCTAATTCCAAACAGACGGTGTGGTATGTCAGATGGTGAGCTGTGGGGCAGGGTGGGGGAAGAGGAAGAGTACCAAGAGATTACAAAATGCTGGGGTGAGAATGTTAGTTTTAAAGAGTGGTGGTCAGCAAGGCTTCACTGAGAAGGTGACATTTGAGCAAAGACCTGAAGGAGGGAGGGAAAGAGATCGTGTAGCTGTTTGGGGGCTATAAGGAAATGGTGCCTGGCATGTTAGAGGAACAGAAAAAAGGAAGTGGTGTTTCGTCTCCAATAGGATAGCTTCCTAAGGATATTCAGGAATAATCTTGATGTGTTGTTGTTGTTGTTGTTGTTTTACCTAAAATAATGCCGTTAGGATCTAATTCTTATAAAATGTGACTTGACCTAACATGGACAGGGGGCTACTTTGTATAGAGTATTCAGAAGGGCCTTCCTAAGGTCGTGACATCTAAGGTGACCCTTTAAAATGAGCATGGGTGGGGTGCCGGGATGGCTCAGTCGGTTAAGCGTCTGACTTCGGCTCAGGTCATGATCTCATGGTTCGTGGGTTCGAGCCCCGCATCAGACTCTGTGCTGACAGCTAGCTCAGGGCTTGGGGGCCTGTCTTCAAATTCTGTGTCTTCCTCTCTCTGACCCTCCCCTGCTCATGCTGTCTCTCTCAAAAATAAATAAAAGATTAAAAAAAATTTTTTTTAATAAAATGAGTCAGCCCAGGAGAAGCAGAAGGAATAGCAAGGGCAAAGGCCTGGAGGCAGAAAGGACTCTGTAAATTGTGAGGAACTGAAGAGGCCAGTAGGCTGGAGCCTGGTGAGAGCAGGGTGGCGTCCGAGATGAGATTGGAGAGGTGGGCAGAGATCTCAGCCAGTTTCCCTTTTGCCAGCATCACGGTGGGGATCGACTGAAGGGCTTTTGGCAGAGGACTGACAAGATCAGATTTAGATTTCAAAAAGATCCGTCTGACTGCTAGGAGGCTGTATCGGATACTTTTGCTGGTTGAATTTACACAGGCTTAGCTGCTCATCCCAGAGGTGCCAGGAAAAGGATTTAAAATGGAGCAAAGTGTTCCGTGGGAACTCCCATCCTGTTGCCTTCCCTGTGGTCCCTGTAGGTGCAATGAGCTGGCCTGGGTGGGTCTGCTTCCAAGGGGAGAGATGACACCCGGAGAGCCACAGTCCCCCTCCAGGACAGAGGTAGACAGAGATGACAGCTGTGTCCCTTGGACCTCTGGAAGGCTCCCTGGCTGAGCCCTTAACCAGGCTGTTGGGTGAAGGAAGCCGTGCTACCACCAGCTGCCAGGTCTCTTTCCTCTGGTCTTTTGGATATGCTTTCAGTTGTCTACACTGAGGTCTTCTCCTGGTTCTGTTCCAGGGTCGTGTGGGGCTCCCTACTGCCTACAAATTAAAATCAGACTCCTTACTCTCAGTTGGTGTCCTCTATGACCACACAGCACTGTGAGTGCCTCGGGGGCTCACCTCTGCATCTACTGCAGGGCGTGGCCACAGTACATACTCAAGGAATTACCTTCCACCATCATTTACTGAGCACCTGATGATGTGCCAGGCCCTCAGCTGGGCGCTTAAAAAAATTTTTTTAATGTTTTATTTATTTTAGAGAAAGAGATCCCGAGTGGGAGAAGGGCAGAGACATAGAGAGGGAGACACAGAATCTAAAGCAGGCTCTGGCCTCTGAGCTGTCAGCACAGAGCCTGATGCAGGGCTCGAACTCATGAACTGTGAGATCATGATTGAGCCCAAGTTGGATGCTTAACCAACTAAGGCCACCCAGGCGTCCCCCCTGAGCTGGATGCTTTATACCATTTCCTCACTTAATCTTCACAGTAACCCTTTGAGGGCAGTTTGTTTAGGAGCCGCATTTGACAAATGAGGAAACAGGCCAAATTGCTATGTTTATTGACTTGTCCATTTGACATATACTTGTTTAAAATTTTTAATGTTTATTTATTGTTGAGTGAGACAGAGCATGAGTGGGGGAGAGGCAGAGAAAGAAGCAGACAGAATCCGAAGCAGGCTCCAGGCCCTGAGCTGTCAGCTCAGAGCCCAGTGCAGAGCTCAAACTCACAAACTAGGAGATCATGATCTGAGCTGAAACCGGAGGCTTATCTGACTGAGCCACCCCAGGCGCCCCTGACATACACTTTTTGAGCACCTACTTTGTTCTAAGTGATGAAGACCCAGCAGTGAAAAAAATAAAGTTCTGGTCAAGCTCACATGCCAGAGGGGCTGACAGAAGACGCTCAGACCAACATGTAAGGTGTGTTGCGTGCCGAGAGATACCGTGAAAAGGAATAAAACCAGTTAAGCGAGAAGAGAGAGACGGGAAAGTGCTTTTTCTAGAGTCATCAGAGAGGCCCTTGCCTGGAGAAAACATTTGGGTAGAACCTGAATGGAGTGAGCCCCACAGATGACCCAGAAAGGTCATTTGAGAGAGAGGGGACAGTAAATGCAGGCCCAGCTTGGGTGCCAAGTGTGGGGTGTCTGAGGAATAGAGGAGCCAATATGTCTGGGAAGTCATGAATAAGGGAGGAAAGGGCATCAGAGAAGAAGTTGGACGAGAACTTTAAATGTTATTCTTGATGAAATGGGAATCGGGGGTGACCAGATCCAGCGCTGAGTAGAATGGACAGTGGAGGGGAAGGAGGGGGCCAGTCCCTGGGTGAGAGGTGACAGTTTAGTCCAGGAGTGGCAGTAGCAGGTCCGTTAACCTCCCAGAGTAAGTGAGCAAGCTAGTAAGCCCACAGGAGGAGGCTCAGGAGGCCCAGATGGATTGTGGGAAGGTGTTGAGAGGAGGGTGTCCCTTAGATGAAGCCCCAGGGTAGGCTGGGGTTGGGAGAAGCCACCAGGAAAGTGACCTGTGGGACAGCCAGCATGACCTGCAGTTTCACTGCCTGTGGCTTGCTTAGGGAGGTGCTCAGAGGAGGCAAATGCCTGTGCCGCCGGGCTCCAGGAGACCCCGCTCAGATTCCGCTGTATGGGCCTGAAGGCCCTCAGCATCCTCTAACATTCTCCCCGTGTTTAGTACTTTGCACAAAAATGACAAAAACAACTGAAAAGAAACGACTTTATTATTCTCAAGTAAGTCACGTCAACTTCTGTATAGAGCTGTCTCATAAAAGTACCTTTCACACATTTCTTGCAGCAAATGGAACATGAAACCTTTGAAAGGCTCGGTGAGAAATCTGTTCAAACCCCCTCCCAGCTGCTGTCACTTGAAAAGCCACAGAAGCGTCTCCCGAGCGAACCTGCCTCAGACAAGGTAACGAGCGCGGCCTGCATCTCACTGCAGCCAGCAGCCGTAGCAGACACCCACGTCCAGCAGAAAACCTGTGTGCCCTCTCCTTCCCTCTCTGGAAAAGCAGGAGCAGGGCCAGGTCCACTCGGGCATCAAAACGAAAGAAGTCTCAGAAACAGCCTCCTAGATAAGGGCTGAGCCCAGCATAGTAATATGTAAAACCTGCTTGTGGAGGGATAACCAAGGGGCAGCAGAGGGACCCTTTCTGATTGGTCTCTGAGTCTCTTGGTGTCCTGACCGTTCGGCCTATTTAGTGTCAAAGTATCAGAAAGTAGGCCCAGCCTCGAAAAGACAGCTCTGCTTTTGACAAGCACCCAGCTCACTCAGAGCACACTGCCCCATCAGGGGACCTCAGAGCCACACGCAGGACCCAGGACTGGCTGAGACACTGAGACAGGAGGATGAGGTCTGATACTGTGAATTACAATAATAAACGTATATTTTGTTTTCATCCCCATTCCTGGCACGGAGATCCCAAAAATCTTTGGAATTCCCTAAGTGAGGAGAGCAACAAAGGTATCTTTTGTTACATCTTACCCTCAAACCCTGGGGAGGGGAGGAGGCTGGAGATTGAATTCAATCACTGGTGCCCAGTGATTTCGTCAGTCTGGCGTAGGTAATGAAGCCTCCGTAAAAACCCAAAGGACCGGGTTTGGAGAGCCTCCAGGCTGGTGCGCACATGGACGTGCTGGGAGAGAGGCGCGCCCTTTCTCCACACCTTGCCCTGCGCAGCTCTTCCTTCTGGATGGTCCTGAGTTACATTCTTTCCTGATCAACCAGTAACATAGAAAGAAAAGTGTTTTCCTGAGTTCTGTGACCCATTCTAGCAAATGAATTGAACTCAAGGAAGAGGGTCATTGGAACCTCCAATCTACAGCCTGTTGGTCCAAACGCAGGTTACAGCCTGGATTTGGTGATTGGTATCTGAAGAGGGGCGGGGAATAGGGAAGTCTTGTAGGACTGAGCCCTTAACCTGTGGGATCTTAAGTGATCTCTAGGCGGATCGTGTCAGAATGGAGTTGAACTGTGGGATACCCAGCTGGCATCAGAGAATCGCTTGGCAGTGTGGGGGGAAAAATACCCCACATACCAGGCTTACCCAGAGAGAGCTCAAGTGAAGGTACAAAAACATTCCTAACGATATGTCCAGAACAGACAAATCCGTAGGGATGGAAAGTGGATTAGTGATTGCCAGGGGCTGGGGAAGGGGAAAATGAGGAGTGAGTGCTAATGGGCGCAGGGTTCCTTCCTGAGGTAATGCACATGTTCTGGGGTTGGACAGTAGTAATGGTTGTACAGATTCTGTGAATATACTAAAAACCACTGAATTCTGCACTTTGAAAGGGTAGATTTTAAGGCACGTGCATAACATTTTAATGCAGAAGGAAAATCTTTGGAGTCCCCTGTAGCAGCGAGGAGAACTCCACGTCTAAACTCCTTTGCTAAGCAACTCACACCCCCAGGTGCATAGCCTGGGACCCTAGCAGCGTGATGGAGGCTTTATCCTGATGATAGACTTCCAGCCAAGAAGACATCACTCTCAGGGCCTTTGGCACTGGATGTGGCAGTGCCCTGGGGCCACCCTGTCATGGCAGTTACTGCCTGAGTAAGTGAAACCACGTCCTGCCTTGCAGACCTGCAGGGAGACTAAGGGTGCGGGTCTCCTCAGGACCTCGCAGACACTCATCTCTGTGCTCTTGATCTTTGGTATGTATCTCCAAAGCCATGTCAGATACTCAGTTACCCCTGTGTTGGGCCAGGTCTTAGCCGAGTGTTAGGTTCACATGGAGACCCTCACCAGTCAGGAGCTGCAGCTCCAGGGCTGAAATGTGGCAGGCAGCTCTGACCCCGACCTCAACCCCTAACAGCTCACTCCTCCTCATGACACCAGGTGTGGCGGTCTACGCAGAGAAAAGAGATGAGTTGCAGAAGCTGGGAGCCAGTGGGAGAGGCTGCAGCCAGGACTGAAGAGGGCATGGGGTCATCAGTGTAAGGTCTAGCCCAGGCTGCTTTGTGAATTGAACTGCTAGATTCCACTGAAGTATTAAAAAAAAAAAAAACCTCAGTATTTATTTGCTTCATATTTACAAAGGGGGGAAGGAGACCGAGGGAGACCCTAAGAGCACCCCTACACCTGGCTGACCAGGCCCCTTGCGCTGCAGAGGAGGCAGACACCGCTGGAAGGGACAGGATTTATGTTGCATACTTGAACTACAGCGAGTGTAAGACTGGTCCTATTTACAGGGCAGAAACACGACAGGTGGGGCATGGAGGCGGCGGAGGGAGCCCCAGAGTCCTGGCCAGAGGGTGCCCTGCTCGCCGCCTTCCCCAAGTCTCCCAGAGGCATCTCTGCGGCCCCGCTGGAGTTCTCCGGGGGTGGGGGTGAGGAGGAACGGGGTCCGCTCACATGATGCTCGCCGGGGTGAAGACAGGGCCCATGCACAAGGTGTCTGTGATCTCCCAGCCACAGGACAGAGGCTTGCACATGTCCTCGGTGTCCTCGTCCTGTTCTGCAGGCAGCAGCTGCCCTCGAAGTGCTTCCCTGCAGGAAGAGAGGGGCACTGGAGGCAGCCAGCATGGGGCCCACAGGCCAGAGGCTCCCAAAGGCCCCTGCACCAGAAGATCTAGCCCCCTCAGTATAGGGTTCCCACCTAGGCCCCAGAGCCCAGCCTAGGACAGGAGTAGGGCAGGTGTGCTGAACTCTCCCCCCACTGCTCTCTTTTCCCCCGTGGTCCATCTCCACAGCAAGGGAAAAGGAGCCTACATTTATTGAGCACTTAATAATGCCAGACATTGTGCCAGGCACTTTACTTACAGTGTCTAATTGTATCCTCCCCAAATCCTATAAGGGCAGCATTATTATCCCCATTTTACCAGTAAGGAAGTTGAGACCCAGAGAGAAATGACCCCCACAAGGCCACATCCTTAGAAGGTGGTAGAACTAGGATTCAACCCAACTCTCTCAGTTTAAATCCCACAATCTTTATAGTCCAGGCATAGGACTTTTAAAAAAAATCGTCTCCTGCCCCTCTCAAAAACCCTACAAACCTACCTACCCAGGTTGATAAATGGCTCTACCATCTGACCGGCTGCTCAGCCACAAGTTGGGAATCTGGTCCTCGTGCCCAGTCCATCCCTGCCGAACCCAGCTCCAGAACTCCCTCATGGGCACCTGCTTCTCTCCATTCCCAGTTCTACCACCATCTCTAGCCAGGGCTGCACAGCCTCCCTGCTCTGCCCCTGCTGCCACACAATTCTGGCCCAGGTTCATCTTTCCAGGAGGTAAATTCCTGTCCTTGAGACATCATCAGCTTCTGTTTGCTCTCAGTCCCTGCCAGCCCCATCTCCCTCTGCAGGAGGGCCTCCCTCTTTGCTGATGTGTGCAGCTGGTGATCAGGCCGTCCCCTTCTGGTGGAAGGCTCCCCAGACCAAGCACCCTCTGTCTCTCTCCTTATCACTCAAAACAGATTCGTCCAGTTTCTTAAAAAGCATCAATGGCTCTCTACTGCCTTCAAGATCAGGTCCAACCTAGAGCTGCAAGGTCCTTCTCCATCCAGTCTTCCGCACAGGCCACTCCAGTCAGGCACAGCTACTTGCAGTTCTGTGAATGGACTGGTCTCCAGCCCCCACCTCTCTCGGCCCAGACTGCTCCCCATCAGCTTTCCTGTGCCCGGCTACCTCCTCCGTACCCGTCAGCCTTACCACCCCTCTTCAGTCTGCCCTCTCACTCCCCAGTGACCTTTCTGTCCTCTGCGCCAGTGTCCCTATGTGCAGGTCACCGTGCTGTCTAGGGTGCTCTTCTCCCCCCAGGACCCAGCACAGAGCCAGGCTCAAAAGCAGGATGTTTTGCTGGGACTCCTTTGATATGGGGGATTTTTCGGCATGGCCATTTTAATACATCGAAATTTTTTGTTTCTAGTAATAAATAAACTGACTCCCCACTGCCTCTGTCTGTGTTTGCTTAAGATGGAGCTGGGATGGGAGGAGGCCTGTGTGGTGAATTTTTTACCTCTGTTTCAGGCCTAGTCACAATATCCCTGATGTCACAATGGCTGCATCAGCCCCTCCCGTGCCCCTGGGGGAGGAGGTACAACCAAGGACTGTTGACTGGATGAAGGAAATGTGACTGATGCTGCACCCCTTCAGGTGGGGGTTGCTACGTTGTTGGGGGGGTCCCTCAAGCATCTAGTGCGTTCCCCCAGAACATAAGTGGCACTCACTCCTGAGGCCCAGCATGGAAGCCCCCCAACTGCTCCTGCCTCCCCAGGCATCTCCCAGCCCTGAAAGGGGGCTCTTCGCCCCTGACCCAAAGTCTCCGTGATAGCACGGATCCCACAGAGTTCTGCGCAGGTGAGAGGACAGAATCCTATGATGCCTGGGCTAAGGCCCAACAGAAAGGCTCGACAAACGTGACTTCTGTCTGCCTTGTGCCCCTCTTGTCTCGCCAGACCCCTGTGCTGGCCCAGTGAGGTGAGCAGGGTTAGTGCTGTGTGCATTTCCTGTGGAGGCTCGGCCAGCAGGCAAGTCTCTCCCGGGCCACAGGGCAGCCACCCAACTGGTCTGCTCAATCCACATCTGTCCTTGTCCGCCATCATTCCTCCCCCGCCCTAGTAGCCAGAGTGGTCTTTCTAAAATCCAAACCAGACCACGTCACTCCCCTGCTTCAGATCAGTCCATGCTTTGCACTGCTCAAAGCCCTTCACTCGGCCATCAAGGCCCTTCCCAGATCTAGCCGGGCTCCCTCTCCAGCCACAACCAACCTCAGTTTCTTGAAGGCAGCATACTCACTCCCTGTTCCTTCTGCCTGGAGCCCCCTGCTGCTTCCTGCTGGCTAACTCCCCTCCACCTACCATCTTTCCTTGGGGAAGTCAGTCTGGGCATCAGGGAGGGTTCTCAGGTTCCACAGCCCCCCCCCACCCCCCACCCCAGGATTCTGAGGAGTGGTTGTCCGCCTGTGTCTCTCACAGGATGCCGATCTCCTCAGGGGAAGCTCCATCCCACTCACGGCCATGGCCAGGTGCCAAGTGCAGGCCTCACGTGAATCAGCAGCCAAGGGCTACTTGTCAGGCTGGATTACACAGAAGCCGGTCTCAATTCTCAGACTTCCCTCATTCCCTACCTGCTCCCTTCTCTTCCCCAACCCCATTCCCAACAGGGCCCGGCCCCCTTACCAGGCCACCCGGGACATGGCATACGTGACTTGGCAGGTCTGGGCCCCCTCACGGAGGGAGCCCATGCCCACAGTGTAGGCGCCCATGTTCTCAAAGACCAGCCAGTCCCCTACGTGCAGTTGCGGCAGCCACAGGCCGTCAGCTATGCAGTCACAGCCATCGGCCACAGGGCCCCACAGGCTGCTGCTGTACAGCGGCTGCTCCGTGGATGACTTCTGCAGGAGACAGGGATAGTCACATTGAGTGCAGCCTTAGCATTCCTCCCTCAGAAGCTTGCCATGGCTCCCATAACCAGCACGGTAAAAACTGGATGGGCATTTAGGGCCCTCCAATATCTCTGCATTCATTGCCTTATACATTCTGAAGCCACAATGCCTGGTCTTAAAGCCAGGCAACACTTACTAGCTGTGTGACCTTGGGCAAGGTACTTAGTCCCTCTGTGCCTCAGTTTGCTCATTTGTAAAATGGGAATAATTGTAGTTACTGAAAGGATAAATGAGTGTATGTAGAGCCTTTAGTATAGTGCCTGGCACGTGACAAGGGCCCGGTAAGATAGCGCTGTCGTTGTTGTTGGGACTCTTATTACCACCTCCCTGCTTCAGTCTTCACTGGCATATCTGCTGCTTTCCAAACCCTGGGCAGCCCTTCCCGCTTACTCAAATCCACCCTGGCCTCTGGGCCCAGCCCTGGGGCTCCCTCTTCTGTGAAGGCCTCTCCCAGCTGCTCTCATTCCGTGCCAGGCCCTATCCGAGGTACAGAAGCCAGAAGTCTATAGGGGAGTGTGACCCACCCTCCCTTCGGCTCTCAGTCTGGGCAGGAAGATGGACCTCCAACAGATAATCACAGGGGGACCTGGCAGAGGTCACAGAGGAGCCCATGGGGTGAACAAAAAATCCCTCCCATTTCAGGAAAACTGAGTCTCTGAGAGACTGGGTGACTTGCCCAAAGACACAACTATCAACTACATAAAATTATTTTTTTTTCCTTAAATGACTGAAAAATCCAGGAAAGGACTCTGTAACACCATTTGCCAACAACCAGTGCAGTTTGTCACAGTGTGGGATCCTCTAGGCGGGTCCTAGAGGAGGAGCTGTGACTGGAAGGTGGACCTGAGCAAACCCTGACTGCCCGTTCGTCCCATAGCCAGCCTGGCTGCGCCCACTGTGCTCCAGTTACCCCAGGGCTCCAGGGCAACCTCGTTTCCCTTCCCCCGGCCCCAGCCCTCCCCATGTGTCCCCAAGGCCCCAACCCCACCAACTCCTAATTTTCCCTCGGATCTCAGCTACAACAGCTTCATAAAAGTCTTTCCTAAAGCTCCATGCTCCACCCACAAGCTTTGCCTTCATAGCATTCATCAAAATTTATAATTAGGTATTTGTGAAATGTATCTACTCATGCCTGTCATCCCTGTCACACTGTAAGTTCCGTGACCCCAGAGATCATGAATGACCACCTTGTTCACTCCCCGTCTCCCCCATGCCAGCAATCTGGCATATAGTAGGTGCTTTTATGAATAATATCTTTTAAATGAATGAATGAATAGCAAATATGAGTGGTGAGAAAGGGAAGGAAGGAAGGAAAGAGAGAAAGGAAGGGGGGGTGGAGAAACAGAAGGCATCCAAAGAGTCTAGAAGGAGGTAGTAAAGACCAATAGAGGAAAAAGAAAAGGTGCTCCGGTGCCTTAGCCAGCTGCAGGAATGCATAAAATTGAGAAAGAGAAGCCACAGATTCCATAGGCAGAAATAATACTCATGTATATAAGAAGTTAAGGGGCACCTAGGTGGCTCGGTCGATTAAGCGTCAGGTCATGATCTCACGGTTCATGGGTTTGAGCCCCACGTCAGACTCTGTGCTGACAGCTAGCTCAGAGCCTGGAGTCTGCTTCAGATTCCGTGTCTCCCTCTCTCTCTGACCCTCCCCTGCTTGTGTGCTCTCGCTCTCTCGCTCTCTCGCTCTCTCGCTCTCTCGCTCTCTCGCTCTTTCTCTCTCTCAAAAATAAAAAAACATTAAAAATTTTTTCGTAAAAGAAGTTTATTAATAAGTTATCTAGTCTCATTACTAAAGAAAAGCATGCACATATTAAAGTCAGAAATTCCAACTATCCTATATTCATTAACTGATTAATTCAACAAATACTTATTGAGCACCTACTGTGTGCCAGGCTCTGATCTAGGGTCTGGCAAGTTCGTATTCTCAAAAAGGGAGACAAATATATCCTTGTTCATATAACTTAACATTCTTGTGTGTGAGCTTTTTGTTAATAAATAAAATTGATCTCGAGTGCTCTGAATTATTTCCCTTAGCTCCACTTCTTAAAAATATTAAGCTAATTTCTAATGCATTTGGGGACAAATTCTATGTATGATCTATAAAGATTCTGAGAAAAGAGGTTCCAAAGATTCTTTCACAATAAAAAGAAAAGACACTCTTGCATTATAATGAGTCCTTTTCTTATTAGTGGCATAAATAAAAAATCAGTGGAAAGAAATTTTACCTTTGCAGGGAATAATGCAAAACTATCCTTTTGCCATTTAAAGCCATTGTTTAGGGCCGCCTGGGCAGCTCAGTCAGTTGAGCCTCTCTGACTCTTGGCTTCAGCTCAGGTCATGATCTCATAGCTTGTGTGTTCAAGTTCCACGTGAGGCTCTGCACCATCAATGCCGTCCAAGAGCCTGCTTGGAATTCTCTCTCCCTCTCTACTCCTACCTGACTTGTGCTTGCTCTCTTTCTCTCAAAATAAATAACTTTTTAAAAAAGCATTTAAAGCCATTTTTTAAGAAAAAGGGAAACAGAGAATTTGCAAAATAAATATTCCAAAAGCATGTGGCAATGGACTTGTTAAGTCTTAGCTCTTTTTATGAGTCTGGAAACTGAGTGGAAATGGACAAGCACCTGTAAAAATATTAACTGCCCAGTCTGCTAGCAGGCCCCTTCTGT
This sequence comes from Suricata suricatta, assembly GCF_006229205.1. Classification (NCBI taxonomy): domain Eukaryota; kingdom Metazoa; phylum Chordata; class Mammalia; order Carnivora; family Herpestidae; genus Suricata; species Suricata suricatta. The sequence goes on from NC_043707.1 coordinate 117,422,202, forward strand.
GTGACAGGGCAGAGCATGCCCACACTACTTCACACCTCATCTGCGAGGCAGTTGCCATTCCCATTTGAGATAAGTCAGAGAGCTGGAAGTGACCTGCTCCAGGTTCTGGGGGATGTTAGTAGCAGAACTCTGAGTGGTCCCCAGAAAAGGGGCCTCCTAGCTGTTCCAATGGGCTGCCTTCCTGTAAGAGGCCCAATAAGTCAGTGAATCCACAGAAGTAACAAGATCAAACATGTAAATGTTCAATGGCCCTGATGGAGTCCTTAAATAATTCCCCAACTTTTAAAGAATAAGTCAATAATCCCTATTCTACACAAAATACACAAAAGTATTTTAAAAGGAAAAAAAAGGAATGAACAAGAGCAGCACACAAAAAGGGGGAAAAACCAGAACAAAAACCTATGGTCACGATTTAACTTATGAACACACAGGAAAATCTGAAATGAAACTGTAACTAACCCAATCTGTCCTCGTAGTCAAAGAATCACCTTCAGTGACTTTCTTCAGCGTGGAACAAGATAGACAAGATGAAAGGCAGGGACAATATGTGCAAGGCGAACACTGACTTCATCATAATATGGAAAATATAGATTTACAATTCAAATCTAATTTTCCTAGTACCTGTCATTCCATAGCCTATACCCTCTATTCTTGAATAAACTACAGACAAAACAAAATCAAGCCCCACAATTCAGAGAAACTATTTAAAATAAAGAGGGCAACTCTAACTTAATGGAAATACATTAGAATGGCCTCATTTCAGAACCAGAAGCAACCTTAGTAATTAAGGTCAGTCCTTCATTTTCCAGATGAAGAAACCAGAGAAACAGACAGAGAGAGATTAAGGCCACTTGCCTAAAGTTACTCAGCTAGTACATGGTAAAGTCAGGACTTGAATCCATGTCTTCTGACTCCAACTCTGAAGCTTTCTGTCACCATTCCTATCTTACATATCATGAGAAATGTGGGCAATAACTATTAGGGAAAAAATATTTTTAAAAAGGTATCATATAATGAAAATGAAGAAAACATATATCACATTGCAGGTAACCCCACCTGGAAGATCCAAAGGGGAGGAGTTAGTTATTAGAGGAAATGAAGGGGTCTTGGCATGCAAGCCATTATCTCAGCTCAAAAACACAGGGAAATGTTTCCACTCACAATAGTAATGAAAGCATTATGTTATTAAATTCTTGGATGTACTTGGGCCACAATAACTTATTCCAAGTAAATAATAAAACCTTAATGAGAGAAATAAAATCCAAGAGCTCTATACTCTCCTAACTGGAAAAACTTAATAAAGCAAAAAAAGAGAATTTTTCCCAATTTAATAAATAAAGTGGATTACTACTAATTAAAATCCTCAAGATATTTTTCTGAATGTAAGACATGACAATGATAAAAGAATAAATGTGAGCCTATCAAAGAACACTAATAAGCAATAATGATAGACTCCATTTTGTTAAGTATTTAATTCCTACAAAAGAATATTTATACCATGTATAAGATATAAAGAATAATAATAAAATGAATATCTGTGTATCCACCATCAGCTAAACAAATCCAAACTTTCTAATATGTTGGAAACCCCCGTGTGGCCCACCCAATGACAGGCCACTCCCCAGCCCCTCCAGAGGTAACCATTATCCCGAATTTTGTTTTCATCATTCTCTTGCTTTGTTTTCCACATGCATTGTATTTAGTTTTGTGCATTTTTGAAATTTATGTAAATGAAATTATAGAGAATAATCTCTCAACTTGCTTTTTTGTTGTTGAAACTTACACTCCCAAGATTCATTCACTGAATTCACAATATGCTGCATAGAATTCATTATATGGAATACACTGTAATTTATTTATCTATTGCCCTTCCAACAAACATTACTGCTGGTTCCAACGTTTTATATTATAAAAATTGCTCCTGTGAACATTCTTGTGTATCTCCTCAAATACACATGGGAACTTGTTGGAAGATAGGGTATATGCACATCTAACTTTACCTGAGTAATGCCAGGTAATGCTTTTGTTTCCTGAAGTAGAAATACCATTCCTGCCTGACAGTGTCTAAGAGATCCAACTACTCTACACCCTCACCAACTTTTGATGTTGTCACGCTTTTGATTTCTTTCTAATCTAGTCAGTAGAAAATGGTGTCTCCTTCTCACTTGTGTTTCATTACCAATGAGGTAGAGCACTTTTTCATTTTCTATTTGAATTTCCTCTTCTGTGAACTGCCTGTTAAAGTCTATTTTTATTGCTTTCCAGTTTGTATTGCTTTTCTTATTTTCCTAAGATTCTTATGTAAGAATCCTCGATATATTCTGTCTACTAATCCCTTATCAGTTTATATCTGTGTTTCCATATTTTGTTACAGTATATGATCGCCTCTTTCCTTTTGCTAACAGATGAACAGAAGCTCTTCATTTTAATGTAGACAAACATCAGCCTCTTCCTTTTTGGTGTTTAAATTTTTTTTCAATGTTTTATTTATTTTTGATACAGAGAGAGACAGAGCATGAGAGGGGGAGGAGCAGAGAGGGGAGACACAGAACCGGAAGCAGGCTCCAGGCTCTGAGCTAGCTGTCAGCACAGAGCCTGACATGGGGCTCGAACCCACGAACGTGAGATCTGATCTGAGCCGAAGTCGGAGGCTTAACCGACTGAGCCACCCAGGCGCCTCCCTTTTTGGTTTTTAAAAGCTTTTTCACTGTTCTTCCCTGTTTCAAGGTCAAGCAGATATTCTCCTAGATTGCTATCTGGGATTCATATTCACATGTGCTTTGAGATAGGGATTCAATTCCATTTTTTGCATGTGGATGATCAGGTGTCTGAGCGTCACGTATTAAACAATCCCCAGGGATCTGCTTTGCAAGCTCTGTCAAAAATCAAGTTTCAAAAAAAAAAATCAAGTTTCTAAATACATATGGGTCTTTCCTGTGCTCTCAATTATGTTTTTTTGTCTAATTCTTTATGCTGATGTCCAAACTAGATCATTTTAATTATCATCAATTTGGTAATTACATGATCTAGTTATCTAGATATTATATATTTCTATTATATACATTATCCATATTGCCTATTGTATGGTTACTCTAAACATTTATATTTTAATGTACATACCTAACTTACAGTCCAAAATTAGTCAATATCTTCCTCTCAGTTAAAAACCTTAGAACACCAACTTGGTCACTTTACCACCCTACCTACATTCCCTTGTTGTCCAGTGTTTTATTGGATCTTATTTGTGGCAGAGGCTACTCCAGCAATTCCAACCCTCAATTTTTGCTGGGAACATGACCACCTAGAATAAATACCATATTTGCTAACTTTCCATGCAGGTAGTTAGGACCATGGGACCACCATCTCAACCCTGTAACTATGGGATAAAAACATAGTGTTAAGTGGCTACTTTTAGGAAGTTTCCTTAAAAGACAACCGGCCGTGGGCTCCACCTCTTCCTTCCTATAATGGCTGGCATTTCATTTTGAACCTACCAAGATGAAGACAACACCAAGAAACAGGTACAACTGTCAGCAATATGGTTCCACGTGACTATAAAGCCACTACACCAGTTCAGAACTGCCTGCATCCAGACATTTACATGAGCAAAATAAGCCTCAATATCTCATTCAGGTCATATAATTTGGGATCTGCTACTCACAGCTGAACCTAATCATACCTGAAGCCTGTATTTAACCCCACAAATTAAATGTTATTGTTGGGGAGGGGGTGACAGTCAATGATCCTTTGGATATACCCACATATTTAGCTATCTTTGGTCATTGTTCCTTCTTGTAACTCAGACCATCCATCTGGAATCATTTTCCATATGCCTGAAATATATCCTTTAGAATTTCTGCTATTGAAGGTCTGTCTCTCAGTATTTGCTTTGTCTGAAAATGCCTACATTTCATGATCATTCTTGAAAAACAATTTTGCTGGATACAAAATTCTAGGTTGATACATTAAGGCTGCTACCTTCCAGAATCTCCTACCTTCCATTGTTACGGGAGAGAAATAAGCTGTAAGTCTTGTCGTTCTTCTACAGGTAGTCTTCTGTCTGTCTCAATTCTCTCACTAGTTTTAAGATCTTCTCTTTGTGGTATTCAGTTTCACTAATGTTTGAGGGGTTTTTTTGTTTGTTTGTTTGTTTGTTTGATTTCTCAATATGAAATAGGTCTTCCTCTCTCCCATTCTACTGACTCTCTGCCAGTCACTAACTTTTGGTCTCACAGCCCCCATCCACCCTTCTTTGCCTTGCTTTGTGGTACTAGAGCTGAATGCTGTAGACATTCCTTCTTTGCCAGTTAGCTCTAAGTTAGGCTCTGTGAACAGAGGTTGCTGGAAAGACACTGCAAGGACAGATCAGGAAGAAAAGACTTTCCCTCTTTTAGCAATGCCGTGTTCTTTGTGGCCCCCTTATGGCTCAGCATATGAGGGTCTGGTAGTCGTCACCTCAGTGGCCCTCACAGTTCAACCTTGGCACACACCTTCCAGCAAGCTTCCCCTCCACTCAGCAGAAGACTGCCCCTATGATTCAGTTGTGGTGCGCACCCTCTGACAAGCTTCTTTGCCACTGGCAGGCTGCATGTCTCTGTGACAGTCACAGCCTTTCTTCAAAGGTTTCAACCTCAGCCTTGGAAAGAGGAGTCCTCCTCTGAGTTTCTTCCTTCTTCACACTCTCTTACCAGTGGTAGTAACTGCTTGTGCCCCTTTTAGTAATTAACTATCTTTAAAGTCAACAATTCTTGGGGCACCTGGGTGGGTCAGTTGGTTAAGCATCCAGCTTCCACTCAGGTCATGATCTCAGGGTTTGTGGATTCGAGCCCTGTGTTGGGCTCTGTGCTGGCAGCTCAGAGCCTGGAGCCTGTCTTTGGATTCTGTATATCCCTCTCTCTCTCTGACCCTCCCCTGCTCGTGCTGTCTCTCTCTGCCTTTCAAAAATAAAAACATTTTAAAAATTTAAAGTTGACAATTCTTTATACTAAAATTTCCCTGTTCAAATTACTGGTGTGGTTTCTGTATCCTCATGCAATCTCTTGCGGAAACTGTGATTAGATATTATGCCTTCTCACTCTATATGCCACTTCCTGTGCTTTTCTTATTTTCTGTCTCCCTGTCTTTGTACTACACTGGCATAGTTTCTTTAGCTCTGTCTTTCCATTCTCTAATTCTCTCTTCAGCTGTCTCGAATAGCTTTGCTTTACTCTGTGCACTATTACAATTTTTATATTTTTCATTTTTGGAAGTTCTATTTAATCCTAAAGTCTGTTAGATCATATTTTTATATTTGCTTATTCTTTCGTCACATTTTCAATTTATTTCTTTAAACATTGTAAATATTTTGTTTTATCTTTAACATCTGATAATTTTACTACATGAAATAATTGCAGGACTGATTCTGCTTTCTGTTTCTGCTGCTGGCTTTCCCTCATGGTGACCTCTTTCTTTGTGTTTTGTGATTCTTTACTGTGAGCTCATGTACTTTGGCACTTTACTTGTGAGAATTCTTAGAAGCCTAGGCTGAATATTTCTACTGCAGAGAGAACATGTGTTTACTTTTGCAAGATAAAATAAATTCTAGCCTTGAGGTTTATCAGACAGCACAGTTAATATGAATTTGGGCAACAAACCCAGGAAAAGGCTGGCTTATATATGTAAATTCTTAATTTTGTGCCCTCTTCCAACCACTACCAAGATTGCTGGAAATAGAAGGCACCTTACTGGTTTTCTAAACACAGAACAAAGCTATTGTCAAAACACTATGGAATAGATTGAACAAGGGGAAAAAAATCATCAAAAGGTCAGGATAAAGACAAGATATAGTTGAAAATAAAATAAAACGAGTGTACAGTATTACAGCACAAGCAGTAATTTAAAAAAAGCATTAGAAATCATTACTTAAGGATTTTTAAGAAAAAAACTAACCAGATCCATACTTGACAGATGCTATTACAATATACTCAAGACAGAGTCCTGCTTTTTTAACCATAAATCACTAGAATAAAATACAATGGCAAGTAAGAAAGCCCAATCTTGTCAGCAGAGAGAGGATCTGCAGACAGAGTGGAGTGACTAAAGCTTGTACCCTGAATTTTCGTCCCAGGATTCTTATAAGACTCCTGTCATACTTGCCCCATCGGGGTCCCTCCCCACACCCAACCATAGCTTGCATTTATAAAGTGCCAATTCACATTTATTAAGTTGTATCTTTAGCCCTAAATATGTGTCATTTTAGACCACTCAATGAACGCTTAAAATGTTTATACATTTAAAAGTCCACCTAGGTGGCCTAGGTGGCTCAGTCAGTTAAGCATCTGACCCTTGATTTTGGCTCAGGTCATGATCTCATGGTTTTTGAGATAGAGCCCTGAGTTGGGCTCATGCTGACAGCTGGAGCCTGCTTGAGATTCTCTCTCTCTCCCTCTCTCCCTCCCTCCCTCCCTCCCTCTCTCTCCCTCCCTCTCTCCCTTCCTCCCTCCCTCCCTCTCTCTCTCTCTCTCTCTCTCTCTCTCTCTCTCTCTCCCCACCTCCATCTCCCTCTCCCTCTCTCAAAATAAAAAAAAATTTTTTTAAATTAAAAATAGAACTACCATGAGATCCAGCAATCCTACTTCTGTGTATTTATCCAAAAGAATTTAAATCAGGATCTCTAAGACGTTTTAGTTCTCATGTTCATTGCAGCACTATTAACAGCTGCCAAGACCTAAATGTCCATTGACAGACAAATGAATTTAAAAATGCTATGTACCCATACACCCAATGGAATATTATCGGCCTTATAAAATAAGGAAATCCTGCAATATACAACAACATGAATGAAGGTTAAGGATGTCGTGTCAACTGAAATAAGCTCATTACAGAAGGACAAATACTGCACGATTGCATTTATACGAGGTATCTAGTAGTCAGACTCATGGAAACAAAGAATAGAAGCATGGTTGCCAGGGTGATGGGAGGGGAAATAGGAAGTTTATAATCAATGGACATAAAATGTCAGCTCTGTGGGATGAACAAGTTCTAGGGACGTGCTGTGCCCACAGGTAATAGTACTGTCTTATACACTTAAGCATCTGTTACAAGAGTAGATCTTATGTTAAGCGTTCTTACGACAATAGAAAAAAACTATATTAAAACAAAAGAAAAACCTACATGAAAAAAATGGTAACACATGAGTCAATACAGTGGGTGCTTTGCATGGGAAGAGACAAAGGAATGAGGTGGCAAAATGGTAAGAATGCTTATTACTCTAAAAAGAAAACAAAGACAAGTTCTCCCATAAAACATTTTTACCCCAAAACTGGGGATCTACTGAAACTATTTAATCTAATGACCTAGTTTCAAAGAAACACAAGGCACGGAATAACATATTCAATAGCACTAAAGGGAAATCCAGAGAATTCGCCAATCAGGAAAATCCAGAATGCAGGAATTTTTAGGACCAACAACTCAGTTTCATCAACAAATAAAGAATTAAAAAAAAAAAAAAAAAAGGCTGGCGAGCGAATAGATTAGGAGAGAGACAAATCGACCAAATGCAGCATGTGGACCTTTTTGGCTGCTGATTTCAGCACAACAACTAGAAAAACCTTTTATGAGGCAGGATGATGGGGGATGCTATGGAATTGTTCATTTCTAATTTTTTTTTTTAATTTCTTTTTTTTTTTAATGTTTTATTTATTTTTGATACAGAGAGAGAGACAAAGCATAGACAAAGCATGAGAGGGGAAGGGGCAGAGAGAGAAAGACACAGAACCAGAAGCAGGCTGCAGGCTCCAGGCTCTGAGCCAGCCGTCAGCACAGAGCCTGACGCGGGGCTCGAACCCACGAACGTGAGATCTGACCTGAGCCGAAGTCGGAGGCTTAACCGACTGAGCCACCCAGGCGCCCCTGTTCATTTCTAATTTGATCATGGTATTATGACTTTTCTAAAGTTTTCCTTTAAAAATTTTTTTAGTGTTTATTTTTGAGAGAAAGAGACAGAAACAGAGCATTAGCAGGGAAGGTGCAGAGAGAGAGAGGGAGACACAGAATCTGAAGCAGGCTCCAGGCTCTGAGCTGTCAGCACAGAGCCCCACACGGGGCTCAAACCCACAACCTGCAAGATCATGACCTGAGCTGAAGTCAGACGCTCAACCGACTGAACCACCCAGGCGCCCTGAATTTTTAAAGTTTTTTAATGTGTATTTATTTTGAGAGAGAGAATGTGTGTGTGCGCATGTGCACACACACGCACACATTTGGGCACAAGGGGGAGGGGCAGAGAGAGAGAGAGAGAGAGAGAGAGAGAGAGAGAGAGAGGCAGAGAATCCCAAGCAGGCACCACACCATCAGCACAGTGCTTGATAGAGGGCTTGAACCTATGAACCATGAGATCATGCTCTGAGCTGAAATCAAGAGTCAGACACTCAACAGACTGAACCATCCAGGTGCCCCTTATTGAATTTTTAAAAAGAAAGAAAGAAAGCAGACAAAAAGGGCCAGGCAGCCTCCGACAATGAGAAGTGTACTTTGAGAAGGTTCATGTTTAATACAACTTCCTGTACGTGAAGTCCAAACACAAAGTCCTAGGGAACAAAGAGCAGGGATGCAGAACTGCCATCCTGCCTAGTGACAGGGACCTTCCTTGGGGAAGAAGGTGCAGAGACCCCCAGCCAGGCGGGGTCCCTCTGACTCACTCCCAACACAATTATAGCTAACTTATTTTGTGTGCTGTTGTCTGTCTCCACCACCAGATTGGGGCCCCACCCCACATCTGGTCATGTGGCTGGACCTGGCAAGTGGTTGACAGCCCAAAGGAAGAAGCTTCAACATCCTCAGAGGAGGAACAGGACAGACCACAAAAAGGGTCAGTCCTGTCACAGGGCCTGAGAAAGGAACACCAACAGGAGGTTAATCAAAACAGAGACCCTGGATGGAGGGTGTGGTGGTGGGATGGGCCCACAGTCTTGTTCATCTGAGGAGCTGAAGGGAATGGGGGGGTGGGTCAGGGACGTCATGTACCAGGAAGAGGGACACTGGAAGGCAGAGGGGGTTCAAGGGGGACAGGAACTGGGAAGCAGCTGTGCCCTCCTGTATGACCTGGGACGTGGCTGGCCTAGGCCAGCCCCGGCCCTTTCTCAGTGCAGAAGGATGTGGGAAACCACAAGAATGCAGGCACGGCCAGCACATCACAGTGGAAAACTGAATTCCTAAGCACATCAGGGAGGCTTACTCAGACTAGCTGGAGAAAACCACATTTAACAGCCCAGCTACAAAATGAGGACATAATCAAGTCGTGGCATGGGCACCTGGGGGGGCCTCCTTCTGCCTGTGAGAGACGAGGGGCAGGAAGGGCTACAAAGAGGAGCTGACATCTGAGTGGGTCTTGAGAAACTAGACAGGATGGAAAGAGAGAGCAAAACAAAACCACACTGAGAGCTCCTGATGGTCTAGGTGCTGGTTAGGCATTAAGTCCCCTTCCAGAAAAGGGGCTACACAGACAAAAATACAACAGTGTGCCTGTCTTTCCCCTCCTTGTTCGTTGCTATTCCCTTGTTAACCTGGAAAACCCATTAAAGACGAACGGTTTCTTTTAGCTTCTAGAAATTCACTCCAGGGCTTGATCAGGGATGGATGTCAAAATATACTCACAGTGCTCAGAAACAGGAAACCAAACCACTAGGGCCAGATTAGTTAAAATACTATGTTGTCTTCAAAAAGCATGTTGTCAAAGCATGTTGTTGCTAATGCTATGGAAAGACCTATACCCATATTGAATGGAAAAAAAGCAGTTACAAAACAATGCAATCCAACTTTTTTTTTTAATATAATACATTTTTTTAAAGACTGAGAAATCCAATGTTCAAAGCCTCTATCTCTACGTGGTGGGATTGTGGGTGATAATCTTCTTCATCCCACTATCTTCTACAGTGAATGTTTTACTTTTTGAAAATTAGATAAAAACACCCCCCAAACGTTATTTAAACACACACACAATTGAAAACGGGCCCAGGTCGGGGAGGCTCACCTTCTGCAGGATGGGGCTAGGGCAGGTGCTGTCAAACAGGACTGAGCTGAAGATTCCATACACGCCCTCACCGAGGTGGTACACGGTGGTCTTGGGGGTGGAGCTGCTTTCCTCTGTGGGCAGGGGAGAGGCCAGGGGCAGTACAAGCAGCAGTATGGGGGGCGTGGGGTGGGGAGCTGGTGCAATGGTAGGCTCAGCAAGGGTAACAGGTAACTGAAGCAAAAAGGCCGCCCCTTCCTCAACTATGGGGTGGGTCCTGCCCCCCACCTTTGACACGGGGTTCGTGTTGTGCACACCCACCCCTGCAGCTGAGCAACCCTGCCCGGGACATACTTCCTGCCTGCATCGAGCCCCCGGATGCCCAGCAAAGGCAAAAGAGCAGCCCAGCCACACTCAGTACCCCAAGATGTTAAGCCACTTGCTCAGAGGCACACGATGGGGCAAGTGTGTGAGCTGACATGAGAAGCCAGGTGTCCTGGCTGGCCTAGATACGACAATCACCCGGATTTATAAAGGAAGCCAGAAGAATGTCATCTCTATACAGACACACACATACACACAGGCACACACACACATGCACACACACATTCACACACAGAAGACCTTCTACCAGAGCCCACCACCCTGCCAGATGGATTCTCAGGGGAAGGCACGCAGACCTCAGCTCTCCCGCCCAGGGTCCTAGAGCAGAAGACAAAGCCCCAGGATCAGAGCCCCTGACCCCACTCACTCGGGGGTCTGCTGGGAGAACCGATCTATCCGAAAAGGCAAGGATAAGCACTGATGTCTCAGTGCGGGCAGAGAACCATGAGTCAGCCCAGCCTGAACTTGAATCCAGGCACTACCCCTTACCAGCTGTGTGACTTTGAGCTAGTGACTCAACCTCTCTATGCCTATGTTCTGTCATCTATTAGTAGGCTTAGACAAATATAAGTTGTTACTAATAGTTTTCATTATGTTATAAGAATCAGTAGGGTGAGTAAGAGTCTGTACTTTGGAGAGGAGACAGACATGAGATCAAATGCAGGCTTTCCTTTTTCCTATTAAGCAATTCACTTGTATTCTGTTTGGCTCTCAATTTTCTCATCTGTACAATGGGTTAATTAAAGTATTCTCCCCGAGGTTGTTTTCATCTCAATCTTCATAAAATACAAATTGCATAGGAAAAAACAATACTAAATAAATGCCTTGCGAGTAAGAGAGGACTTGGTTGTAAGTTTCCCTAAAGCAGGATCCACCCTTCAGATTCCCTGTCCCCTAAAGCCAGACCTTGCTCTGCCAGTCACTGTCCCTAGCTTCAGGAAAGAATGGGGCTATGCTGCCCACCTGGCACTTACCCTCCCTGCCAGGCTGGTCCAGAAGAACCTCTTTCTTGGCGATGATGCTGACTGCCAAGGTGAAGGCCGACGTCACATAGTAGCGCCCCAGCTTGGCAAGGATGTCCACGCCACAGCCCTCTGGGAAGTACAGGTCCAAGGCTGAGTTGATCACAGAAGCAATCTGGTGGTAGGGGGTGGGGGACAATTACATGTTTGAAATGTGGGGTTTACATACTGAGGACTTGCTATAGCTCCAAGTGTATTTCTTTCTTTTTTTAACAACTTTTTTTTTAAGTTTATTTATTTTGAGAGAAAAAGAGCATGCACGAGCAGAGGAGGGGCAGAGAGAGAGGGAAAGAAAATTCCAAGCAGGCTCCATGCTGTCAGCACAGAGACCAACAAAGGGCTCGAACCCACGAACCCTGAGATCATGACCTGAGCCAAAATCAAGAGTCAGACACTGAAATGACTAAGCCACCCAGGTGCCCTTCTAAGTCTATTTCTTGAAAGATTTTTTGATTTCAGAAAATAGGACTTGGCAGCTGCTAAGCTCCTGGCTGGGGACTGCAGACAGTTGGCCAAGAAGGCGGGAGGCACACAGAGCTGGGTCAAGACTCTTCTACTATGTAAATCACTTGCCTCAACGCCTCCATTATGGGAAGAGGTGTGTTCAGATTCCAGAAGCCCTGAAATGGAACTTCCTTTTATAAATGACCAATCTGTTAAATGATACATTTTTCACAGAAAGTAAAGAGAAGAAAAAAGGTCAAAATCACCCTTAGTTCTATCATGCAGATCGTTAATCATTGATAACATTTTTGGAGTGGCCCTTTTCTTTTTTATACAAACGCCATTTTTTATTATTAATATGATAAGGCTCTCTATGTGTTTTATAACCTGTTTTACTCAACAGATTCTGTGAATGGCTTTACGTGGAAGTCATTCGAGTGTTTCATAATTTAATCAATTCTCAAGTATTAGATGGACCAGGAAAGTCCATGGGACTTTTGTCATGAACACTGCTACGATGCTTATCTTTGAGGCTAACTCTTTGTGTCCATCAAGGATTATTTTCTTAGAGTCAGTCCCTGGATGTGGATATCCCAGGACCAGGCTCTTACTAAGGAGAAGCGACCCCTAGTGGTTGGAGTGGGGATTGTGATAACACATTTTTCTTGATTTCATCTGGAAAGGAGTAAACAGAAGGCGGGCTTTTCCTTTTCCCGCCCTCCTGTGACTTCTCATCAGTTTCCCCGAGGGGGAATAGAGCGTACCAGGCCCTCAAAGAGCTTTAGGACTTAAGCTCAAATATCTGCATGAGTTACAGACAGGCAGAGCTGCGACTCAGAAAGTGACATAACCTCCGAGAAACAGTTTGCTCAGCTGTAGCACAGGGCTAATAACAAGATAGTCCAGGGGCTCCTACATGGCTCAATAGGTTAAGCATCAGAATCTGCACTGACGGCGAAGAACCTGTGAAGAACAGAGATTTTCTGTCTCCCTCTCTCTCTGACCCTCCCCCACTCATGCTCTTGCTCTCTCTCTCTCTCTCGCTCTCAATAAATAAATATTTTAAAAAATATAATCCAAATAAAGCACCAAGCACAGTATACAGCACACAGGACCCACTCACAGTGTCCAGTACGCCCCTCCCTGCCCCCCACAGAGCCCAGTACCGCACGTCTGACCCCAGGGTTACCTCTTCGAATCTCACTTTGGCCCCCTCCAATCCAGGGAAGCCACCACCAAGGTCCAGGATGTGCATCCTGTGGCCCAGCTCAGTGCCCATTTCAAACACAAGCCGGGCGTCTGCAATGGACTGAGTGTAGGCATCAAGGTCAGGGCAGCCACTGCCAACGTGAAAACTAGGAAGGGAAGAAGAGCCTCGGCTTACATGCAGGCCCCCAGGTGCGACCAGCTCAGCCCGAGCCGGCAGCAACCTTGGACACTGCGCCCATTCTACAGATGTCGTGACTGACAGTCTCGAAGGTTAAAGGCATTACCAAGGATCCTGTGGCAAGTCAGGAGTTGACAAGAGACTAGATCCAAGGTCCCCTGGTACTTGGTGTCCCTCCCATCCCTTTGGGCTGCCACAGGTGCTGAACCTTCTGGGATGAGAACCAGGGCCCTGGAGTCAGCCAGGTCTGCATGTACCTGTCCGCCAGCAGTGTAGCCTGCCTGTGCTTGAGTTTCCCCACCTATAAAGTGGGGACAAGATCCCACAGGGCGGTGAGATAATGTACCTGAAGCACTTAGCACAGTGCCTGGCATATCCTAAGCACGGGATCAATGAAAACTATACTGTTAGGTCTTTTTTATGACTTCTTCCACAGCCCTGCAGGAAAAGAGGCAGAGCAAAGATACGGGTGCACAACTTTTGGCCTGCAGGTTGGTATAACTCCTGCACAGGTCTCTCCTGGAACCTCCAAGGACAAGACCTTGTGGGGACCATGGGGTTTAGTTGGCAGGACACTTCAAACCTTCCTTCCAAAGAGAGGAAAGTCTCCGAGGGCCAGACTCTAGGCCCAGGGGCAGGCCCTCGTTGGGAGGCCCGGAGGGGGCTCTCGTGTAGAATGGATTAATTCCTGGGATAGGGGCAGCAGGCCTGGCGGGGATGGTGGGGCCTCCAGGCACTCACCTCACACCCACCACCTCCATGTGGCTCCTCTTGGCATTTTCAAGCAGGTGTCTACAGGATTTCAGCAACGCCCCGAACGGGAAGCTCAGGCGGCTCGGGAAGTCCTCAGCAGCGATGTGCAGAACCATCCTGAGGAGACAGGCACCTCTGCCGGGTGGACCCCACCTCCCCCTACCCCAGCCATGGCCTTTCTGAGAAAAGGAGTGTGAACTCAGAGCTGCTGCCCCAAAGGTCCCTGAGCCCCACACGTTCCTGCGTTGCCGATCGGCCTCCAGGGCCTGCAGGTCCAGTCCATTCCCTGAACACCCCCTAGGCCCCGACCCTGGTCCCAACCTCATCAATCCCGCCCCCCCCAGCTCCTCTTCAGACCTAGCCTCCACACCAGCCAGACTTCATCAACGTTTCTTGCGTGAGGGGCACTACCTTTTAAATAGTCTTATTGAGGACCCCAATATCATTTAAAACAGACAAAATGGAAGCTGCTTCAGGTGAGCCAGAGTGGTCCGACCACCTGGCCTCCCCAACGCCCCGAGGAGGCCCCCCGCCGAATCTCCAGGGTGTCAAGTGACCACGTGAAAGCCACAGCCCTAGCAAGTCCAGCCTGGGCCCCTGCCAGAGCCCATTGGCATCAGGCCCCTGCCCTGTGACCGTGACGACCAACAGTGACTGTCGCCCTCGCCCCTCGCACATGATCCGTTCCAGCCACACCAAACTTCTCTCATCTCTCAAACGCCCCATGCCGTTTCCGACCTCCATGCGTTCTTTACTTCAGCAGTTCACTCTGCGCACCCTGCTGATTCCATTCGCCCCTCGGGCACACCTCAAATGCCACCTCCTTGGCGCAGCTTTCCTGACCACCCCCTGTTGCTCTCTCGGCCCATGACTTTGACCTCCATGATACCGTGGGCTTTGCTCTGCTTGGGCCATCACGGTTATTCTTGCCTCTGGCCTCGTCAGGCCCTGGCACGTGGGGTCCAACCTCCTGTGACTGTGGCCGGGTCCAGGGCAGGGTCCTCGGCTCTACCTCTACCCTCCCACCCCCGCTGTCCTCACACTCGGCCCGGCCTCCCCACAGGAGTGGTTCTCAGCTTACTTGGCACTGGGGTGGCTCTTTACCACCTTTGCCAGCTCCACCTCGTTGTCAAAGCTCAGCAGCTGGACCCCATGCTTGGCAGCGTACTTGATCTGCGCAATTTGCTTACAGGGGTTGGCGTAGATGATCTTACTGGTGGGGATGCCAATACGCTGGACCAACTCCATCTCTGCCTGTGGGGTCCCAAAGGTGAGGATGAGGAGCTCAGGGTTTTCTGGGCCCACAGAAGCCGAGAAGCACAAACGAGGGGCAAAGTCATAGCAACGCATGGGGAGGTCCCTAAGAAGGGGGCCTCACTTTTATACAACAGATATATGAAAATCAGGACTCACACTGGTCCACCATTCATGGACAGGCAAGGCTGCCACAGACAGTCATGCAAGTAGCGCACTGTACAGTCATGCAGGTAGCGCACTGTACAACTGAGGGGAGGGAGGTCCCATCCACAGAAAATACGTGGTAGATTTATATATTTGTTACAACCTCCCAGCAGTAAAGCATCTCATCCTGACAAAATCAGTATATTCATTTTAACAGCTGTCTTCAGGGATACATTTTCTAATTCCCACAAAGACCTGGCATGCAGTCATAATGGCCCCGACAGTAGACATCTGACACATTTTCCGGACAGATTTAATGTTTAAAGAATATTCCTTGATTATTGGAAAGTTCACTGAACCAGGTCATCCCACGTCCAAAGGCCTGCTGTGCGTGTGGCACTGTGCTGGGTGACTCTGGCAAGCCCCATTCCCAGAGGGGCCTCCTCTTCCTCAACTTTCCAGAACACCATTCCATGAGATCGCTGCAATCATGGTACAGACGGTGAGGAAGAAGAGAGCAACCATCGTCACTGAGCACCTACTACAAGCAGGCGCCAGACGAGATGTTAGTAAACCTTTTCTATTAAGGGCCAGTGAGCGGATAGTTTGGGCTGGGTGGGCCGTAGAGGTTCTGTGACAATTAACACCAAAGCCACCGGAGAGAGTGCACCAGGGACCAAGCGTGCATGTGATCTGGTCAAGCTTCCCAGGATCAGGCAGTGGCCTGGGTGTGGTAACCGTCCATGGTTTGCCCACCCTTGCTTTGGATTACCTGCTTTATTCACCCCTTAGAACAACCCCATCAGAGGGGTACGGATTCACTCTATAGAGAAGGAGACTAGTACTCAGGCTCTGCCACACCCAGGAGGCAGGGCCAACTTTCAAACTTAAGTCTGACTCTCCACGATTCAGGGGAGGAAGCCAGTTCCGAAATGCGATAGCAGACACAGGGCCATCGTTAGCCAGCCTGAGTTATAATAAGACTCTAAGGGCGCCTGGGTGGCCCAGTTGGTTAAGCATCCGACTTCGGCTCAGGCCATGATCTCATGAGTTCAAGCCCCACATTGGGCTCTGTGCTGACAGCTCAGAACCTGGAGCCTGCTTCTGATGCTGCGTCTCCCTCTCTCTCTGCCCCTCCTCTGCTCGTTTCTGTCTCTCAAAAATAAATAAATGTGAAAAAAAATTTATAAGACTCTAATTTCAATTTAGCAACTTTTCAGCGCAAGGTACTACTGTGCATTATTCCATGTGATGCTGGTAACTGTCCTATGAAGTATTTATTGGCCACAGTTTACAGAGGACAAAACTGAGTTCAGAGGACCCACCTGCCTGCAGAAACACAGCCAGTGAGCAGCAGAGTGGGACAGGCCTGGGGTTGCTGCCCTCACAGCTTGCTTCCAAAGACCCTGAGTCTGGATGGGTATGAAAACGTGTGTGTTCTGTTTTAAATGTCTGTTTATTTTTGAAAGAGAGAGAGACTGCATATGAGCAGGGGAAGGGCAGAGAGAGAGGGAGACACAGAATCCGAAGCAGGCTCCAGGCTCTGAGCTGTCAGCACAGAGCCCAACTCGAGGCTTGAACCCACAAACCGTGAGATCATGATCTGAGCCAAAGTCGGACGCTTAACCATCGAAGCCACCCAGGAGCCCTGAAAATGTGTTCTTGCTCCCAGCTTCACCACATGAGGTAAGATAAGAAGCAATGATAGCAATTTGGGACTTGTGATTTAGCTTTGATTATAAATACTTAAACAGTAATTACTGTTATTCATTGAAGGATTACCATATGCCAGCCATTGCATTAAATATTTTATATACATGGGGCATCTGGACAACTCAATCGGTTGAGAATCTGACTTCAGCTCAGGTCATGATCTTGTGGTTCAGGAGGTCTAGCCCTGCATTGGGCTCTGTGCTGACAGCTCACAGCCTGGAGTCTGCTTTTGGATTCTGTGTCTCCCTCTTTTTCTGCGCCCCCCCCCCCCGCCTCATGCTCTCTCTCTCTCAAAAATAAATAAAAACATTTAAATCATTAAAAAATATATTTTACGTACACTTTCACTTAATGCTCATCATAATCTTATGAGACAGGAAACAGAGGCTCAGAGAGGCTAAGTGACTTGTCCAAAGTCACACAGCTCTCAAGTGGCAAAGCCGACAGGACTGCCAGACTTCAGCACAGCCAGCTCTTAACCACAGTACAGTAATGGAAACTTCGACTCGATGTTGAGTTGACAAGGGTTTCCTGAGCCTCTGTTGAGATGCCAGGCTCTGTGACTGGTGCTAAGAAAACAAGTGGTGAGTAGGCCACAAGGTTCAAAGTTTCTGAGCCTGTGACGCTTTCAAGCTGTGGGGAAAGCGGGACGCTGTGACCCAGGTGTGAGGAGTGAAGGACAGCGTTTCTGAGGGTCAGAAAATTAAGCTGAGCCCCGCAGAAGGCCCTGCCCAGGTGGAGAGGGAAGGGAAGAAAGTTTCTGGTAGGGGAAATGGCTCAGAACGTGCTCGGCCTAGTCAGGGACCAGAGAACGCCGGAGGGGCCTGGGCAGGGGGAGCCCCGTGGGGGAGATAAGGAAGCAGGGAGGTGGGCTGACGTGGATTTAAATTTTACCCTGCGAGTCATGGGAATCCATTTGGAGGGTTTCAAGAGGGGAAATGACATGGTCAGATTTGCACTTCAAATGCAAGGTTTAAATGCATGCTGCTCTGGCTACCACATGAACTCGGTTCTGGGGAGACCAGTCACAATCGCCCTGGGTGACGTAACAGATGGGGGAGTTGTGCCCTGGAGGCGGGGCTGGCAAGCGTGGTGGTGGATTGTAACATGGGCACTGGGCACGTCTGACTCCACGCCCTGCAGGCCAAGCTCGCAGAGGAAGATCAGGAGTGCGTTTGAACACACTGGGTTCCAGGCCTCCTGTGGTATCAAGTCAGCTGCTGGATATAGAAGGTCTGGGCTGGGGATCCAAGCGTGGGAGGTGGCGGCATAGTGATGGTATTTAGAGCCGCAGGAGGAGATGAAATTCCCTAAGAGGAGGGAGAGTTTTCAAGAGAAAGGGAGCCTGAGACAGGATCCAGAGGAGCTCTCCCATTGAGAGAGCGGGAAGTTG
The DNA here is from genome assembly GCF_006229205.1 of Suricata suricatta. NCBI lineage: Eukaryota > Metazoa > Chordata > Mammalia > Carnivora > Herpestidae > Suricata > Suricata suricatta. The sequence goes on from NC_043707.1 coordinate 117,440,687, forward strand.
GCACCTGCGGGGAAGGGAGAAAGAACGCGTGCAGAAGAGGGGGAACAATACACTGATTATAACGTCATTCCCGTCACAGCAAACCTTGTCTCACAAGTCACGTCTGTACAGGCGAAGGTGTCGGTATCAGAGACACCCCGTGCGAGGCGGGGCAGGGGGAGAGCTGGGTCCTTCATCAGCTGATTTGCTGTGGAAGTCTTTACAACTGGAGCACAGGTGATTGTTGAGTGTTTTTAAAAAAAAATATGTCAAGGGGTGCCTGGGTGGCTCAGTCGGTTAAGCGTCTGACTTCGGCTCAGGTCATGATCTCACGGTTCGTGGGTTCGAGCCACGCGTCAGGCTCTGTGCTGACAGCTAGCTCAGAGCCTGGAGCCTGTCTTTGGATTCTGTGTCTCCCTCTCTCTCTCTCTCTCTCTCTCTCTCTCTCTCTCTGACCCTCCCCTGCTCACGCTATCTCTCTCGCTCTCAAAAATAAATAAAACATTAAAAAACCTATGTCACAAATGAGGAGTTGCCGTTCAGTGGGCACCAAGTTCCCGCCCTGCAAGGTGAATTAAGTCCTAGAGATCTGTAGAACACTGTCTAACAGCACTGGACTGTACACTTGAAAATTTGTTAAGCGAGTAGATCTCACATTAAGTGTATTATCACAAGAACAGACAGACAGTCACTGTGCTGAACGCTGTTGAGAATCAGGATGATAAGAAGACTAAGGAGTGTCCCCGACAAGGTCTAAATGCATCAATGGGGACAGATTTCCAACACCCGCTGAGTTTAAAGCTATTGAGACACAGTACCCACCACATAAATATCTTTTCTATTTTGTATATTTTCTATGGATCCTATTTGTAAGTATTTTTTAAGAGCCACATACCCACCACACTCAAACTCATAATGGTGATTCTCTCTGGAGACATCAACCTGATGGCCTCCGTGTGTGTGTAAGTGAATCAGTGTATTATTTGAATAATTCAAAGCGAGTGTTTAAAATAAAGTGCTTACTGGATCCTGGAGCTCTCTGGGGACGTTGGTAGGAGGAGATTCCTCAGAGCAGTGACAGTGGCAGTGGGGATGAGGTGGCTCAGATGCAGGTGCTAAAGCAAAGAGCCAGGTGCGCACAGACAGGCGAGTGTAGACAACTGTGGCTGTCAAGTGGGAGCAAGGAACGGGCTGGGGGGTGGTATGGAGTTGCGAGAAGGCTTTTTAAGATGGGAGGATGCTGGTAGAGAAGGCAGGATGGGGTAGGGGAGGAGACAAAAGGTCTTTGAGAGGTGGAGGATGGACCAGAGCCCCATGCAAGACGTGGCCTGTGCCCTTGACCTGTCTGTTGATAACTGCACACTCCTCCGTAGCTCACACCGGGCCCGGGATCAACAAGCCAAGGCATGGTGCAGTCAAGTGTAGCCACTAGTGATGTCCCACCAGGAGAGGGCAGCCTCGGCCTTTCAAGAAAAGCTGTGCATTCCACAGCCACCTCAGTACAAGTACCCAAAGGCTAGTGACTTCTCCACCTGCGGGGAGGGGCCTTGGCCTCTCCCAGCCCAGGCGTTAGCTAAAGCAATGGTCACCAGCTAGGGCTCAGCTCTGCCGTCCCCTCCGCAAGGACAATGGAAAAATGCAGTGAGAGAGCCGGAGACTCCTTGCTACCGGCCCCACTCAAGTGGCCACTTCCCAGTGAGTTGTTCCCCCTCTGTGCCTCCTTTCCCGTATGTTAAATGCTTCCTCACAGGACTGTTGTCAGAATCAGGGTAATATAATTACCTCACAGGGCTGTTGCGAGAACAAAATGAGATCATGTACAGAAAACGCTCGGCAAAGTGCCAGGCGCGACAGAAGCACTCAGCAACGGTACATGCTTTTAATGTCCCTGTGGACTTCCAGATCCTTCGGAGCCCTAACACCCCACAGCTCTGCTCTCTGTGGAGACCAGCCCTGAGGCCAGAGGGCCAAGCGCAAGGCCCCAGCTCTGTGTATCCAGATGCACAGGACAAGTCAGGAGGTTTGGGTCCTGTTCTTGACCCCTAGACGGAGAAGGCCGGACAAGGATCCCCTTCCTCCTCTCCAAGCAGAGCCCCCGTGTGCTGCATGGAAAGGTCCTAGCCCTGCTACCAACAAGCTGTGTGCGCTTGGCCAACAGTTTCCTCAACTGTAAAATGGCTCTTTCTCTCCCTATGTCCCTCATGGGCTTCACGTGAGACACGCACGGAACTAGGCGCACACAGCAAGCTCTAATGCAAGGAGGCTTCCTGGTGACAATAGAGGTCGACTCAACTCTCACTAAGAGTCTGAACATTCATCTTTGATAAAGGTGAACCTTCTTGTTCTCACTGTTCCACTCGGAACGCCTCTTTCCCACCCAGAACCCTCCTACCCCCGTCATCCTGCCCAGGCTAGCTCTCCTTCTTTCTCCTCCAAGGTCTCTTTCTAGAATCCTCCTCACTAACCAAGAAGTTAAAGAGGAAATTAAGAAATACATAGAAGCCAATGAAAATGATAACACAGGAGCCCCAAACCTCTGAGACGCAGCAAAGGCAGTCCTAAGAGGGACATATATAGCAACCCAGGCCTTCCTAAAGAGAGAAGAAAGGTCTCAGATATACAACCTAACCTGACACCTTAAAGAGCTGGAAAAAGAACAGCAAATAAAACCCCAAACCAGCAGAAGACAGGCAATAATTAAGATTAGAGAAGAAATCAATGCTATCAAAGTAAAAAAAGATGGTAGAATAGATCAATGAAATCAGGAGCTGGTTCTTTGAAAGAATTAAACTTGATAAACCCCTAGCCAGTCTGATCACAAAGAAAAAGGAAAGGACCCAAATGAATAAAATCAAGAATGAAAGAGAAGAGATCACAACCAATACTGCAGAAATAATAAGAGAAGATTATGAGCAATTACATGCCAATAAATTGAGCAATATGGAAGAAACGGACAAATTCCTAGAAACATATAAACTACCAAAACTGAAACAGAATGAAATAGAAAAATTTGAGCAGACCCATAACCAGTAAAGAAATCGAATTAGTAATCAAAACCCTCCCAAAAAACAAGAATCCAGGGCAGGATGGCTTTCTAGGGGAATTCTACCAAACATTTAAAGAAGCATTAATACCTATTCTCATGAAGCTGTACCAAAAACTAGAAATGGAAGAAAAACTTCCAAACTCATTCTATGAGGCCAGCATTAACTTGATTCCAAAACCAGACGAAGACCCCACTAAAAAGGAGAACTACAGACCAATTTCTCTGATGAATATGGATGCAAACTCCTCAACAAGATACCAGCCAACTGGATCCAACAATACGTTAAAAGAATTATTCGCCACAGTCAAGTGGGATTTATATCTGGGATGCAGGGCTGGTTCAATAGCCACAAAACAATCAGTGTGATTCATCACATTAATACAAGAAAGGACAAAAACCACACGATCCTCTCCATAGATGCAAAAAAGCATTTGGCAAATACAGCACTCTTTCCTGATAAAAACCCCTCAAGAAAGTAGGGATAGGAGGATCATACCTCAAGATCATAAAAGCATATACAAATGACACACCGCTACTATCATCCTCAATGGGGAAAAATTGAGAGCTTTCCCCCGAAGGTTAGGAGCAAGACAGGGATGTCCACTCTCACCACTGTGAGTATTGGAAGTCTTAGCCTCAGCAATCAGACAACACAAAGAAATAAAAGGCATCTAAATCTGCCAGGTGGAGGTCAAACTTTCACTCTTCCCAGATGACATGATACTGCATATGGAAGACCCAAAAGATTCCACCAAAAAAACTGCAGAACTGACCCATGGATTCAGCGAAGTCGCAGGATATAGAATCCTCCTCAAAACATCCAGCCATATTGCTGACAAGGATTTAAAAGGAGTTCCCCTAAAAACAATCATTACTAACCATTAAAAAATAACACTAATGGGCACCTGGGTGGCTTGGTCAGTTAAGCGTCTGACTCTTGATTTCAGCTTAGGTCATGATCTTGCGGTTCGTGAGTTCGAGCCCTGCATCAGGCTCCACACAGAGCCTGCTTGGGATTCTCTCTTTCCCCCATCTCTGCCCCTCTTCCCTCACCCTCAAAATAAATAAATAAACACTTAAAATTTTTTAAAAAATAACAGTAATGACAACATCACCATGCAACACCCACCAAGTTTGCTCTCCCCTCAGGGTCTTTGCACTTGCTGTTCCCTCTGCCTGGAATGTTCTTTCTCTAATTATCCACCTGGTTTGATCCTTTGCTTCCTTCAGGTCTGTATTCAAATTTCAGTGAAGCCTTCCCTGGCAAAGCTATATAAAAGTATAATCCTCCCTCCCAACATTTCCTACTTCCCTTCCCCACCCCAACTTTCTCCATAGCACTGACCATCTTATAAAATAATATAGATTTTCATTATTTAACTTGCTTTTTAGAAAGCAAGTTCCATGAAAGAAGGGCATTTTTTGTTTTGTTTGTTTGGTTCACTCACTAATCGCCACCTGGAATCGTACTTAGCCCCACAGTAGGTGATGAAAAAAGGTTTGCTGAATGAATACATATTCCATAGTCATACTCTTTAAGGCTTTTATCAGGGGGCACCTGGGTGGCTCAGTCACTTAAGCCTCTGACTCTGGCTCAGGTCATGGTCTCGTGGTTCGTGAGTTCAGGCCCCACATCGGGTTCTGTGCTGACAGCTCAGAGCCTGCAGCCGGCTTCCGATTCCGTCTCTGCCCCTCCCTGACTTGCACCCTGTCTCTCTCAAAAACAAACATTAAAAAAATTTTTAATAAAAAAAGACTTTTATCAACTAAGAACAGGATGAAAATAGATAAGCTAAGTATTCAACACTGGGACAAGGGAGCCTGTCTTGCTCAACACTGTATTGCCAACCCTACGTACACAGTGGCTAACACATTGTAGTTCAAGGACTAGAGAACGATAGTAAATGAGCAAAGTAAATCTAGACAAACAAGAAGCAATTAAGACAACAGCATTAATCGAATTAGAAAGGCAGCAAAATTGGCAACACAACAGAATTCTCGAAGGATCAGTTGAGAAAATGTACTGTCACACGTTAAGACTTATTAAAAGAAAAAATGATAAAAAGGTGTTTTCGTTGTTTCCCTTTCATTGAAAGAATACCATGAATAGCTCTATGCCAAGAAGCTTGAAAATCTCCTTTAAAAAGGTGACCCACCTACCCAGAGACACACAAGGTTCCAATTTAGAACGGCCAGGCCTGTTTTTCCCTCCCTGATCCCTTGAACCGCCTCCCAAGTGGGTGGCCCTTCCCAGAGGACAGGGGCCAATTGCAGGGCACCCTTGCTTCCCCGGGGGGCACGCCCGCAGCAACCCAGCCAGCTGTGTGCTGAGTAGGCAGCTAGGGGCAGAGTGCCAGTGAGGGGCGGGGCACAGGCTCACCTTGTTGGCACAGCTGAAGCCCAGCCCCAGCTCTGCCAGGACCTTCAGCACACCTGGGCTGCTGTTGCACTTGACGGTGTAAAAGGGCCGGACTCGCGGCAGGCACTTCAGGAAGCAGAAGTGCTTCCTCATGACAGCACCCAGGTCGGCCACGAAGAAGGCAGCAACATCACCCTGCATGAGAAGGGTGAACTTGAGGCCGCGCTCAGCCCCCTCCTGGCTAGGCCCATCTATGGTGCTCCAAGGTCCCTGCCCAGAGCCCGGCTCTAAAAGTCTCTGCACAGAAGGCAGACTCCTCAGCCTGCATTGGGGGTTCTGTGATCTGGCTCCGGCCCCTCCCCTCACGACAGCTCAAACTCCAGCTCCACACTGGAGCATCTTTCCCACCTCCAAGTTCTTGTTCCCACCATGCCTTTCACGCAGAAGACCCCTTCTCCGAAAAGGCAATCCATCTTCAAGTTTTGGCTCAAATACCACCTCCCTCAAACCAAGAAAGCAACTCTGCCTTTCATGCTCTAGTTGCATTTTGCACTCGCTTCCAAAGTATCAGAGCTGTGTGCCCACTCATCTGATAGATACATCCCTGTGGGCCAACGCTATGGCCTGCAGCCCGCTGTCTTCCACAAATAGGTGGCGGCTCACGCCTTGAGCTAATCCCACTGCACTGCGCCCCATGCCTGTGAGCTGGTCATCAGATTTGCTGAGGGCTCACCGTGGATGAGACTGCAGGTCAGTCAGCATCGCTTAAATTCTCACTGGGACTCAGTTTGCCTTTTATGCCACAACTTTTTTGCTGAAGCCCATTTGGTGTCTGACATTATGCTAAGGGACAGAGATGACCAGACAGGGCTTAGGTCTTGAAGATAACAAAAAAACCCTTTAAGAAATTATGAGCCCGTTCAATACAGACTGCGGTGAAGGCCACAGAGAAAAGGACATAAAAGAAAATCCACCTGGGAGATTAGGAAAAAGTAACCCTGATGAGAAATGAGGAAGGAGAGAAATAGGTGAGCGGGAGTGAAGCCCGCAGAGGGCATTCCAGGCAGAGGGGAAACGGGGTGGTGACAGAGCACAGGGTCTCACTGGGAAATACCAGTATGGTCGGGCTCTGGTGGAGCATGATAGGCGGTGGGGAAAGCTGGGAGAGGGACTGTGAAGACAGAGTTCTGGTTTGACGCTGCAGGCGGTGGGGAACCGCCAAACAGTTGTGAGTGTGACAGTAGGAGCGGGCGGGAGGAGGTTGGAGGGACCCTAGAGAGATGAGGCCCGATCTATAAAGCCAGGGCCCGGGAAGACCACCATGGAAGGTGGTGGTCAGAGCTTGGTGATGCCCCAAAGCAGAGGGTGCGGGGGAAGCAGGGTTCCCAGGTTTCTGTCCCAGAGGGTGGGGTGCTGTTCATCGGGCAGGGCAGGCAGGAAAGGCAAAGTGTGGGGATAAGGACAAGGAAATGGGGATACAATGAGCCCGTCTCTGGCCAACAGCAAGGACTGGTGGACACCAAATAAGTGAAGGAAGGCCAAGGCCAGAGGAATCCTTTGGAAGAAGGCAGCTGGGCCTGCACGGGAACAGGAGACCCACCCCCAATCCCAGCAGCTCACCGAGGTGGCCTGTGAGGCCCCCAGAGTGAGCTCCTCCAGCAGGTCTCGGGTGCTGAAGCCCTCCTCCACCATCACAAAGTCCGCTTCACTCAAGTAGGCAGCCATGCTGAGGAGGAGCAGACGGGCTGGATGGAGCCGCCTCCACGTCGCCTTAAAAGTATGCAACACACTGCAGGGAAGGGAGGTGCGGAGTGAAGGAGCCGCTGGAAGGGAGTGCCCTCCGCTGCCCTCCCTGCCCTCCCCAAGCCAGGGGCTCAGTCCTGTCACACCCACAAGCCTGGGGAGCTTAGGTTCATTGGGAAGTGTGGGGACGACCAGGAATCCTGGACTGCGACAATGCATTACATGCCTAGATGTCACTCACTGCTCGTCCGAGCTTCGGTTTCCCAATCTGTTATATGGAAGGATTATTTTTGAGGTCCTTTCCAGTTATGAAATTCGGGTTTTAGCAAAAAAGGAAAGAACAAGAGGGAACAGGCAAGCCAAGAAACTCCAGTGGGGAAGTTTTGAGAGGTCCCTCAGTCTTGACCACGCCCAAATAAAGAGGCTGGGAGTGGCCCCACCACGGAGTCTCAGCCCAAGAGCAAGAGCTTAGGTTCGAGTCCTCCCTCCGCTGCGTGACACTGGGTACTACCAGTCTCCTCTCGTAGCCTCAGCTTCACCGTTTGTAAATGGAGGGCCAGGCTGGTCCTGGCGTGCTAGGATTCGAACCAAGCGTGCATGGGGCCACACGGTGGGTAGGGGTCGCAGGCTCCCGGGCAGGAACCCTAAGGCTGGGGTTCTGTCCTGGTGAGCCCTCCCGCGTGCAGGCCCGAGGAACCGCCCCCCACACCCCCTTACCAAGCCCCGTCCTCCTTCGCGGGGGCCAGAGCCAGGCGTGCTGCTATGGGGGGTCGCCGGTGACCTCGAAACTTGTGCAACACCCCGAGGAGGAGTGGCAGTTGCGGAGCCGAGGCCCCTGCTGAGAGGAGGCAAGGGACCCGGGGGCAGGTCAGCACTGGAGCCGAGGGCACCCGCTCCCGGAGGCTCCCCGAGCCACTCCCCGCACTCGCCTTAAAACGCATTTACACGGCTTCGGCCCATAGGTCTCCCCAGCGAGTGAATCGGTTCGTCTGCGCCTCCGCTCGCCCGCTCGCCCGCTCCCCCTGGCTCGGGCCCCGCGGCCTGCGCCCCGCCCGCCCAGCAGCCACCGACCCCCCACGCCCCGCCTTCAGCGTGTCGTCCGCTTATATAAGCCCCGCCTATGCCCCGCCCCGGGGCCCAGGCCCCGCCCCTCCGGGCCCACTCCGTAGCCCTGGCAACCGGGTGCCGCCATCCCATTGGTCGATTCCGACAAAAAGCATTGAGCTCTGCCACCCTGCTCCGCAAACCTGAGTAAGCTTCAGCCCTCCCAGCGGAGCTGGCTTCACCGCTGCCCCATACTGGGAAGTGGGAACTGCAGGGCCGTCACCTCAGAATCCCTAGCGCCTACGTGGTGGGACGCTTTGATCCTGGATCTTGGATGTTAGCGAGGGGCAGGAAGCCAGGAGGTTTCCTATTTGCTCCGGGAAATCTTTTCTCGTCTCGTGATCTGCTCACTCAACCCTCAACTCCCAGGTCAAATGTCATCTCCTTTTCTAATAAAATCCTTTTTATTTAATTAACCTCTTCCAGCATTTTCTTTGACTCCTTCAACTCAAAACCCAGCTACAATGTCTTCAGAGAGCCTCCTTGGGACCTTCCCAGTTCAGGGCGATCCCTCCCTTCATCCCATCTTCTGAATCGGGCAAATGCCTACTCACCTCTCAAGTGAAATGTCTTCTCCAAGAAGCATTCTCTGAATTCCTCAACTCAAAGTATTTATTCTCTTCTATACCTGACAAACTCCTGCTCACCTATCAGAGTATACTATAATGTCACCTTCCCTGCTGAGCCTCCCATGACCTCCCTAGCATGCAGGGACAATAGAACTCAGACCGGTTCCATCTGTGTGGACCCCTCACCCATTTGGCTCTTGTTACCCAAAGCACGAGATTCCTGTTGTTTTACACTTCTTGCTTGGTTACGCTTCTCAGCTATTTTGTGAGCTCCTAAAGGCAGGAATTGAGTGCCTGACTTCTCAGAGCCCCTCGTGACTGGTATAAACAAGAGTGCTGAAGAAGGTTCCATATCGGTGTTACTCAAAAGCTAATTCAAAAGTTCATATGAGGGGTGCATGGCTGGCTCAGTCAGTAGAGCATGTGACTCTTAATCTCAGGGTCATGAGTTCAAGCCCCATGTTGGGCACCGAGCCTACTTAAAAAAAAGAAGTTAAAAGTTCATCTGAAACAGTGATTGTATAAAAACAGCCAAGACATTCCTGGAAGAAAAAAAAAAAGAGGACTTCCTCTACCAGATATCAAAATATGTTATAAAGCTATAGTCTTTAAAACATCATGGTGCTCTATAGGAAGAGAGAGCGGTAGAACAGAACAGAGCCTAGAACAGTCTCATGCATATTGAAGGATTTGATATATAATGAAGGCAGCATTTCAAATCAGTGAGGCCAAAGGGCTTTTGGTCTAGTGTGTGAGTTTGGCCTGCCTCAGTATCTCCCTACGGCATCCTGCACAACCTAATCAGAAAGTGCTCAGCACACATATGATATAGACTATGGAGTATAGAAGAGCCATTTTCTGCTCCCCACTCAGCCTGGCTGCATGACTCCTTGTTGGGTCATCCTGTTTAGACCAAGTTATGTGCGCCTGGCTTTATTACCCCACTATGAACTGATAGGGTTCAGAATCAATGAATTCTCTAGGTCCTTCTGCCTGGAACCTCCTTGCTTTCTATATAGAGGAACAACCTTTCAGGAGCAGCTGGCTTTACAGGATGGGTCATTTTCAGGTCCATGGTTTGAGAGATTTGTAGTCATTTGCACCATAGTATGAATTAGTGGCCTCTACTATGAATTAAACATCTACTGATTGGGAGAGGGTAGACAAGCATAGCCATGGCAGAAACCTCAAAGGGAGACCTCAAGAAAAGATGACAGTAAGAGAAGAGGAGAGGCACTGAAACAAACTTTGTCTGTACTTTTTTTTTTTTGGTTGTTCTTTGAGAACAGCTGGCTGTACTTGGATGCTATGGTCTAAGTCCACCTCACCAGCTCTTTTCATCACCTGGTACACAGCAAGCACATAATGGGCACATTCAATATTCTTACTGAGTGAATCAATAAAGGTAAGAAGAAACAAGCCAGAATCCACTCCATCCATTTGTAATTGGTCAAGGGTTAGTAGTCAGAGCAGAAAACTCTGTAACCTGGACTGGATACAGATACACTGTGGATTTATCTTTTTGCCCTACTAGGTATGTGATGTCACTGAATCTCCTTGACAACCTTGTGTCATAGGGGCTATATTTGGTCCCATTTTACAGATGAGAAATCTGAGACTCAGAGAAATTTGGTAACCTGCCCAGGGTTACATAGCAAGTGAAGGTGGGGCCTGGATTTAAACCCATCCATCCTGGGGCACCTGGGTGGCTCAGTCGGTTAAGTGTCCGGCTTCGGTTCAGGTCATGATCCTACGATTCATGGGTTCAAGCCCCGCATCAGGGTCTGTGCTGTCAGCTAGCTCAGAGCCTGGAGCCTGCTTCGGATTCTATGTCTCCCTCTCTCTCGGACCCTCCTCTGCTCGCACTGTCTCTCTTTGTATCTCAAAAATAAATAAAAAACATTAAATAAATAAGTAAATAAATAAACTCATCTGTCCTGATTCAACCTTTATGCTTACCTGCCAATCAATGCCTGAGCATTTTGGTCCCAGCTCAGCGAAACTCACCCAGGCATCCCACTGGCATCCAACTCAAAGGCTGGTGGCCCTTCTCCTGCCATTCTCATACCACTGTTCCCTGTGCACAGCCCTCAAAAACATGTTGCTGAAGCAAAACAAAGAGCCTCTGATCTCTGACCAGGATCATGTCAGTCTACTCCAACCTATCCTTCCTAAACAAACCATATTCATGGTCACAAACACCATAATAATAAAAATGCCTTATGTGTGCATAGAACTGGAAAATTTACAAAATACTTCAGGTTCATCATTTCATTCTGGTTTCCCAATGTTTCATGGCATTGGACATCAGGTAAATTTTGGTTTGGCTGAGGAAAATAAAAAGTCGGAACTCACAAAGCCATAAACACAGGTTTATTCTACCATGTCTGCAGTGTAACCCTGGAGGTGGGCAGTCCCAAGTTTGCTGTGGCATCTCCATAAAGTCATCAGAACCAAGGCTCCTCCCATTTTTCAATTGGGCCATCTTCTGCTCCTGGCTTCTAGCCTCATGGCCCAAAATGGCTGCTGGAGCTTTCCCAGAACTAACATTTAACCAATGTGACCAGACAGATTGTCCATGCTCAGTATCCTCCCTGATCAGTGCCCATCTCCATAGTGATTATTAACTATGTTAAACACCAGCGCTGTACATTGAAGGCATCAGGAAGGCTCCCTTTAGGCAGCCATCACCAAATTGCACATTGGTTAATTTCCCAGGGCTCCTGTACCAAAGTACCAAAAACTAGGTGGCTTAAGACAACAGATATTTATTGTCTCACGGTTATGGAGGCCATAAGTCCCAAATCAAGGTGTCAGCTCTGCCATGCTCTCTCTGATAGTTCTAGGGGAGACTCCTCCCCTGCTCACATGGCTGTCTTCTCACTGAGTGTCTTCACATCATCCTCCCTGTGTATGTATCTGGTTCTGTGTCCAAATTTCCCCTTTTAATAGGGACTCTAGTCATTTTGGGTGAGGCCCAATCCAAATGACCTCATTTTAACTTGATTGCCTATGTAAAGACCCTATTTTCAAATAAGATCACATTTTGTGGTACTGGGGCTTAGAACTTTAACACAATTTTCTAAAGGGGAATAGTGACACAATTTGACCCATACCACCACCCAACACTTCCTTTCCCATCATTGGCTAAAACACAGATACTCAGTCCCACATAGCTGCAAGGAAGGGATGGGGGAAGGCATAGTCACTGGTTGGGGGACATTGTTGCTTCTTCCCAACCCCAATACAGTCAAAATACAGTAAAACCTTGGATTCTGAGTAATGTGTTCGCAAGTGTTCTGCAAGATGAGCAAACATTTCTAATAAATTTTAACTTGATAAACAAGCGATGTCTTACAATATGAGTTGTACATGATGCCAAATGTCACATGATCACAACTAAGCCAGGGATTCTTCTCTCTCTTTCTCTCTCTCTCTCTCTCTCTCTCTCTCTCTCTCAGGGATTGTGGGTGGTTGTCTCCCATGTTTGGATGCTCGGCCTCAGACTGTGGTGTTTGGCAGAAATCAGTCACTTTTCAGAACATTGGAAGGTGCCCACAACTGGCACTAATGTATTTTTTGTCACTTCAAAGCACCTATGAAGAACAGTCTTTTGCTTTTCCATTCAAGAGTCAGCTTAGGAATGCTTTACTTCATTCTAGGTCAGGCTGCCTGCAGATAGAGACCCTTCCCTCTAATGTAATTGCCTTATTGCCAGTTACATTAAATACGGTAGATGACAAGAGTTTATTAATACTGTACTGTAGTCAACATCCGTGCAAGCATCTACAATGGCCACCATGCAGAAAAAGGTTGAAAAAAAAGGCGGTAGAAGAAGGAGATGATTAGAGTGGAGATCAAGAAGGAAATCATTGAGAAGTATGAACGAGGTATGCAAGTGGCTGAAATTGCAAGATTTTATAAGATGTCTGCATCGGCCATATTAAAGAAGAAAGAAGAAAGAAGGGGGCTAGATGCAACAAAAATAGTCCTGAGAATATCAAAGCAATGACCACGTGTTCTGGTTTGGATAAACGAGAAGCAACTAGCAGATGATACTATGACCAAGAACTTTGTCTGCGAGAAGGCAAAAGCTTTGTACACCAACCTGGTAAGTAAACTGCCAGGTACGTCAGCAGAAAAGAAGGCTTCAAGACAAGCAGGCGTGGTTCGATAACTTTAAGAGGAGATGTGGCATCCATAGCCTTGTGAGGCACAGAAAGGCTGTGAGTTCTGACGCTAAGGCAGCTGAGGCTTTCACTACCGCGTTCCAGAAGCTCATGGTTTCCAAGTGCTACCTGCCAGAGCAAGTCTTTAACTGCAGTGAGTCAGAATGTTTAGGAAAAAGATGCCAGACAGGATCTTCATTACAGAAGAAGAAGAGAATGCAGTGCCCAGTCACAAGCCCATGAAAGACCACCTCACCCTCTTGTACTAATGCAACCAGGGATTTTAAAGTCAAGCCCCTGCTCATGTATCATTCCAAGAATCCATAAGCCTTCAAGAAATTCAAGGTTATATGGAGGTCCAACACGTATCTTGTTCAATGAGTGGATCAATGAGGTCTTCTTCTATCCTCCAGTGAAGAAACAAACACCTTTTAGAAAAGAATCTGCTACTCAAAGCCTTGCTGGGTATGGATAATGCTCCTGCTTATTCCTCCAGGCTTTGAGGATGACTTACTGGAGGAATTCGAGTTCATTAAGGTCAAGTTTCTTCCTTCCAACACCACTCCACTCCTCCAGCCCATTGATCAACAAGTCATTTCGCACTTTAAAAAGCTTTACACCAAAGCACTATTTCAGCGATGCTTCGAGGTGACCCAAGGAACAAACCTTACCTTCTGAGAGTTTTGGAAAATTCATTTCTGTCTCAAGATCATCGATAAAGCCTGGGGTGGGGTCGCCAAGAGAACCCTCAATTCTGCTTGAGGGAACCATAGCCTGATTGACCTCGAGGGGCTCATGCATGACCAGGAGCTGCCAGCTGTTTGGTGAAATTGTGTCCTTGGGGAACAGTAGGGGACTGGAGGCGAATGAGGATGACATTCAGGAGCTGCTGGAGGAACATGACCAGGAGCTGACCACCCACAAACTGATGGATCTGCAACATGAGCAACAACAAGAGGTTACAGAGATCACCTCTACAGACGAGGAGGGGGGAAAGGTGGAGGAACCCCTCACTTCAAACAAGATTAGGGAGACACATAAAATGTGGGAACCTGTGCAAAATTTTGTAGAATAGCACCACCTGAATAGGGCTGTAGCAGTGTGAGCAATGAATCTGTTTAACAACGATGCAACATCACATTTACACGAAATCCTCAAAAGGAGGCAAAAGCGAATGTCATTGGATAGGTTCCTTGTTAAAAGTGCATAAGAATGTTTTTCCATTTCTTTGTGTCTTCTTCAATTTCTTTCATAAGATTTCTATAGTTTTCATCATACAGGTCTTTTACATCTTTGGTTAGGTTTATTCCCAGGTATTTTATGGTTTTTCATGCAATTGTGAATGGGATCAGTTTCTTGATTTCTCTTTCTGCTGCTTCATTTTTGGTGTATAAAAATGCAACCAATTTCTGTACATTGATTTTGTACTCTGGGACTTTGCTGAATTCATGGATCAGTTCTAGAAGGCTTCTGGTGGAGTCTATCGGGTTTTCCATGTAGAGGATCATGTCATCTGCGAAAAA
>NC_043707.1:117455278-117537918 GCF_006229205.1 Suricata suricatta
AGGGGAAAGAGTTGGGGAGAGGGAGTGAGGCAAATCATGAGAGACTTGAATGCTGAGCACAAACTGAGGGCTGAAGGGGGAGGGGGGAAGGGGAAGGAGGGTGATGGTCATAGAGGGGCACTTGTGGGGAAGAGCACTGGGTGCTATATGGAAACCAACTTGGTAATAAACTATTAATAATAAAAAAAAGGTGCATGAAAAGAAAAAGACTCCATGGAGCCAATGGAGCGCAAAGACTCTCTGAGTGGTAGTGAGCGCTGTCCTGCACCATAACCCTCCTCTCTCTTCTCCCTCGTCCTAGTCACAGAGGTTTTCAAAGGGAAGGGCAGGTTAATTTGTTTTTCTTTATATTTTGTGTTTCCTTTATTATTGTGTTATATTGCAGTGTTGTAATCGTTTTTGTATGAATATTTTGGGGTTGTGGAACGAATCATCCACTATTTCTTATGGGGAAATTCACTTTGATGTACAAGTGCTTTGGGGTACAAGTATGTTTCCAGAACGAATTACACTTTCAAATCGAGATTTTACTGTGCTAAAGGGGAGGATACCTGGGTGGCTTAGTGGGTTGAGCGTCACGGTTCTGGGGTGCTGACCGCTCAGAGCCTGGAGCCTGCTTCGTTGTCTCCCTCTCTCTCTGCCCCTTCCCTGCTTGTGCTCTCTTTCTCTCTCTCTCTCTCAAAAATAAATAAACATTAAAAAATTTAATAATAATAATAGCTAACGTTATAGAATACCCGACCTTGTAAGATGCGTATAACCTCTAACCTCACAGCCTCTGAGGCATACGCTGTCGGTATTACAGGAGAGCAAACAAGCAGAAGCGGTTAACCTGCTCGAGGTCACACAGCAAGTGTGTGGCGCCACCAGGCTACACACATTTCCTCCATCCTCACAATAAGCCTGCAAGGGGAGAATTATTACTCTCATTTCACGATGGCGGAACCTGAGGCCCAGAGAGGCCCGGTGACTTTCTCACGAGCACACAGCTGGCACAAGGCAGAGCCCGGACTCACCCTCAGGGCGGTATGCTGGTCAGGGATTTGAGATGGTGGAGCAGATCGTGGGTATCAGTGAGGTGCCTGTGTCCCCTGACATACAGGCAGGCAGGACGGAGGCCCAGGATGAGGCACCCAGGAGGCAAAGTCCAAGCTCATTGACTGCATATGGGATTATAGTCACACCCCTGCCCTAGACAGACAAGATGCTAAGATACTGAATTTGGCAGTTTGGGTGTCTTTATTTTCACTCTCTTTTAGGCTGAACACAAATGTGAAAAAAAAAAAATTGTAATAGTGATGGCAATTAAGGAATTCACACACTTTCTCTTGTGCCAGACCTGAGTTGTTTCTGACAAATGTGACAAGAAAACAATGGCAACCAAATAAAAAATACTTAGCTGAAAATTCTCCCTTTCTCCAGCTGCCAGCCCCAGGCAGAAGAACGGAAAAACCTGTCGACGCGCCTACGTTCTCCAGGGGTTCTCAGATGGCACGCATGGAAATCACCTGGAGGCCTTGTAACACAGACTTCGTTCTGGGCCTCCCCCTGGATTCAGTCAATCTGGGGTAGCCTCCGGCATATGCACTTCTGACAAGTTCCCAGGTGATGCTGAGGCTGCTGGCCCAGGAACCACACTCTGAGAACCGTTGCCTAAATGAACTTGAAATACAGCAGGCAAAGAGGTCAAAACTGTATCCTCTTGAAAGAAGGTTCTCGTCCCCAAAAGATAGGTTGGGCCAAAAACCAACCTGAGCTGAATGGCTGTCCTGTCTCTAACAAGAGAACACATTTCAGGGGTACGTAAGCTTCGGTCCATCTCCTGGCTGTGTGACCTTGGCAAACGTACTTCTCCTGTGTGAACCCCACTTTATTCATCTGTAAAATGGGCATAAGAATGTCTACTTCCTAGAATTGGTGTAAGGAATTCATGAGTCTATAAAAGCTTTTGCCAAGTGACTGGCACACACATTATGAAATGCATTCTAAGTAGTGACCATTAATATTATTACCATGAGCCAAGGATGTAGGAGACCAGAGGAGAAAAATCCAGAAACGTGTCAGAAGGGTATTGCAGGGGCAGGGTGGGAGAAGCAGCTCCCCAGGGAGGTTTGTTTGGGGACCTGAGCGGAGGAACGCCCACCGGGGGGGGGGGAGCCTCTGCCCAGTGTAAGGGGGTGGGAGATGGCATTCCATCCCATCCCATCCCATTCCATTCCCAGAGAAATTGGGACTGCGGCCCGTGTGCTGAGCCTCACCCAAGAGTAAATTCTACATCACTGTATAGTCATGTTCTCTTCTGGAAAAGTCCTCACTCACCCCCAGGAAGAGTGGAGCCAGACAGACATGTCTGTACCCGGGGCTCTCTGCTCCCCACCCCCACCGCTGACTAAACATCCTCGAATCCTTAGGCCTCCAGTTAACTCACAAGTCAGAGACACAGAGACTGGGCTCAGCGGGTAGGTCAGAGCCAGGGTGGGTGGGTTCCACAGAGAGCCAGAGAGTGCTTTCCTCTCCGAGGTTTCCAGCCACGCCTCGTGTCTGGGGAGAGACTCTGGGTCCTTTGGGTAGACCCCTTCACAGAGGCCACAGAGCAGAGTCCTCAAGAACATGGACAGCAGACGTCCTGCCCTGGAAAAGCACAGTGTCACTTCCGTTACATCCTGTTGGTTACAGTGGATTATGGCGCTGTCCCAGGTCCAGTTGGTTCTTTGGGGGCCATCTTGGGAGACTGGCTGCCACCAAAGCCATCCGATCTCTGTCCTGCCCACTGCCCCGACTGTCTGAGTCATCCTCGTCATCTCCAGTCTGGAAATCTGCAATAATTTTTCTAAGTAATCATATAGTCCCCCACGCAGCCCCCAGAGTGTTATTAAAATGCAAATAATGTCAAAATGCAAAGTAAGTCAATCCCTATTTCAAAGGGTGCAAGACTTCCCTTGGATCTGGAGATCAAGACCCAGATCCTGCCTGTGAGGCCCACCCTCAGGGACCCAGGTCCAGCCTCCTCTCAGCCCAGTTCCTCCCTCCTCCCAGCCACCACCAAGGGGCACCCCCATCCAGCCAGCCACACCCTTTCCTTCCCGGGGGCCCTGTGCCTACAGCGTTTTCCCCACCCCCTGCCCCACTGCTCGTCTCCCAGGTCTTTGCTTAAACTTCCTTCCCTCGGAGATGCTGTTCCCCAGAGATGCTGTCCTGGACACTTTGGATCAGTCAACACGTTTTTGTTGCCAGTAAGAAACTCCCAACACTCACTCTGGCTCGAGCAAAACAGAGAATTTATTTTTGCTGCACGTGAGGAAGCCACGGAAGGGTTCAAGTTCAGACATGGACTTTGCTTCTGGTCTGAGCCCTGCCTTCCTCTGTATTGGTTTCCTCCCCAGGCAGGCTGTCACTCCACTAATGCTCTGGACCCTGGGACTGTCCTGTTGGCTCTGTTCCTTGAGGTGCACGTCTCTGATTAGCCAAGTCTGAGTCAAGAGCTACTCCTCTCCCCCAGATGAGATATGGGATCAATATGGAAAGAGAAGGGGGAAGGGGTGGTTCCCCAAAGGAAAAATAGGCAGTTGTTTCCTAGACAGGTGAAAGCCACCAGTATATTTCCTTTCTGTCTTTGCCAGCACCCTGAGTGTTCCCTTCACACACTCTGGCTCTCTCTCACTCTCTCTCTTTACTTTACAAATTTTATTTTTAAGCAATCTCTATACCCAACATGGGGCTAGAACTTACAACCCTGAGACCACGAGCACGCTATACTGACTGAGCCAGCCGCCCCTCAGGCACTCTTTTGACTTTCAATTTGCACAGGCTACTCCTTCTGTTACAGTGCTTTTCCTCCTCTATTTTTAATAATATAAATTATAAAATATATTATTTTAATAATATAAATTATTCCTCCTCTATTTTTAATAATATAAATTATTTTGAGCCACCTGAGTGGCTCAGTTGGTTGAGCGTCCAACTCTTGACTTCAACTCAGGTCCATATCTCACGGTTTGTGAGTTTGAGCCCTACATCAGGCTCCTTGCTGACAGCGTGGAGCCTGTTTGGGATTCTCTCTCCCTCCTTCCTTGCCCCTATTCCACTTGCGGGCACACACACACACACACACACACACACACACACTCTCTCTCTCTCTCTCTCTCTCTCTCTCTCTCTCTCTCTGTCTCTCTCAAAAGAAATAAACTTTAAAAAATAATATAAATTATTTTTAAAATATTTTTTAAAATTCATACAGAAAATTTCTATAATTAACATTTCTTATTGTTTATTTATTTTGAGAGAAACAGAGAAAGTGTGAGTGGGAGAGGGGCAGAGAGAGAGGTAGAGAGAGAAAATCCCAAGCAGGCTCTGCACTGCCAGCTCAGAGCACACTGCAGGGCTTGAACCCACAAAACAATGAGATCATGACCTGAGCCAAAACCAAGAGTCAAATTCTTAACAGACTGAGCGACCCAGGAGCCCCTACAGAAAATTCTAAAAATAGTACATGCCCTTTACTCAAGTTCCCCAAATATTAACATTTTAACACTATTTCTATCATTCTTTTTCTCTGTGTACATGTATATTTATATATGTGTGCATACATTGATACATATTGTACATCTATCTGTGTCTATGTGTCCATATTATTTATTTTTCCTGAACTGTTTGAGAGTAAGTTGCAGACATACTTTCCCTTTATTCCTCATATACCAGCTGTGTATTTTGCCAGGGATGTGTTTCCTCCGGATGTGCACACAGCTCACCTAGCTATGGCACACCTCAACTCCTTCAAGTCTTTGATCAAAAGGAACCGTCTCAAAGGGGCTGACCCAATCACCCTTGTAAAATGTCTACCCACCCCCTCCATATACACTGTTTTAACCCTGGGGTCTTACCTTTCTTTGCTTTTTCTTCCTTTACTCCTTTCAACTCTAGGATGCTTTGGAATTTATATATTAAGTCTACGTATTTTAAGCTTCACAAGGATTTTGTGTTCACTGAAATATCCCACGCTCCTAAAACAGTACTTGGCAGATAGCAGATGGTCAATAAATACTTATTGAATGAATGAATGAATTAATGAATGAATGAATAGGGCAACTGAAGTTTACAGTGAATGAGTAATGCAGTGCTTGTGAGCAGACCCTGCCCCTAGCCGGGCACCATTCCAGAGCTGTTCTGTGATGTCCTCCAGGGCTGCCTGGGCTCTCAATTTCTGTGATGCTGGTTTATATAAACCTTGGCCGTGGTGGGGTTGACCCAAGACAACATCATGAGATCTCAATTTCACCGTTGTTACCTATGACTTCCCTTTCTCTCTCATTCCCCTACCCCAAAGCCATCCTTTACCCTATTGTGCTTCTCCCACATGGCAATCATTCCCCTCTTCTGTGACAGAGACAGGGCAGTATGGTCCAAAGGTCCAAGAGTCCTTGGAAAAGTCACTTCATTCTCTGATCTCAGTTCCCTCTTCTGTGACTCTGACTCCCTTGACCTCTGAGACTCTTGGCGCTGAGGTATCAGGGGCCAGTCTCTTCAGATCATCGCTCTGTGGAACCTGGGTTGCAATCATGCCCTTGTCTTTGATGGAAGAATGCGTGGGTTGTTTCTCACAGGGAATAGATAAGAAAAGTATTTTCAGATCTGGGGTTGCTGCTTCCTTGCCTCTCAGTTTGGGAACTAGACAAATTTGGATTTAAGTCTAAAGCAGAGACGCCTGGGTGGCTTAGTCAGTTAAGCGTCCGACTTCAGCTCAGGTCACAATCTCATAGTTTGTGGGTTCAAGACCCACATCGGGCTCTGTGCTGACAGCTCAGAGCCTGGAGCCTGCTTCGGATTCTGTGTCTCCCTCTCTCTCTGCTCCTCCCTTGCTCACACTCTGTCTCTCTCTCTCTCTCTCTGTCTCTCAAAAATCAACCAATAAATAAAGCAGCCACACCCTAGTAGCACTGTGACCCTGGCAGTTGGCTTCAACGTGCTGAGTCTCTGTTTTCTCCGTGGTAAAATAGGCTTAGCAATTTCCAGGGGTATTGGGAAGAGTAAATTAAAAGATTCACACAATACACTTTGCAAATCACTTTGCAAATCACCCGGCACATAGAAAGGGTTCCAAAAACAGTAGCTGTTATTAGCTTCTGTGCCCTGCTTAGATCCCTACGGGTTCACATGGGCATGAGGCAGAGAGGAAGGAGGGGCATTTCTAGCGTCTTCTCCCCACAGCTGGTGTGGGCAGGGCACTGTGTACAGCTGTTTCAGGACTGGTGCCACACAGTAGGTGCCACAGCTTCTATCATGCTGGAGACACCATGATGTCTAGACGGAGCTCCAGGACCCTCATCTCTGGGTTCCAGAGACAGAGTCCAGAAGTCTGAGTCACAGAAAGCACTTGAAAGTCCCTGGAAAAGCCAGCTGGGCCAAGAGCACTTAGAGGCTCTTTCCGCCCCCGTCCCCCTCACTTAGGTTTATTGAAATATTGTATTCATCATTTATAGTGACTCCCCAAACTTAATGGCTTAAAGAAACCAGCATTTATTATCCCACATGACTTCTGAGAGTCAAAATCAGAAGGCAGCTCAGTTGGATGGCCTGGTTCAGGGTCTCTTGTGAGTCCATGGTCACACAGTGAGCCAATGAGGCTGATACCTGAAAGCTTAAACTGGGACTGAAGAAGCCACTTACTGTAAGCTCACTCACCCAGCTGTTGGCAGGAGGCTTCAGTTCCTGGCCACACGCACTTCTCCACGGGGGGCGCTCAGCACATGGCCTCTTCCAGAACAAGTGATGAGAGAGAGACTAAGATGAACATCTTTTATAACCTAATCTCAGCAGTGACTCACCATCACTTCTGCCGTATTCTATGGGCCCCAGAGACCAACCCAATACAATTCAGGGGGCAAGGTTTGCACAAAGGGCATGCACACCAGGAGGCAGAGTGGGGGTCACCGGGGGCTATTTTGAATGCTGCCCATCACGGGTGAAATTGACGTGTGATGAAATTCACAGATCTTATGTGTACAGATCAGCTTTAACAAGTAAACATTTTCACATGACCCACACTCCCATCAAGGTTTAGAACATTCTCACCACCTAGAATATTCCTCCTCAGAACACTCTGCAGAACATCTGTCACCTCCTACCTCTTCCCAGCCAACCCCCTCATCCCAAGCAACTACTGATCCTAATTCTATCTGTATGTTTGACCTGGCCTGGCACGTCATGAAAATGGAATCATACAGTCTGTACTCCTTTATTCTGCATGATGATTCTGAGATCCATCCATGTTGTCCTGTGTTTCGGTGGCTCATTCCTTTTTATTGTTGAGTTAGCCACTCTCACCTTCATGTGATTCTTTCCCTTATTCAACGTGCCCTCAACCTGACATAGCACAGGTAATGCCTTATGTTTTTCCTCCCACTAGACTGTGACCTATATCTCACTTATTTCTGGGTCCCTAACATGAGTTCTGTGCCTAGCAGGCAAGTGGGATCTGGGAATTGTCCCATCCTGGGATCTGGAGGTGTGGCAAAATGGCAAGTAGGGGTCACAGGGAGAGAAGGGGCAGCGCAGGCCAGACCCTGGACAGAGACCTGTTCACTCTGGCAGAAAATCTCCCCTAGACCCAGCCTCCACAGGTCCCAGGAGTCCAGAGGGCTCTCCAACCAGAGGTTGTAGGACAGAGAGGGGGTTTCAGTCCAACAAGGGAAGAGGGGCAGTGAGCCCATGAGTG
The DNA here is from genome assembly GCF_006229205.1 of Suricata suricatta. Taxonomy (NCBI): domain Eukaryota; kingdom Metazoa; phylum Chordata; class Mammalia; order Carnivora; family Herpestidae; genus Suricata; species Suricata suricatta. The sequence goes on from NC_043707.1 coordinate 117,462,990, forward strand.
TCACTCTGGAGGTCACCCTCTGGCCACTGAAATATTCAGTGATTGGGGAGAGGCCTGAAAAGAAAGCTAAAATGGATTCTCCCTTTCGTGTTTCTCCTCCCCTTTCACGCCAACAGCACACCTGACAGCTAGCCCCCACCCTCAGGCAGAGGGCCCCTCCCTCTCACACCTCTCACACCGGCCTCACTTGCTGCAGGGCCCTGACGAAACCAGGGCCGAGGCTCCAACACCCAGTAGGCTTTCTGGAATCGCCGGACTCTAGAGCATGGACTTAGAGGTCATGGTGCTGAGTCTCTGCTCTACCATTTCTGTCTATATGACCTTGGTCAGATTGCTTCCTGCTCTGTAAAACTGGGTCATAATTCCTGGCTAGTTGGTGAGCCCAAGACTGACTGAGGTACAGTGGTAAGCACTGTGGCTGGGAGGGAAGGGGAAGTGGGCCTTGGTTGGACAAGGTGCCAGGTGGGACCCACCTTGTTTATCCAGAAAGGTGAATGAGAACCAGATTCCAGAGCCGAGACGGAAAGACAGGAAGTACTCTCCCTTCCAGGCTCAGAGGATGGCTGGCTCCTCTCAGGGCTTGGTAGAAATTGCCATTTCAGCAGAATCAACACTCAGCCCAGGGCTGGAGATGTGTAGCTGGTAAAAAGCCATGTATCCCTTTGTTCTTGAGGGCCAGACCAATGGACTGGTTCCTGCCCATGAGACAGGGCTCCAGCTGTATTCTGCAAAGATGACCACTCTGTTTCCCATCCCACTTGCTCTTCTGCAGTGTGACCTTGTCACTCCCCCATCAAGAGAACCAGGCAAGTCTCTTCCTCTGGAATCTGGGCTAGCCTTGGTGACTCACTTGTAACAACAGAATGTGGTAGAAATTACCCTGCTTGACTTCTGAGGCAAGGCCAAAAGTTCTCTTGGAAGGCTTACTCTACAGATGCTTCTCAGGGCCCAGCTACTGGCCTGTGAGAAGACAAGCCACATGGACAGGCCACATGAAGGCCTTCCAGGTGACAAGGCCAACAGAAACTTCAAGTCATCCCAGCTGAAGCACCAGCCACCTGAATGAAGCAACCTCCAGGTGATCCCAGCCCCCAGCCATTTTGAGTCTTCTCAGCTAAGGACAGGGACATCATGATGTATTGGTTATCTATTGCCACATAACAGATTTCCCCCAAATGTAATAACTTCAAACAACAAACAGTTTTCAGCTGGCACAGTTCTGACAGTCAGGAATCCAAGAGCAGCATATCTGGGTGGCTCTGACTCAGTGTCTCACCAAGTTACAGTCTAGCTGCCAGCCAAGGGCTGCAGTCATCTTAGACTTTCTCCAGGGCCAGAGGATCCAGTTCCAAGCTCATTCACATGACCATTGGCAGGAGGCCTCAGTTCCTCTCCAGTTGGGTCTCTCCATGTGAGAGTGTCCTAACAGCATGGCGGCTGGCTTCCTCCAGAGTGATCTAAAACACTGAGAGGCAAAAACCACAATATCTTTTTTAACCTAAACTCAAAAGTGACATACTATCACTTCTGCCATACTCTATAGGCCACATAGCCCCACCTTGATAAAAATTGGGAGTAGACTGACACACAAGGGCATGAACACTGGGAGCCAGGGGTCATTGGGAGCCATCTTGGAGGCTGCCTACCACAAATGGAGTCCAACCATTCCCCCTGTGCCCTGTCAAATTCCTGACCCACAGAATCCATGAGGATGATAAAATGATGGTTGTTCATGCCATGAAGTTTGGGTGGTCTGTTCCACAGCAGTAGATAACTGGAGCAGAGCCAAGAGAATTATTTGTTGGGTCTGGGGTGCCACCAAAGGGGACTGACGTCTCATTCCCATAGATGTCACTGAGCCATGGCACTTCTGACCTGCTCTGGTATGGGGGAAAGAGGGGAAAGGGCACTGGAAAGAGAGGGCCAAGGGTATGACTGGGTGGCCAGTGGGTGAGAAGAAAAAAGACAGATTCTGTCCATGTCCATAGGTGCCAGGATTGGGGCTGCCAAAGTCAGATGTGATGGGGGCAGCAGGCTTGCTGGAGGCAAAGGGGTGAGCCTGAGGCCACCACCAGAGGAGAGCTCTTTGGCACGGAGTCTTTCTTCGGGATGGTCTGTGCAGCCCAGCCCCACGCTACGGGACTACAGACGATGAGCTGAGCCACCTGATGACTGGAACTCAGCCACCTTATAAGCAGTGAAGGGGCCAGAATCAACAAGGGCCAGCAAGGGACACCTAAGGAGGCAGGTCCTGTTTTCCTTCTTGTTCCTTCCCTCCAGAGGGCAGAGAGGAGAGGGCAGACCATGTCCACCTCCTCCCCCACCACAAGCCCTGCCGGCTGGGCCTTGGAGTCCAGTACAAGATTATCATTCGAGAATAGAAAGACAGTGGCGCCCAGATGGCTCAGTTGGTTAAGTGTCCGAATCTTGGTTTTGACTCAGGTCATGATCTCACGGTTCATGGGATTGAGCCCCACACTGAATTCCACACTGACAGCAAGAAACCTGCTTGTGATTCTCTCTCTCTCTCTCTCTCTCTCTCTCTCTCTCTCTCCCTTTCTCTCTGCCCCTCTCCCTCTTGAGCTCTTACTCTCTCTCTAAAAATAAAAAAATAAACTTTTAAAAAGAGAAAAAGAAAATAAAAAGACAAAGAAAGATAAAGGAAGGAGGAAGAAGTGAGAGAGAAGGAGGAAGAGGAAGAAGAGAAGGAAGAGGAAGGAGGGGAGGAAATAAAGACAGAGTTAATGCCCAAAATAAGAGACTGCTTAATAACAAAAACTCACTGAAAGTTTTGGAACCAGCTAGAGGACCAGTTGATAGGAGTCATTTTTCTTAAAAAATTATTTTATATTTACCTTTAAATGTTGATATTCCTGAATCAAACTAGTTCCAGGAGCCATTATTTATTGTTGTTGTCCTTGGCCCCCACTTTCACCTCATACATTCACTCGCTTGTAAGCACTTAAACACTGGGCACAGAACTTTGGTAAGTACAGTAAGTAAATCAGAAGTATAGTCAGTTGGTCACCATGTCCTGGTCCAGTCAACTTCCAACTCTCTCCTAAGCCTCTGTCCACTTCCTCCACCCCAGATGTCTCTGCCTTGGTTCTGGCCTCAGTAACTCTCATTTGAATTCTTTCCTTGGCTCTGATCTCTTAACATCCAGTTCTTCCTCCACCCGTCCCAAAAGAGATCTTTCCAAAAGGTAAATAGGATTGTTGCTTCCTGTTGGAGACAGCTCGTTCCCACCATCCATCTTTCCTTAATAGCAAAGCCTCTGCTTTTAGCTAAGCACATGTCTGCCCAGAAGAGAAGCTACATTTCCCAGCACCCTGGCTGCCCGCAGCGGCCATACAACTGATTTCTGGGAAGTGTAATATGAATGAAAGTGATGTGTGCAAGGCCTGGGTTCTGCCTTTAAAGGGAAGGGGTATATCCTCCACATCCCTTTTACTTCTCCCTGCTGGCTGAAATGCAGAAGTGAGGGTAGGAGCCAGAGCTGCCTTCTTGGACCATGAGATGGAAGCCATATGTTGAAGATGTCGAAGCAACAAACCAGGAGGAACCACTGTCTCTCATCACTGTGGAATGAACCAGAAGTTTCTGTGGACAATGATGATGCAAAACAGAGGGCGCTGGGTTGGAAGTGCTCCTAGAACAACATTTATTGAACACCTATTATGCCTGGCAGCCAGAACTCTGTGGTCCCTGTGTCATGCCCACTCTGGCTTGCCTATCTGGGTTTCTACAGAAGCAGGAACTAAACTTCTATCTTGTTTAAGCCATTGTTAGTTTAGGGTCTTTGTTAGAGCAGCTGAGTCTGTTTCCCAAACACTCCAGCTCAAAACTCCTCCAGCAGCTCCCACTGTCTTCAGGTTAAGTCCAAGCACCTAAACCTGGCACCCAGGACCCTTGGAGATGTGGCCCCTGTCAGCCTAGTCTCTCACCGAATCTGTTGTTCGTCTTTAGTCTAAACTCTAGGGCGTTAGTCATGCCCAGCTGCTTGCACTTGGCAAATGTGCGAAGCTGATTCATTCTTCCAGGCCCTTGCTTCAACTGTTTCCTCTGCCTGGAATGCCCTTCTCCCTTCTTTGCTGCCCCCTTCCTGCCCATCCTTCAGGACATTCTTCTGGAGTCATGTCCTTCCGAAAGTTATCCCAGAACAACACCCACCCCCCACCCCACCCCACTCCCCAGATTAGGTTATTTGCATCTGCTAAAGAGGCAGATTAGGTTAATCACACTCTTTGTCTATTTCTTCCAGGGCTGTTAGACTAACAAACTTCGGGAGGGTTCAGAGAGTCCCTGTCTTGTTTACACTTAGTGCCCAGTTCCCTAGTGTATCGGGAGAGCTCAGTACACATGCATCCAATGAATAAATGACTAAACTGGGCGGCCAGCCTCACTTATCACGCTGTATCATCACCTCCGCTCACACTTGTCTGTCTCAGCTCAACCCCCTGACACTGAGGCCATAGTGTTCTGACTGCCAGGAAGAGTGGGTGCCCAATAACTGCTGTTCTAGGAGCACTGCCAACCCAGTGCTCTCTGTTTTACATCATCCTTTTCCAAGGAAATTCCGGTGCATGCCACAAGTGTTTCCTCATGGGGAGTGTCCAGGGCACAGCATTTCCCAACAAAGTGTGCACTTGCCGCGGTTAACATCTTCTTGGAATACTGGCAGCTTTTATGGAAATCAGCATTTGGCCACAGTGACCTCAAAACGGTAGCTGAAAGGCTCTTCTCATACAGGTGGCTTGGGCTTAGCCAGTTCTTTAGAAAAGCACATCTCGGTGTTGTGGTTTGAGTGGCAAAAGAGCAGGAAGCATGGTCAGACATCGGGAAGCGGGCGCCAGTTCTGGGCGGATTGTGGTGCCCAAGAAAGGCACAGAAGGAGGGGTGCACTCTGGCAGGACGGAGGGGATTAGTCTGTGTAGGTGACTGGAACGCAAAGCTTATGGGAAGTGGGTGAGACATGGCAAGAGTCTCCGCTCCGGCCTCGTTTTTCTGACCCCAAATGAGGGAGCGATTGGTGAAGATGGGCTTAGGTTTTGATACAGGAAGAAAAAAATCTGAAGCAGGCCTGAGGCTCTGAGCTGTCAGCATGGAGCCTCATGCCGGGCTGGAACCCACGAACCGTGAGATCATGACCTGAGCCAAAGTCGGACACTTAACCGACTGTGCCACCCAGGCGCCCCAGCCTGCTTTGGGTCTTGACAGCCAGGGCCAATGTAGCTTATAGACATGGGGCCATGAATGTGACCAGCCAGATTCTCTGGGGGCCAGCACTGGATTTGGGAGTTGCAGGGAGAACTCTCGGGCACACTGAAGCCCATATTGACTCTGGGATTTGTGTTTTATACAAATCACTTGTACCTGGTAAGCAGGCAGGCACATGCTCGGCTCCTGCCTGAGCAGTCAGGAGGGGCCAGGATGGAACCAGACTCCTGAGAATCGGGGGGTGGGGGCTGGGAGCTTCTTGCACCCGACAGAACCCTCCTTCTGCAGAAAAGCAGCAGCAGCTTACATCTCAGTGTAGAACTTTGCAAAAGCCACCTGTACCTCCATCTGGGAGCCTGCCATTGTTTCTTGCTTAATGGACTCCAAAAGATAAGTTTCCATACCCGGGCCATTAAAGAAAGTTGACATTCTTCAAATCTGCTGGTATTTCTCAGTGGATCACATCCCTACCCTGATGGGACACCCTGGCCAAGCCAAGTTTGCATTCTAGAGCAACTCCCCCAGGGGACAGTATGGAGCAGAACTGGGGGCTACAGGAGGTCGGCCAGGAGGTGGTTGCAATAATCCCGGTGAGAGGGGAAGATGGCTGCGCCAAGATGCGGCAGGAGGGATGGAAGGAAGGAGACAGACGTGAGAGGTGTTAAGGAGATAGGAAGGGTGGTATTGGCTGACCCCGGATCTAGAGGAGAGCTAGGAGGGAAAGGAAGGAGTCAGGCTGACTCCCAGGACTGAACTGGGAAAGAGTTTTAAAATATGGCATCAAAAGTACCTTGTTAGCAAAATTGACCTGTAGCACATTCTGACTGAAACAAAAGGAGATGTTAGAATCTTTGTGTACCTCATACATTTTGCTGCAGAAATATTCACGTATTTTATTACACGGGGCTGCCCCCAGACCATATTAAACAGTGTTACAGAGCACACTGTGTGTGCCTGAATCACCTTTGTCTAATGTCCAAAAGGATTCCAAATTTGAATCAGCTCTGGTTTTAGCCAAGAGACTATGGGCTTATTCTAATAGTAGCAGCAGCGGCAGCAGCTAACTCCCAAGGAGTACGCGGCATGTCCTTGTCCCCATTTGCTTTCCAATTATCAGTCCACTGAGGTCCCCACTACGAGCTCCCTATACCTCCATCAAGGTCTCTTCTAGTCCACCTGTCACCAGTGCCCACCACCCGCCAACCCACGATGGGCAGCAACACTTTCTGCCACCCCGCTGCAGCACATGGGGTCACGTGGGAACGCTCAGGGCTGTCTCAAGACCTTGGCCTTGCCCTGCATGGTGGGGCGAGGCTGGGGCTCTGAGGTCCTGTGCTTTCTTTCTTGGGCCCCTCCTACCGCCGGAAAAGTGATAGATGCTCTTCTGCTCCAGGATTTGCCCACTCCTATCTGGGAATCCGATCATCGCAGGTCCCCAAGCCACTCAGGGCAAGGAGGGGCAAGCCACCCTTTTCTCAGTGACCCATAATAGTTCAGCAAATACTTTTTCTTCCTAGAGAGACTGTTGTTAAGCGTTGATCAGCACAGCCCTAGAAAAGAACAATGGTGGTGGTTAGCCCCTAAAGCTTCTGCCCAGCAATGGTACAGCTCAGCTGGCTTACTCTCCAACTCTCTTCTCCCCTCCAGGCAGAGGTGCCTAGTTTCCAGCCGTGTGGCACAGACTCCGTTTCTTTTATATATTTATATATTTTCCCCCTAGGCCAGGACCTCGGCTTTCAGAACCCTCAAAATGGGGCTCTTTCTCTTTCGTTCTTTGCCTTCCCTGGTGTCATCCCTGGCATGAAGTTGGAAGAAACATAGTTGCACAGAGAGATCAGTTAATACTAAAAATGACTGTCAGGCCCACCGAAGAACAGGCTGCCTGTTTCTGGAAGGCGCCTTGCCTTCCTCTTGGCCACTCCTCTGGTTGCCAGCTCAGCTGTCTTCCTCCTTCCCCTGGACAGCCTCAGGAATAAGGAATCTCGCCCCCTCCATCCAACCCCAGCTTCCAACTGAACCTACTCCCTTGTTAAAGGTCATGGACAGGGGCACCGGGTAGCTCAGACGGTTAAGTGGCTGACTTCTGCTCAGGTCATGATCTCACAGTTCGTGAGTTCGAGCCCCGAGTTGGGCTCTGTGCTGACAACTTAGAGCCTGGAGCCTGCTTCAGATTCTGTGCCCCTCCCCTGCTCACACTCTATCTATCGAAAATAAATAAACATTAAAAAAAATAAAGGTCATGGACAAACTCCTCAAGGCCAATTCCAAGAGCCTTTTTTCAGTCTTCATCTAGGACTCCTTCAGAGAGGCAGACTATGTTATTTATTGTTCACAATTCACTGCACCTTCTCCTAGGCCGGTCCCAGGGGGAGAAGGATATTCCTGGTACCATTGATTGCAGCTTGGCCACGAGACTTGCGTAAAAGGGGAGTGTGTGTGACCTGTGGTGTTTCCATAACCTAGGTCATTTCTGGGCAGAAGCTTTAAGGGCTACCTTCATTGTTCTTTTCTAGTGCTGGACTGGTAAATATTTAACAACAGGCCCTCTAGGGACCAAAAAGAATTTCCACAGTATAAATACTCCCACCATGACTGATTTCAACCTGCCAGTGCGATATCACTGAGCATGGAGTCAGAAAGAAATGTGTACTATCAGCCCTCTGTAGTACGAGCCCACTCCAGCATACCTGTCTATCTTTTCCCTTTCCCTTCCGAGCAGCAATGTTCTGGATCAGGCCTTTTCTCTCAGCCAGGATCCCTGATATACAGCAGAACCATCGCTGACCTTCAGCTGACCTGTGACTTTTTCCGTAAGCTGAGATTTTGGGGGCTATTTGTCAGTGCAGCATCACTCCACTGAAGCTGACTAATGCACTCCTGAAATTCTGTCCTTGGCTTTAGTAACACTCCTTCTATCATTTCAATCAACAAACATATACTTTTCAGTGTCCACTGGAGATGAGATGACTTGTAACAACACGGGCTACAGAGACAGACCCCCTGAATATAAATAACTTCTTACTTCTTACCGTTCTTCAGTGGCAAATTGAGACTGATAGTAGCACCTACCTCATGAAGTTGGCATGAGATTTAAATGATTTACCATCTGTAAAGCACTTAGCATAGCACCTGGTACAGGATAACCCATCACCAAACATTAGCTTTTAGTATTACTCCTGGCTGCCAGGCCCCATGCTGGTTTGGGTCAGAAGATGCAGTGAGGGCACCTCTGCTCTTAGGGAGGTGCATTCACAGTCTGGGGCAGGAGACAGATATAAAAGCAGAAAATCCCAAGAAATCATGATAAGTGCAAGAAAAGAAGGGTATGCTGTGGGAGCCGGAACATCAGGACAACTGACTCCGAATGTGAGGCTGTGGGTTGAGTGCACCCGAAGGCTCCAGAGAGAAGCGGATATTTACACTGGACTTTGAGGGATGAGTAGGAGTCTTCCAGATGAAAAGAGTGTTATGGCTACAATGAAACTTCAGGTGTTCTTCTTAGCTCTTTAATCATTCTCTCACTCCTTTGCAGGCCACCTCTTTCACCTCAGGCGTTGGTTCCCCAGATTTAGTCCTTATTGTCTTTCTCTTCTCTCCACCCTCTTCCAGGACAAACCCATCTACTCCATGGCTTTGATAGCACATGGTTATAATTAACATTTACGAGTGCTTATCATACGCAAGGCACTATGCTAAATATTTTACAACCATTATCTAATTCGATATTCACTCTGATCCTATGAAGTAAGTATCATCCTCCGCACTTTACAAGGAGAAACTGGGGAAGGCTTAGAGGACTTGCAGTGTCACACCAAGTCCTTTCAGTGGCAGGAGCCAGAATACCCAAATAAACATGGCCTCCAGCACAAAAAGTCTAGAGGCAGGCGGTACTAGATTGTTTCATTTAGCAGCACAGTGATGCCTGACTCTGGGTCAGCGTCTCTGAGCCTCTCAGCTAGTCCCTCGCAACCCCAGGACGGCTGTTAGGTTGTGCGTGGCATCCTCCTTCCACATCCACAGGCAGGCAGGAAAGGAGTTTTCCCTCTGGGCCATCTCTCTTTTCACCGGAAGGGAAAGCCCTGCCCCCCACCCTCTTCTTTCTTCCCCAACCCTCTCGAGTTGTGACCCCGGGCAGGCTGACTCCCTCTCAGCTCTCTCCCATCTGTTTGGTGGCTAACCTAAAGAGTAAAGGGCTGTATCAAATAATGTGGGGTGCTCATGCGTTCCAAACGTGGAGGGAACCCGAGGCATTTAGGTTAAGCACAAGGGCAAAGACGTAGTGCAGGAAAAGCCTGGATGGACAGGCCCTACTGGCCACTAGCCACCCACTGCCGCAAGACTCCCAGGTCCTCTCCAAGAACGGCCCTGCCCTGCTGGTTGCCTCACTCCCTCAAAGGTCAAAGTCCGGGGCAGGGGCATCCCACTGGGCAGGCCTGGTCATGTGCTCACTCTCCTGTTGCCAGAAGGGCAGGCCACATTCTGCCCTTTCAGCTCCTGTAGGAGGAGACGTGGCTGTCTCTCCAACCCCCACCCCAAGCCCTTTGCAATATAAGATTTCAATTTATGGGAGGCGTTCCTCCTCTGAGCACCACGGTTCTCCTCAACTTGCCGTGGTCTCCTTTGCCTCCAGACCCTGGCACACCCTGTTCCCTTTGTCCCCTCCCTCTTCTCCAGTCAAACTCTCCTCATCCTAGGGACTTTATGTCTTTTAGAGGTCACGCCTCTCAAATCTGGGCTAGGTGCCCCTCCATCGTGGTCCCCCCGCAGACTGTACCTTCCCCAGCACAGCCCCATCCCTGTACTGAAATTGCTATCTTATTTGTCTTTCCTCCCCCGGACTGCAAGTTCTATGACAGTAGATACTCTGCCTTCCTTGTTTAATGCCAGATCCTTAGCACCAAGCACAATGTTGGGCACATAATATATGCTCACTAAATATATGTTGGACGAATCAATTAAAGAATTAATGAGATTAATATTAATGGCATCACCCTTCTCCCAGTCACCTGGCTCTGATACTTTTATCCCCATCTGGTCTGGTGTCAGTTCCCATTAATTCTACCTCCATAGGCCAGTCTCTCATTACCTTATTCTTGATTTCGTAATACTCCCTACTGTGGACATCTGTCATTTCTGCATGCCCGATGGCACTCCCCTCTTATTTCAGAAACTGTCATCATTTGGGGGAACTATTTCTCCAATTCCCGCAGTCCCAAGGGAACCATTAATCAAGGTACTCTCCACCTTTGCCAAGAGGTGAACGTGAGATGCAAGCCAAGTCAGGATTTTGAATCTTAAGTGGAATGATACAGATACAGAAACCGGTCAGGATGAGTCATTCCAATCACAGCATCATGACAAGTCATTTGTTGGGTTCAGGGGGAGCCTCGCCCGAGTTTGGAACTCAATGATAGGTAGCTAAAGAAGTAGAAGAGAGGGAGGTCAAAATACTACTGTTATTATTGACAAAGCTGCTGGAGATGCACCTTTAGGTCTGACAGACAAGTGAAATAACTAATACTGAATTCAAAAACAAAAACCAATCTTCTCTACCCAGTGTCAGGGTGTACTGGAACATCATACTCTTCCCTGTAAGGGTCAGAGCCTGGGAAGTGTAGAGCATGGAGGAAGAGAGAAAAAACAAAAACAAAAAACATGGTTCTTGTGGGCAGGCAGATTTAAAAGAGAAAGAGGGGGGATAGCTGAACTGAGCTTCATTCATTCTCCCTAGACTCAGCAATCCAGTAAGTCACTCTTCCTTCTCCCCAGGGGAGGCAAGAAGCAAGAGTGTTACTGTAAAGCAAGTTCCTCCACATGGAAAAGGCCAGAGGAGGTAATAAATATCCCTCTTAGCATTGTCCATTAATTCCCGACATCTGGATTACTCAAAGCAGCTCTGGTTCCTATCATTCCAAAGGCTGCCTGTTGTACAACTGTATCTTGCCAGTGGTTTCCTTCCTTGCTTAATGCAGCCAGAGTCTGGTTCTGTTGCTTTCATCCAGAGAACATGCATTCGTTTCCTATAGTTGTTGTAATAAATTACTATAGGGGCGCCTGGGTGGCCCAGCCAGTTAAGCATCCAACTTTGGCTCAGGTCATGATCTCGTGGTTCATGAGTTCGAGCCCTGCGTCAGGCTCTGTGCTCACAGCTCAGAGCCTGGAACCTGCTTCCGATTCCACGTCTCCCTCTCTCTCTGCCCCACCCCTGTTGACACTCTTATCTCTCCTCTCTTGCTCTCTCAAAAATTAATATTAAAAATTTTTTTAATAAAAAAATAAATTACTACAAATTTGGTGGCTTAGAAAAACACAAATTTATTATCGTACAGTTTAGGTCAGCAATCCAAAATGGGTCTTATGGGGCTAAAATGAAGGTGTCAGCAGAAGGTGTGTGCCCTCTAGAGAGTCTAGGGGTGAATCTGTTTCCTTGCCTTTCCAGCCCCAGAGGCTGGCATCGTTCCCTGACTTGTGGTCCCCAGTCAGCAGTCACACCACTGTGACCTCTGCTTTCGAATCATGTCTCCTCCTCCGGCTTTCCTGCCTCTCTCTTATCCTTATGAGGACCTTTGTGATTATATTGGTTTCATCCAGATCATCCAGGATAATCTCTCTCCATCTCAAAATCCTTGACTTAATCACATCTGCAAAGTCCCTTTTGCTGTGTAAAGTATGGGATTAGGATGTGAACATCCTTGGGGGCGGGTGGCTCTGCCTACCACAAAACATGAACAGAAATATTTCTTGGCTTATCTTGCGTTCATTTCTTTCTCTACTCTCCAGTCTGTTCTGCAAGGGATCTTTATAAAATGTGAATCTGATCATGACTGTTCTACCTAAGAAATTTCCCAATTCCCCAATGCCTACTGGATAAAATCTACAGCGCATCCTATTCCCTCTCATCTCTGATGGTTTACTCTGAATGTTTTCTCCACCTGAAATCTCCCCCACCCCAAAGCCAAATCCTCTGTATCTTTCAAGCTCGTCTCTTTCACCTCTAGCTGGAGAAACCTCCAGGATTCCTCTAGCTAGAGCCCAGCTGCACTGCGAGTCTACAGAAACTGTCCATCTTGTTACCTGGCGGTGCCAGACACCAACCAGTCAGACAGACCACGGGCTCACCTCTCTCTGCCTTAATTTCCTCTGTTAAAAAAAAAAAAAACACAGATAATAAAGTAAATACATACATAGTTTGTTGTGTGAATTAAATGAGGTAGTGCACGTAAAGTGTTTAGTACAGGCTGTTATGCAGAACCCAATAATAGCTAGATGGTAGCAGTTACCATTAAAAATTAAAATGAGTGGGGCACCTTGGTGGTCAGTCGCTTAAGCATCCAACTTCGGCTCAGGTCACCGTCTCATGTTCATGGGTTCAAAGCCCCTCATTGGGCTTTGTGCTGACGGCTCAGAGCCTGAAGCCTGCTTTGGATTCTGTGACTCCCTCTCTCTGTCCCTCCCCGCTCATGCTCTGTCTCTCTCTGTCTCAAAAATAAAATTAAAAAAAAAAGTTTTTTAATTAAATTGAGTGAATAAATGAAGTACTCCTTCCTTCCCTTGGGCTGTTAATATCCCCCTTATAATCTTCAGTATCCCTCCAAAGACTAGGACATTATTAAAATTGAGTGAATAAGCCTTACACTGTGTGTATTTATGTGTAGTCTTACTTACCTTTCCCCTCTGAGAGATCCATGCCTGGTAGAAATCACTGTAGGAACTGGTGGTAGGGAAGACTCTTCTATGCCTCTTGCCTGGTGCCCTGGGCACAGCAATACTCTGGCTTTCTTGGAGTGAAGTGAATTTTGGCTACATAGAGGCTTCCACCAGAAAAAAAAATGTGCTTATTCCTCACCGTCATTCCCGTCCCCACAAACCTGGTGCTCTCTGGGTACCAGCTCATCAGCCCATCTTTTTATTTTTTTTTAACTTTTAAAATGTTTATTTATTTATTTTGAGAGAGCGAGGGAGGGGTAGACACAGAAGGAGACACAGAATCTGAAGCAGGGTCCAGGCTCTGAACTGTCAGCACAGAGCCCGTTGTGGGGCTTGAACCCATGAACCCCGAGATCCTGACCCGAGTTGAAGTCAGATGCTTAACTGAGTGAGCCACCTGGGCACCTCAAATCAGCCTCTGTCCTAATTGTGACTCTGCCACTGTGTGGCGTTGGGCTAACCACTGAATATTTTCCTGAAAAATGGGTTTAATAATCTCTGCCTCCTTCAAGGTCAAGTACCTTGTAGAAGGCCAGTGTGCAGACAAGGAATGAGCGTTAATCTTTGTGAGGTGAAAGAGAAGAAAGAGACCACACTGAAGGGAAAGCAGATTCACTACCAGGATATAGGAAAGGAGTTTCTAGGGGCCTGTGGGGAACGTGTCAAGAGTGTTTCATAATCAACACTCTTGACCAAAGGTCCAAAGGGGCCCTTGGGGGCTGTTCTTGCCAGGGTCTCAAGGATTGCTTCATTGGGGGGTGTGGATGAAATTTTCACACACCAAAAAGCTGTAGAAATTCTTTTCCTCTCCAAGAGAAGGTCATCTCTTTTGAGAAAAAGTAGCTTTTCCTGACTTAAAAAGGTTATTTTCTTTCTATAAAAATAGTATCTGTTTGTTATAGAATTCATCATAGAGCTTTTTGAAAATATAAAAATGCACAAAGCAGTGCCTGGGTGGCTCAGTTGGTGAAGTGTCTGACTTCGGCTCAGGTCATTATTTCATGGCTCTGTGCCGACAACTCAGATTCTGTGTCTCCCTCTCTCTCTCTCTCTCTGCCCCTGCCCAGCTCACACTCTGTCAATCAAAATTAATATTTAAAAAAATGTTTTTAATGCACAAAGAAGGGGAGAGGCTCCTGTAACAACAGTGTACAGAGATCCTCACTTGTAACTCAAAATTGGGATTTTGTTGTAACTGCAATTTTGTATTCTGTTTGGTGAACACTTTCCCACGTGATTAAATATTTTATACAATGGGGGGATTCAGTATACAAATTTGTTGCAATTTATTTAACCAATCTCTTATTGAACATTTGGGACATTGCCTTTGTTTTTGTTTTGTTTTGCTTTATTCTTTGGTTTGTTTATTTGGGCCTTGTTGGTTGTTACAAGTGCCACAATTACTATCTTTGTTACCCAAATCTTGACACATATCTTTATGTCTTTTGAATTCCTAGAAGTGCAGTTGCTAATTTGATACAAATTATCAACTTGTCTTGTAAGACTGATTTCGCCCATTTGCACTCCTACAGGCTATTTCATAGGACTTCACCGGGGTTGCCGGTGTCATTAACTGTCAAAGCCAACTTGGAACTTCCAGCCTGGCCTCTGGTCTTGCTTCACTTTTTCCCGCCCACTCGGCACACCCGCCGCGAGCTGCAACCCTCTCAGTCCATGATGGCCCGCCTCTTCCTTACTTTCATTGATTTTTGTCCAATCAGAAGCAGCCTTCCCCAGTATCGCCGCATGGTTGGTGAGTTGAAGTGTCCGTCACGCTCTGGGGCGGGCGGAGCGACTTGACGGACGTGGCGACGGACCAGTGTTAGCGGCGAGCGGGCCGTGCGTGGCGTGCGCGGCGCGCTAGGTTGGAAGCGCTTGGACCTGCTGAGGTGTGTGCTGGCGGGTTGGGCGGTGAGAGGCTCGGCGGCCATGGCACCCAACGTCCCTGCGCCCGAACCGGCCCCAGAGTGCCCTAAGGGCATACGGGCCGTGCTGCTGGGGCCTCCCGGAGCCGGCAAGGGTACCCAGGTGAGCTGCAGGGCCGGGCTTAGCCGCGGAGCCCGTGGAACCCCAAGGTCAGGACGGCCGGAGGTCCGGATCGCCCTGGAGCGGACCGTGGGTTTAGGCCTGGGGAGGAGGTGGGGGTGCTGGTAAGGCCTTTGGGAGAGGGTACAGTTGGAGGTCGGGGAAGTCTGAGTTAGAATTAGAGTTCTGGAGGGACCTAGGCTTGAGGTGTCGTGTTGGGGGATCAAAGGACTGATATAGATCCCTTAAAGGGTTAGAAGCTGAGAGGCTTTGAGCGGTAGGGAGAGCCTTGAGTTGAGGCATCTAGGTAACAGCCTGAGAGAGGAGTTAGGGACCCCAGGTTCCCTGCGATACGGGCGTGCATTGTTCAGCTTTGTGTTCCAGGCACTCCGAGTAGGGGAGGCTTGCTTGTAATGATTAATGACTGTAGGTGGAGGAGCATCTCCAGCACGTGGGGCCGAGTGGGAGCTGGCCTGCGCTGTGCTGATTAAGACATACTGAGAGAAGTGAGCCAGTTAACTTGGGGGGATGGGTGAAGGTACCTCAATGTACAGGTAAGAAACCAGCCCAGAGAGGGTCAGGTTGCTTTCTAAAGGTAGCAGAATGGACTTCCTGCAGTCTAGAACGATGGGACTCCAGGAGATTGGAGTCTAAGTTACCTGCTGCCTTAGCAGACTGTGGGGCCTCGCTTGGTATCTGGAGTGTAATGGACCCATAGATCAGGGTTGGGATTTATGATCTTGTTTAAGGTTTGAAAGCCTAGGGGCGGGTGGGTGGCTCAGTCAGTTGAGTGTCCAGCTTTGGCTCAGGTCATGATCTCACAGTTTGTGGGTTCGAGCCCCGCATTGGACTCTGTGCTGACAGGTAGCTCAGAGCCTGGAGCCTGCTTCAGATTCTGTGTCTCCCTTTCTCTCTGACCCTCCCCTGCTCACACTGTCTCTCTCTCACTGTCTCTCTCTCGCTCGCTCTCTCTCTCTCAAAAATAAACAAAAAAACATTAAAAAGTATTTTTTGACATTTTTAAAAATTAAAAAAAAAAAAGATTTTGAAGCCCATGGCTTGGATTACCAATGTCCCCTTCCTGCCTAAAGTCTGACATTGCCGCCCCAGGCCACAGGTTCTAGCTTGTTCTTAGATTCTAAACAGGAAATTGCTGAAAGTCTGAGCACCTAAGTGAATGTGTTCTGCGGACAGCTCTGTGCCCACTTTTCCTAGCACTTGGAAAGATACTGTCTTACTCATTCTTGGGACCCCTCTGGCAACCAACACATCATTTGGCACTTGATGGTGTTGGAAATGGATGAAGGGCCTAGATTAATGTGGGTGATGAGAAAGGAAGTCTGGAAGAGTCAGTTCATTCCTGATAAATGCTTTTTGGCTCTGGGCATTAGGTCAAGAACAACCACTTCTCCTTTTCTCTCTATAGCTGGAGCTGATTGATCCTTGGAACTCACTGTTAACCTAATCCCCTGTCCTCAGTAACTTTGAAGTCTCCTTTTTCCTGTTGCTACCATCCTTGGTTATTAGGGAAACTGCCACCTAGACTCTGAGTCTGCAAGCCCAGACCTTGCAGACTTTTACTGTGAGTGACCGCGGATGAACAGGGTAGCTCAAATGCATCACTTCTTTTTTCTAAGTTCATATGGAAGTTAATAATTTCAGTAGTTGTGTAATGAGCAACCCCTCCCAGTGCTGAGACGAGGGTTTTATAATAAAGTCTAGCAAGCTTTGTAACTTGTGAGCCTAAATGTTCTCACCTGAAACACGGTGATAATATCTACTTTAAACATTTCCTGAGCACCAAACATTGAAGATGGAGCAGTGAACGAGACTGATAGGGTCCTTACTCACGTAGACCAAAAAGTTGACAAGGATGTGGGAAGATTGTGTTTTTTACATACGTGTGTAAAGCCCCCCCACGTATGTACATGACCGGGCACATTGTAGGTGTTCAATAATTATTGACTCCCTCATCTTTTTTTTTCTTAATGTTTATTTTTGAGAGAGAGAGAGAGAGTGTGTGTGTGTGTGTGTGTGAGCTCACATGAGCAGGGGAGGGGCAGAGAGAGAGGGAGATACAATCCGAAGCAGGCTCCAGGATCTGAGCTGTCAGCACAGAGCCCGACAGAGGACTCAAACTCTCAGACTTTTGAGATCATGACCTGAGCCAAAGTCAGACGCTTAACCACCCAGGCGCCCTTCCCTCATCTTAATAACACATTTCCCTTCCCCTCAACTCAGATATATTTCAGTGTAAAGGGTGATGTATTCAGGAAGTTTTGAAGAAAATTACACTTAGGAGCTGATTTATAAGGGTGTGCGTATGGTGGGCGTTGGTCAGAGAAGGCTTTGTGGAAGTAGAGGAGAGGTACTTGGGACTTGAGGAAACACAAGTTCTTTAACGTCTATACACCGTTCTTTTCATAGGTGGAAATATAGGAATACTGGTGGTGTAATTTTTTGGAGTTTAAAAAATAAAGCCCTGTTCATAAATCAGAGATTTTGCACAGTGGCAACCTGCAGCAGCATTTAGACTGCAGACACATCCTAACTTTTCTTTTAATGAAGCGTTAAATACACAAACGAAAACTGAATGGTGTAATGGGTCCCATGTACCCATTTTCCAGCCCGACAACCATCCGTTGGTGGCCATTCCTTCTCCATCCTCTTTCCCTTCACAAAGTATTTAAAAACAATTAAAAAATTTTTTTTTTTTATTTTTGAGAGACAGAGAGAGACAGCGTGAGCAGAAGAGGGTCAGAGAGAGAGGGAAATACAGAATCTGAAGCAGCCTCCAGGCTCTCAGGTAGTTGTCAGCCCAGAGCCTGACACAGGGCTCAAACCCACAAACCGTGAGATCATGACCTGAGCCGAAGCCGAATGCTTAACCGACTGAGCCCCCCAGGCGCCCCCACAAAGTATTTTAAAGCTGCTCCCATATCTCATAACTGAGGTGTGTTTCCTGTTTTCTCTGCCTGCCCCTGTGCACAGTTTTTTTCCATGTGTCCATCTTACACCAGTTCTCCATGGCCAGGCATGCACAGTCAGTCGCCCGCCATCGTGAAGGTCAGACTCCGTCAGCTGTGTCATGTGCAGTGACACAACACCTCTCTGAGGCCCACATTCTTGTTCCCTTTTGACAGTTAAAGAAACTGAAGTTCAAAGAGACAGTTCTCTAGTTTACCTAGCAAGTAATTGGCAGGTCCTGCATCTGAGTGGCTCCAAAGTTCCTGCTCTTTCTGTTGCTATTTCCTACCCTGGGTTAGATTTTTCTCCTACCCTGTGTGTGTGTTTGATGGTTTTGGTGCTGGAGATGCAGAGAGCAGCCCTTGCCTCTCAAGAGAATACACTATACCACAATAGTCCCCCTTTGCTTAGTTCTGTGACAGGCCCCTGGTCACATGTGTTATCTGATTTAACCCTATAACCGTAGGAAGTAGGTCCTCTTGTTATCCATGCCTTTTTACTGATAAACTGAGGCCCAGAAGCTGTATATTATACTCCCAGGATATCCATGAAGAAGTAGCAAAGGCAGGATTTGAACTCATGACAGATTCTCCAGCAGAGTCACTATCTTACCCTGTTGCTATTAATCCAGGCAGAGAGGCAGAAATGAACATGCACGCCTGCTATGTACAAATGCCTACTAGTACAAAGTACTACATGAGAGGTATCAGGTGAGTGACCCTGACAAATGCTAGGGTAGTTCAGGGTCAGAACAAGAACTATAATTTGTCAAGAGTATTCCATTCTTCCTCTTACCCTACTAGTGATGTTTGTAATACTATCCTCAGTTTATAGATGACAAAATAGTCTCAGAGAATCACTGGCCTGAGGTTACATGGTGAGTTAAGAGACAGAGCTGAGATTCAAACACGAGTTTCTGTGCGTTTTAAAACGCTGTGTTTGTAAATGATGGAAAATAATTGCATATGTTAAAAAAAATAAATTGTGTTATATTCTAAAAATAAAAATAAAAACAGCTTTTGGGTAAAAAAAAAAAAAACACTGTGTTGAAGTATGATATACGTGGAGAAAGGTAGGAATACCTTAAGTGAGCAGCGTGGTGAATTTTCACAGTTACATTTGTGTAGCTTACCTCCGTATGAGGAAACATAATGTTGTCAGCATGGCAAAGTCCTCTTTGTGCTCCCTTCCAGACACACACCTACACACCTTCCCCAAGGACAGCCACTAAGGCTCTGTGGCTTGTTACTGTTTTCTAATAAAGCCATACAGTGTCATGGGTAAGAGCTGGGGCTTGCCAGCTCTGCTGTTACTAGCTATGTGATCGTGGGCAGTTTAGCCTCTGCATTTCATTTATAAAATGCAGATAAAATTAGCTTCTTCCTCATGGGCTTGTTGTGTGGTATGCATACTAAACACAGTAAAACAATGCATGGAAAAATAGCTTGGCATGTTGCAAACACTCAGAGTTAGCCGATGTTGATAGGAGTCCTCGTGAGAGGAAGAAGGGACAGTTGAGAGTACTTTTGGTGAGAGAAATATGCTCAGAATTTGCCTACAGGAAAGGATAGAGCTTAGGCCCCTGGAAGGGAGAGGGTGTTCCTGCACAGAGAAGAGCCAAGGTCCTCGGAGATGCTGATGTTATGTATTTGGGCATTGTACATAGAGCCGCTGTTTACAGTGATGCTGGGCATACGGACGGGGCATGTGTGGAGGTAAATTTGAAGAGCCTGGGGGGGGGTAGGACATTTATTGTGAAGGACACTGAGTGCTAGGCTAAAATATTTGGAGTTCCTCCCTGTAGTACTGAGAAGACATGGAGGGCTTCTGAGTGTGTGTGTGTGTGAATGATGGGGGATTGGTGGGACCACACCCCGTAGTATTTTGGGAGATGATTCCAGCTGCCTATTTAGGAGCATTGGACCTGGGAGTGGGAAAGACTGAAGGTAGAAAGATAATGTCACGGTGAGAAAACATGTGGGTTTGAGATTAAATCAGATCTCAACAACTGATAGTTTGCCAGGCACTATGCTGAATGCTTTCTCATACATCATTTTATTAAATCCCTGTAACAGCCCTGAAAGTAGCCATTATTGTGTGTACACTAGTGATGAAGAAACTGAGGCCTTAAAAAGCCATGTAACTGTTCAACAGGACACAGCGAGGAAATTGTAGATCCTGGTTCCAACCCAGATCTGTACCACCAAAAACCCCATCTTGCACCACTGCCCCAGGGTTTCACAAACGGTGCATCGGAATCCCAGGGTGGTGCCTGAGACCCACTCGGTCATGAACTTTGCGGGTGGGCCTGCCTTAGTATTTTTAGCATGTGCCTCAGATGACTGATAATAACACTGAAAACTGAGAACATTAAACCACCATGCTGTCTCCCTAGTGGTTTTAGCCCTTCTTACCCATGCATCCAGAAGCCCACCCTCTCCCCAACAGGGTTCTCACAGAGGTGATGAGCCTACTTCTTGGTCTGTGGCCAGTGAGACACAAGTGTCTCAGGCCTTCAGCAGCAAGTGTGGTCCGGGGGCCAACAGCACAGCCAGGCCTGCAAGCTTCTTAACAATGCAGATGCTCAGGGGATGCCTGGAAGGCTCAGTCGGTTGAGCCTCTGACTTCGGCTCAGGTCATGATCTCGCAGTTTGTGAGTTCAAGCCCCACATTGGACTCTGTGCTGACAGCCCGAGACCTCCAGCCTGCTTTGAATTCTGTGTCGCCCTCTCTGTGCCCCTCCCTGCTCATGCTCTGTCTCTCTCTCAGAAATAAATATTAAAAAACATGCAGATGCTCAGGCCCTACCCTATGGAATCAGAATCTGCATTTTAGCAGCACCCCCAGGAGATTCAGAGTAGAAGCAGTGCTGTAAAACATCAGCATGAAGTTGAGAAGAATATGTCATCAGGCTGCTCCTGTCATTTGGAAGTAAAGAGTAATGCAAAAGAGAAAGACCACGGAGGGAGGTCTTTATTTTGAATGTCTACTTTGTGTCCAATGTTTTCAGCACGTCTTTCATTTTATCCTCCTAACAGCCCAGTGCAGTAGACATCCCCCATTTGACTGGTGAGGAAACCGATTCTGAGAAGTTAAGTAACTGGCCCAAGGTCACACAGCTGTTGAGTGCCTTAGCCAGGATCCCTCTGTAAATCTCACTGACTCCAAAGTCTAAGCTCTTTGCAACCACATTGACCCCTGTGCAGCCAGCAGAGAATGGAGGAGTTCTCCTTCGGCCTCGTGGCTTCTGTCGTGGAGTGCTCTTCCACACAGCCACAGCCGTGGAATCCCGTCATCTGGAACAGCCCTTAAGAGTCTAAAGGGGGAGGGGGGGGCACCTGGATGGCTCAGTCAGTTAAGCGTCGGGCTTCAGCTCAGTTTGTGACCTCGCGGTTCATGGGTTCGAGCCCAGCATCAGGCTCTGTGCTGGTGGCTAGCTCAGAGCCTAGAGCCTGTTTCAGATTCTATGTCTCCCTCTCTCTCTGACCCTCCCCTGCTCACACTGTCTCTCTCTGTCTCTCAAAAATAAATAAAAAACATTTTAAAAAATTTAAAGAATCTGAAGGGGAGAGAAATCTAGAACAGTTAGGTTCTGTGGTTACAGCCCTTCCCTGGTGTTTTGGCAGCCTTTCGCCTTGAACAAGCCTGATCCCCAGAATGTTTGCCCAAGTTAATTTCAACAACCAAGGAAAAGATTGGCAGAGAAGCTCAGTTCTCTGCGTCTGTGGCCACCACAGCAGCCTGGAGGACCAGAGGGTCTTGACTCTCATTGGTTTTCCAAAGTATAGTTTTTAATGCCTTCTTCAGCTGGGTTCCGTTTTGCTATGAGGTTACTTCTTTGCTTGAACTGAATCAGTCCATGAAAAACAAACTGGAATTTGCTGCATTGAGCCCCATCTATTTAACTTTTCTTATGGGCAACTAAGAAAACTCCCAGTGGAGTTGAATTAGAATCCGACCGTACTTATAAAACAGTTGAACCAGAAAGCTAAGGATTCAACTTCTTGAACTGCTTCTATTCCTTGTATATTCTGGGGGGGGGGGGGAAGGGGGAAGGGGGAGCACTATAGCCAACACTGGACTGTCCAGAGTTTCTTCCTGATTCTAGTCTTTATTCTGATGTATTATCCACCGATCCAGGAGCTCCTAGAAGACAGGGCCTGGCTGCTAGCAGGGCCCTTGAAAGAGGCATCAGGGGTCTCTTTCTGTATGAATGAACGTGGAATTTGGGCAGGGGCTACAGTACCAGCCTGTTGAGTACCTACTATGTGCCTGTCCCTATGTGCATATGCCGAACTCCATTTGATCCCATCAATCCAGTAGTGCAGGGACTACTTCTCTTTCCATTTGACTTAGTGGAAATTTGAAACTTAGCAAGGTAATACCATTTTTTTTCAAGTTACATGTCGTTGGTGCCTGAAACCCAGCTATGTTGATGCTGAACCCCAAGATTTTTTTGTTTTTAATTTTGTTTTTAATGTTTATTCATTCTTGAGAGATGGAAAGAGAGACAGTGCAAGTGGGAGAGGGGCAGAGAGGGAGACACAGAATCTGAAGCAGGCTCCAGGCTCTGAGCTGTCAGTACAGAGCAAATGCAGGGCTCGAACCCACGAACCGCGAGATCATGACCTGAGCTAAAGTTGGACGCTTAATTGACTGAGCCTCCCAGGCGCCCCTGAATCCCAAGGTCTTAACCAAAAGGCTATACTGCCTCCTAAAACTACTATCTAAGTGTATACTGTTGGCCCAGTGCTCTGTTTATGTATCCTGTCTGATCCTCAGAGCTACTTTCCGAGACGGAGCCTTTTTTTGCCTTCATTTTAAACACATAAGGAAACTGAGCCCCTGAGAAGTTAGTAACAGGACAGGAGAAGGACCAGATCTGCCTGGGAGAACCTGCACTCTTCATCTTGTCCCAGCTGCCTCCCAGCCCAGCGGCCACAGTACTTGACACTCACACATTCGTTCCTTTGGCAAATGTTCCTTCAACACGTTGTATGCCAGGTGTTGTGCTGAGTGCTTAATATACATGAACTCCTTTAAACTGCACAGCAGCCGAGGTGCCTATTGGTAAAAGCGTGCGATTCTCGATCTCACATTTATAAGTTCAAGTCCACATTGGGTATAGAGATTGCCTAAAAATAAAATCTTTAAAAATAAATAAAAATTGGGGCACCTGGGTGACTCAGTCCATTAAGCATCTGACTTCAGCTCAGGTCATGATCTCACAGTTCATGGGTTCCAGCCCTGTGTCAGGCTCTGTGCTGACACCTCAGAGCCTGGAGCTTCCTTCAGATTTTATCTCTCTCTGTCTCTGCTCCTCCACTTCTTGCACTCTGTCTTTCTCTCTCGAAAATAAATAAACATGAGGGGCGCCTGGGTGGCTCAGTCAGTGAAGTGTCCGACTTCAGCTCACGTCTGATCTCACCATTCGTGGGTTCGAGCCCACATCAGGCCCTGTGCTGACAGTTCAGAGCCTGGAGCCTGCTTCACATTCTGTGTTTCCTTGTTTCTCTGGCCCTCTCCCGCTCACACTCTGTGTGTGTCTCTCTCTCTCTTAGAAATAAATACGCATTAAAAAAATTTTAATAAATACACATTAAAGGACATTTTAAAAATAAATAAAAATAAACTTTGTGGCAACCATGTCCAGAAGGATTGATTCTGCTATTTTTATTCTTCCCATGTATGAACCGAGGCTTTTGTGTCCCTAGTGTGTGTCTAGTGGAAGTCATGGTAATAGTTTCTTGTGTGCTAGGTGTAGTTTTAAGTGCTTTACATGTCATATAGTTCTTATAACCCTATAATCATACGTTATGATATAGTGTAAGGTACTTTTATCCCTATTACAGGTAAGGAAATCAGCATTTGCCGGAGTTCACACAGCCAGTGAGTGACGGCCAGGTTCACGGCCAGGCAGTCTGATGCCAGGGCCTGCAGTGTCAACTCTGTCTCAGTCTTTGTCTTCCCCTCCACAGGCACCCAGATTGGCTCAAAACTTCTGTGTCTGCCATTTGGCTACTGGGGACATGCTGAGGGCCATGGTAGCTTCTGGCTCAGAACTGGGAAAAAAGTTGAAGGCAACTATGGATGCCGGGAAGCTGGTAGGTTTGGTGGCACCTGTGAATATTGATATTCCTAAGTCTAGATCTGCATTGCATGATATGGTAGCCTCCGGCCACATGTGACCATGGAGATTAATTTACATTTAATGTACTTGAAAATTCAGTTTCTCGGTCTCACTTGCCACATTTCATATGTTTGTTCGCCTGCACAGGGGTAGAACATTTCCATCACTCTAGAACATTCTGTCAGCCCCGTGCCGTGGGGTGTTTTAACAAACCGGCACACTATACGAACTTTCAGAGTAGCGAGTTACTTGGTTCATTCTGAATTTGTGGCATTTATTTTATTCACCTTATTCTTGAGGTTCCTTTATGCTAATGCATTTTATAATATGCCCTGTTTTTAGAGCCAGAAATGAAACTGCATCCTTAGGCTAGAGCTCAACCATGCATCCAGGAGAGGACACGGGAAACCACAGAGCGTTTTAACTCTGTTTTTGTGCCACTGTGTTCCTGTCTCTAACAGAGGAGTTGTTTGATGATTAATAAAAATAATTCTTCCTGTTTGGGGGATATAATAGCATTTTCTTAAGTTTTTAGTCCAGTTGATCAAATTGGACAATTACAATCTATGATCCACTAAATCTTTGATTAGTGCCACAGAGTAGTTGTGACGGAGTTATTCTGGGACCTGGCCTCTGGGAATCACCTTCAGACGTCATTTTGTGGAGCGCCTGGGTGGCTCAGTTGGTTAAGCGTCTGGCTCGATTTGGGCTCAGGTCATGATCTCACGGTTTGTAAGGTCGAGCCCCCACGTCCGGCTCTGCGCTGACAGAGCCTGCTTGGGATATTCCATGCACCCTCCCCCGTACACGTGCTCTCCCCCTCTCTCAAAGTAAATAAATAGCCTTTTTTTTTAAAGTCATTTTGTACTTGGCTCTCTGGTCGTTTCCTATCTTAGAATGTTCGTTGGGGAAGGTGCTGGGCTTTCCCTTTATCCCCGAGGTGCCTCCTGGCAGGCTTTGAGATTGCTGTATTCGGCAGCTTATCTGGTGCTTGCCTGCCTGCCCACCTGCCCCTTTACTTCTAGCTTTTTCCCTTCGTGTTGATGAAACCTTTAGTTGCTAGAAAGCCAAATATTTTGGACTTTGGGTCTTGGCAGAAGATCTTGTACTGAGAAAAATTTGGGATATTGCCACGAGTTTACTTATCTCCAGCCTTTACTTAGTCACACAGCTTGTACTTTGTCCCCAAGTTCACAGCTGGTCCCAGGAGATAAGAGCATTAGCTACCAAGATGGGCAGCCTTCACTGCCACACTGGTAGGGAACTTCTGTCTCTATGCAAGCTCAGGCAGAAAACCAGTCTTCAGAAGCTGGGAGGGGTCCTCCCTGGGGCTTCTAGAGAGGCTTACCCATCTGTTGGGCTGGAGCCTCGCTTCCTTGGTTCTGACCCGGTCTTGCCAGGGCAGTGACTTTCTTTGTTACCTCATGTCCAGGCTGGCCTGGACCACTTTGCTGTTAGCCTAATGAGAATTGTGAAACGCAAGGGTGGGGCTCTCAGCATTTTGGTCCTCACCCTCCTCAGGCAAGTGCTCAGCGATAAGCCCTCACTTTTCTTGTGCTTTGAGGACAGCTGCTTGCTGATGAGCTGTTATCTGATGGAAAGGATTCTTTTTTTTTTTTTTTAGTTTCTTTTTTTAATGTTTATTTTTGAGAGAGAGAGAGAGAGACAGCACGAACTGGGGAGGAGCAGAGAGAGGGAGACACAGAATCCAAAGCAGGCTCCAGGCTCTGAGCTGTCAGCACAGAGCCCAACATGGGGCCCAAACCCACCAACTGTGATATCATGACCTGAGCTGAAGTTGGATGCTTAACTGACTGAGCCACCCAGGCACCCCTAAGTTTATTTATTTTGAGAGAGAGAGAGAGAGAGAGAGAGAGAGAGAGAGAGAGAACCCCAAGCTGGCTCTGCACTGTCAGCTCGGAGCCCGCTGCAGGACTCGAACTCATGAACCGTGAGCTCACAGTCTGAGCCAAAGGCAAGTGTCGGACGCTTATCCGACTTAGCCCCTCAGGCGCCCCAGATGGAAAGGATTCTGATTAATGTCTGGAGAGGGCCTCAGGACCTAACACATGGAGCCCTCCTGTTCAGGTAGCAGGCAGTGGGATCCTCTTCTTCACCCAGATTGCTGGGACACAGGAGAATCTCAAGGGAAGAGAATGTGTATGTGGCAGCCACAAAAATCATGAAACTGAATTTTCCAAATGGAGCCAGTCCTGATTTGCTCTGATTCTTGCTTCTCTGGGGCCAAGAGAAGACTTTAGTAATCAGGTTATATAGACACAAACTGTTGGCCCTGGAGTTGGGCTAATGTCATCTAATTAACAGATTTAACGCTGTCTTGTTCTTAACTTCCAGGTGAGCGACGAAATGGTAGTGGAGCTCATTGAGAAGAATTTGGAGACACCTCAGTGCAAAAATGGTTTTCTTCTAGATGGCTTCCCTCGGACTGTGAGGCAGGCGGAAATGGTGGGTGCCTTGCATTTGCGTGTCTGTTGCATGAAAATGAAGGGTTGGCCTTTATCTGTTCATTCCTTTGAGGGAAATGGCTCCAGTCAAGCTCTGGTAGCTTAGATGGGCCACATACTCTCTTACAGCTTGACAACCTCATGGAGAAGAGGAAAGAGAAGCTGGACTCTGTGATTGAATTCAGCATCCCAGACTCTCTTCTCATCCGAAGAGTCACAGGAAGGTATTTGTCCTCTGAAAGGTCCCTTCTGGTCCTGCCTCCTCAGAGCTTTGTCACACCACCAGCTGCTCTTACCAGATCCCAGCCACACAGCTTAGTGCCATGTTAACATGCATTGGTCTTGTTTGGTGACATCCACTGATGTGGTGGCATGGGGTGGGGATACATGGCAAGAAGAGCAAGGGATTTGAAATCAGACAGTGTCCAGTCCTGTCACCTTTTCATTCCGACCCTAGGCAAGTTTCCCAGCCTCTCCAAGGTGGGTTGCTCCTACATAGAGTGGGGTTAATGCGACCTGCTGCGAGGAACCATTGTGCGTTTTAGGTACCACGAGGCGCACAGTTCAGAGCCCTGCTTATAGTAGGTGCTTCCGAAATACCATATTCCTTACGTGGTTATCTGCATTTTAGTGCCCTTTGAAATCTGCTTTCCGTTGGGAGTTGCCATACCTTGCTGTAGGCTTTGTATTCGTTGTGAAAATGATATGACCACCTACACAAAGTTTTGAAAACAGAGGAAAAGTTTGCTCGTGGTACAGGCATCTCAGCCAAACGTACTACTTCTGTGTTGCATGTTTCATTTTAAAGTGCTTGCTTTTTGGGACATCTGGCTAGCTCAGTTGGCGGAGCATGCAGTACTCGGTTCGAGCCCCACATTGGGAGCAGAGTTTACTTTAAAAAAAAAAAAAAGAATAAATAAAACCTTTAAGGTACTTGTTTCTCTGTAGCAGTCAACATCGAACACAGAAATGCTTGTGTTTCTGTTTCTGATCAAGTTTGCTCCAAAAGGTCGCCACCGCTTTAGGCTATCGTTTCCCCCACCCTGTTTCACTGTGCACTCTGCCATCTGCTTTTGCCTTCCAGAAATCCGGGGGAAGCGCTCAGGGACTAATAGACCTCCCGTCCTCATCTTTATTGTGGGCTATCGCTTCTATATCTCTAGTCATTTTATTGGAGTCTCAGGAAGATGGTCAGCCTACCCTCTTGAACCAGACATCCTTCACCATTATTTTTCATTGCTGCCCAGTATTTCTAGGTAGATGAGCCATCCTTTATTTAATTGTCTCCTTATTGTTGGACAGCTGTGTTTTTCCTAGAGGTCTACTATTAAAGTGATGCTGTAACCATCATAGTACATGTAAATTTTTGGATTTAATTAGAGGGAAAATGCTTTCTTGTTGTAAATTTTATGACTTTCATTTCCTGATGAGGTTGGACATTTTTTCCATGCGTCTGCTGTCCACATCGTCACAGAGAGAGGCAGACATGTAAACGGACAGCGGAATGAGCGTTACAGGTGTTTTCCTGAGAGGCTTTATTAGATCTGCTGGGATCCACCTTTTATTAATTTTCTATCCAAGTGTCTATCTAGGTTTCATGTTTCTAGCTATTTCATAGGTGCCATCAACGTAGGAACTTTTGGTTTTTTGTGTCCCCACTGGCACAGAGTAGACAAAGTTGATGCAGGCCAACAAGTGGTAAGGTTGATAGGAAGACACGTTACCAGGGCTGGGAGCCCTAATGTACAAAGCAGATGTGAGCAGTACTAGTTGACCCTGGGGGCCTTTGCTTCGATCGGCCCAGCTTCCTGAGTGCCTGCTCTGTGTGCAGCACAGTGCTAGACTCAGAGGCAGGGGACTGGAAAGGGTACAGAAGAACAACATGCCTATCCTTGACCTCAGAGACTCTACAAGCCATACATTGAACCTGGGCTGGTTAGCACAGTGGGAGCGAGCCTGGGAGCAGGGAGGGAGGGCTTCCCAGGAGAGGTGCAGCGACAACTTGACCTTCCTGGATGGAGAGGATTTCGGTGGGGCTTTCCGGGAAGGGAGTAGAGGCAGGAGTAAGTATAGGTACCGGGACAGCCTCTAGCTGGGGCTGGAGGCAGAATGTCTGTCCAGAGTTGGAGGAATGATCTGTGGGGGGCTGTTGGGAAGGCAGGATAGGGGTGACTGGGGAAGGTTTGTCGAGGTGAAGAGGGTAGACACATCAGGAGTCATGGATGTTGGTTGGCTTTTTGTTGTGTTTGTGTTTTCTTGTGGTTTTTTGTTTGTTTGTTTGTTTTTGAGAGACAGAGAGTGCGAATGAATGGAGTAGGGCCAGAGAGAGGGAGACAGAATCTGAAGCAGACTCTACACTGACAGCAATGAGCCCAATGTAGAGTTCGAACTCACAAACCACGAGATCATGACCTGAACCAAATTCAGACACCCAGCTAAGCCACCCAGGCGCCCCCATGGGACATTCTTAAGCCGTGAAGTATGGCAGAAATAGCATTCTAAGAGCATTAGTTTGGCCCTCACATACAGGCTAAAATGGTGGAAAGGAGACACAGACAAGACCCCACCTAGGAGCCTGCTTGTGACTGACACATGGAGTTACAGGTTTTAACTGGGGTTGGCTGGTGGGGAACAGAGAGATTCTGAAGAACAAACGGCAGGATTGTTATAGAGGAGGAAGACTCAGTCTCTCAGTTTGGGAGTGAATGTTGTTGTGTGATCTGCTCCCTCACAGAGGAGGGGCCAGGCCAGGCCAGAAGGTAAAGGTGTTTTCTTCAAGCTCACTCTGGATCAGTGGCAGAACTAGCACTAAAAGCCTGCTTTCTGCCCCCTAGTCCACTACACTGATGGTTGGAAGAAGAAAAAGTCAGGAATTAGTCGGTTAAATACAGACCTTATTTAAATCTGACATAAGGACCCCACTGTAAAAAATCTTTTTGATTAGCTCTGACCTCATTTCTAACAATTCTTTGAATCGTTACTTTATTTCTTGAATATGCATGGTCGGTGGGTTTTGGTTTTAACTTATTCAGCATTGGCTCTCTGGTATCCTGATCATTCTGCCAGTTGGCTTTCCTGATGTCTCAAGGCATCCCCACGTTGTGGATGAGAAAACAGGCATCTGAAGTGTCGCACTTGAAGCAGCCGTGGCTCTAGAATCGCAGCCTTGATCCCTCCACATCGCCACCCCCACCTCTAGGTCAGGCCCACTAGCTCGTAGAGCTGTTTTGGTTGGTCCTGAGACCAGCCCCACTTTGAGAACTTGGATCTTGGACTTTCTTTCATTTCCCCTGTAGGGAATGAGCCATGCATTCCTCCTGAAATGAAGTCGGTGCGCGGGGAAGGAGCAGAGTGTTATATGTAACTGGAAGGCTGGGAGAATCCGAGTGAGGCACGTGGACAGGAAAGAGTTGTGTCTGCTGCAGCCTGGCTGCTGTGTGCCTTGTGCTTTCCAGAAGGACAAGAGTCGTGGTCCACGTCTCATGCCCAGCAGCCTCTCCCTGGGTCTCCCAGTGGATGCCATTCCCCAATGGAGGCACCTGAGGAACCTCTCCAGCAACTCCAGTGAAAGAGGGCCGGCCCTCTTGTCACATGGTAGCACGTTCAGGCCACTCAGGATAGCTTCTTTACTCAGGCTCACCTTGCCCCCGTCAATGTTGTAAATGGACCACTTGGCCCTTTAAAAGTGTGCCGTCATTAAAACTCACTATTACATTTTACAAAGGTGTCTGCCCAGGCTTTGACAGTCTGACTCCGACTTTCCCAGCTCAGCTAATGTGGTGGGATACTGATCCCCTTAGCCATCAGAGTGGCGGGGCAGGTGGGCTTTTCCGGAGGGGCAGGCACCCAAGTACTGAAAAAATAGTTTTTCTGCACGTGCCAAGAGGTGAAAAATGTTGAGAAGTTCTGGTTTAGCAGACCTTCACGAGGGGAGCAGCCATCAGTTAAATAAGGAAGCTTTGGTTGGCACAAAATGGGGCCTGTCTAGGCCCTGGCTGCCAAGCCGTGTTTGGCCTGTCTTCTTCCCTTCTTCAGGTTCCTGGGCTCCTGTGGTGTGGCCACTCCCAGTCAGGAACACGGCACAGATGGAGTGACCAGCTTGATTTTCAGTGCCAAATAAATGCTGCTTCTTGAGCACTCCACGGCTGGTTGAGTCAGTCAGGTCTCTGGTGCCGGAATCCATACTGTGCTCTCATGCTTGGGTTGCCTTTAATCTACGTGACGTCAGAGGTGTGCTGCACTGTCTAGTTGGCATCTTCAGGACGTGTTCTTCCTATCACACCTTTCTGCTTTTTATAACCAAACTACGATAGAAAATAGGGTTAGATTCTCTGTCCTCTCTCCCCCATAGTGCTTTGCACAAATCTCTATTAAAGGATTATTACATGTACTTTAGTTTTTTCCCCCATTGTCTCTCCCACTAAAGTAAGCACTGCTTATGATTAGGGATATTTTTCCCCCCAAATGTTTTAACATTTATATATTTTTTGAGAGAGAGAGACACAAAGCATGAGAGGGGGACGGTCAGAAAGAGAGGGAGACACAGAATCTGAAGCAGGCTCCAGGCTCTGAGCTGTCAGCACAGAGCCTGACGTGGGGCTTGAACCCACAACCATGAGATCATGACCTGCACTGAAGTTGGCCGCTTAACCAACTGAGCCACCCAGGCGCCCCCGATCAGGGATCCTAACTCATTGCTCAGTAGCCCCTGAATTCAGCACTTAGTAAAGAAATGTTATTGGGTGAATGGAATGAATGGCTGTGTGAGACCAGCACCAAGTTCCCACGTTGGGCGCTGAGCCAGGTCGGCAGCCGGACACTCATGGCCATATCAGGTCAGAGTAGAAAACGTAACTCCTTCCGGGGCTTACACCCGGAAGCAGTGCCCATAGCTGGGCTCTGTGCTGGGCCAAGGCCTCACATCAAGCTTCTCTGGCACTGCTTGTCAACTCGGAGACCTCTGGGGGATACTTCCAGGCAACCTGACTCCTGTTCCTTTGCTGTCTTTCAGACTGATTCACCCCCTGAGTGGCCGTTCCTACCACGAGGAGTTCAACCCCCCAAAGGTGCCCATGAAAGATGATGTATGTAAACTCGGGGCAGGAAATTGTCTTTTCTTTCTTTCCCCTTTCTCCCTCTCTTTCTTGTTCTTTGCTTTTTCCATCTTTATTCCTACCAATATTAATAACTTAACCATGGGAAGGATCACTACCACATAAATCGTGTGGGCTGTGGCTCCTCTGTCTGGACAGTGCCTCTCCAGGTGGTTTATTGTTTGACCTGAGGCAGATACCAGCACCGGCTACGTCACAGTGCCCAGTTTATACCTGTTTTTTGTCCAGAGCAGCCCCTCTCTGGCATCACGGTGACCTAAATGGCCGTCTAATCCCAGGAGAAGGCTTCTTGGAAGCCCAGAAGTAGAGCCAAGCTGGGAGAACAGTACTGAAGAGGAGTGTGTTGACTGCTCCTACTGCAGAAGAATGTCCTTTCTCTCTGGTGACTCTGCTGTGTCCTACAGAATCAGACTATTTTGGCTGGATTGACGTTGCCGAGTTTTTATGACAGTCTTCAATGGCTTAAAGATGTAAAAGGGAGGGGCTTGTACATGTTCACGGTAACGTTTGCCATAAATAGTCCATTTCGTCTGTTTTAGAACATGCAGTAGGAAGAATTTTCTGGGTTTGCCTTTGTCACTTGAGACAAGTTGGTCAGGTCGTACAGGTTTCAAAGCCATAACGTCAGCTTAGTCACATTTCACTGGAATGGGGAATCTGCCATTCAGAGCTCTTTCTCCCTTCACCTCCACTCTCAGATTGTGATGGCCAGCACCCTAGTAAAAGCGCCAACCACTACGGTGACTTTACAGTTGTATTCTCCGGGTCCCCTGGGGCCTCTATCTTTCCACTCCTGATCCTAGAAGTTTACCTTGGGGGTGAGGAGCCTGAGCAGAAGCTGTGAGAGATAGGCCTTGCCCATCTTCCTCCCTCAAACCCCTTTCCTCACGCTTGCTGTCTCAGGCTCCCCGACTTCTCTGGACCTGTTGGTCTGTTCCCGGGACCAGCTTGCCAGGAGTAGCAAAATTCTCTATAGTTCTTTAGTGGAGAGAAATCTAGATTATCTTTCTCTCTGATGAACTTTGGGATCAGACAGCATTGCAAATTTGCATCTGGCATCAGAGAAGGAAAGCTTGCTAACAGTCCCAGACTTTCATTGTTCTCTTCCTGTTCTCAGATCACTGGGGAACCCTTAATCCGCCGCTCAGACGATAACGAGAAGGCCTTGAAAATCCGCCTGGAGGCCTACCACACTCAGACCACCCCACTGGTGGAGTATTACCGTAAACAAGGGATCCACTCCGCCATCGACGCCACGCAGACCCCCGATGTCGTGTTCGCCAGCATCCTAGCGGCCTTCTCCAAAGCCACATGTAAAGACTTGGTTATGTTTATCTAACGTTGGGTCCAAAGAAGGAGTTTCTGTCTTCTTCTTGTCCCTGTTGAGGGAGTGGTGGGGACTGCAGAGCAGGCAGAGGGAAGCTTCCTCAGGCCAGAAAGAATACCATTTGTTGTATTCATTAAAAAAGCACTTGCTTGATATATCTTTAGTGTGTGTGCAACTCTCATCTCATCTGTTTGTGTGTGTGTGTGTGCGTGCGTGCAAGCGTGCTGGTTTTAAGTACGTGTACACTCTTGCTTTCTTTCTAAGATACAGACAAGGTTGCTTTATCAGCTGCTCACTTCTTTAGCCATACTCTTGATTTTTTTTTCTTTTACCAAAGTAACCTAAGTTGGGTGTCTTCCAGGCACCCACCCCAGTTCTAAAATCTCATGGTATTTATTCCATCTCCAGTAACTGAGTGGAAGTCTAGGATCACCTAAAGTAATGCAGGGCCAGAGTTCCCTGTGGCAGATTCTTGGCAGAGATCCACTTGCTTCCCTGCCCACAACGAAAAGCCACCTGAGTCAGTATGTGGATGTGGATCATTAGTTTTGCCCCTAAATGGAAGTAAAAGGGCATTTACGTTGCAGATTCCAGAAATTACTGGGAGAGGATATCACCATAGAAAGATCCAAGCCAAGTTGAAATAGTCCTGTGATCTGTCTCACAGAGCTGTAAAGTAGGGGGTGATTTGGGACCTGTGTTTGAAAACCGAATTATTGCCAAGGAATTAAACCAAGCAGACGGTCCTTTTGAATTCAGACTATCTTCCGAACATCCAGGCTGGGCACCTGAGAACAACAGCCGGTTCACTTCCCAAAGAGAGAGCAGAGTAGGTTTGTTTTCGTGTTTTATCTTTGCCTCAGTTTCCAAGTATGAACAGAATAATGATTTGGAGGTGATCTATTTATTCTTGGCCTCGTTTTTATTAGAATTTACTGAAACCCAGTCTGTAGGATATGAAACCCAAATCAGATGTGTCCCTTTTAAACTCAAACTCTCTCCCCTCCAGATCCAATCCTTCACCCCTGATTTCATGAGATGGTGACCTCAGACTCCCCAAGAAGAGATTACCCAAAAATAAGATCACCTATGGCAGTAACCAGCCTGTATTCCTAACTTCAGTTCCTCAACTATTAAGCATTTCCTGAGGTCCATGCAGTGCCTTTTGATCTCTGGTTTGATTTGTGGCAAACAGATGAATTAATAGACTGTTAGGGGCCACAAAACAGTGGCCTCTGGAAAAGCCATTGGAAAACCAGTGGCAGGTCCAGTAAATGCCACCTGCCCTAGCGTAATCTACTGACTTGGTGCATTGGGCTCTAGAGTCCCAGTCCCCATCTGACCTGAGTCTCCTGCTGTCTGTGGAACTGTCAGAGGGCTTGTCCCCTGTCCATCTGGAAGCTGGGCATGGGTACGTGGTCATCCCTTTTGTGTGGTTCAAGTGAGTGCCTGCTAGCTGTGCTCTGCCTTCTTTCCCGGGCTGTCAGCTAACCCTGCCCATTCTGAACGAAACCTAGTCTGCTGTGGGGCATTTCTGGGAAGCACATGACTTCAAGGAAGAGGAGTGAAACCAAAACTATGAGCTGTGTGTGTCTGCAGGGGCCTGAAGTCCTCTGGGTGAGGGTGGCCTCCTAGACCTTGGGGATTGATTCCCCTTTCCCTGGGGACAGTTGCAGGCACTCCGCCTCAAAGCTAAAGTCTTTGTATGTTTGCTAATTGAATGCGCACAATCCTTGCTCAAATATTTGTCACCCATCTGTATATATCCATGTGTGCTGTGTATTTGGGCTGTGATGACACTAGATCCTGTGGGACATGTATACCCTTTTGGGGGTGGGTAGGATTTAGATTTTTGCTTCCTTTAATTACAGAGCCTTAACTGTGGCAGGCATGAGAGCTTTCTCCTGACAGAAATGTCCAGTG
This sequence comes from Suricata suricatta, assembly GCF_006229205.1. Lineage (NCBI taxonomy): Eukaryota > Metazoa > Chordata > Mammalia > Carnivora > Herpestidae > Suricata > Suricata suricatta. The sequence continues at coordinate 117,497,868 of NC_043707.1, forward strand.
TTTGATGCATTTGGTTGCTGGGGCATGCATGCCAGCCTTCCCTGATATTTACTCGGTTTTTAAAAACCCATTTTCTTCTCTCTTGTTTCCTCTCTATTTCAGCCTAGTAACAGAAGGCCAGGCGAGACTGCACCACTGCTCATCACCCCGCGGCGTGATCCCTGCTCTTAGGTGCTGGGCAGAGGGGAGGGGTGGTCAGGGTGAGGATGGAGAAGGAAGAGTGGTGAGGGCCCAAAAGGAGTAACAAAGAGCAGCAATGTGGTAGCAAGGCCGTCTCTTTCACACATCATAGAGGGGTCTGAAAGAGTACAGAGGAAGGGGGGGGAATTAATGAAACTAATTAGAGCGTGTAAGTAGAAATAGGGAAGTGCAGTATTGTTTCTAAGGAATTGAAGTTAGATTTACTGTGGACTGGTGAGAATTTTTTTTAAAGCCAATGCCCTAAGGCCTCAGCTTTTATCTCAGAACCTCATGGGTTGCCAGGCTAGGAATGCAAGAGATCAAACTGTTCCGTCTTTCCTGAAGCTTGGAACAGACAGGCTTTGACTACTGACCCTGACCCTGGTTCCCCGCACCATGAGATCAGAAGATCATCTCCACACTGGAAAGAGATGGGGTGGGGGTGGGGGGTATGGTGTTAATGGGGGCAGTGTGTTCAGCCAATCGAGGTGACCAGAGTTGTGGCGGAGGCAGGGCTGGTCTCCCTCCTTAAGGATGCGCCACTGTTTACCAGTCCACCTGTTCTCATGGGTCAGCTCCCAGCAGCCACCCAGCTTCCCTACACTCTTGCCATCTTCCATCCACAATGTGAAGGGACACTTGTTAATAAGTGAACAAGTATCCTAAGCAACACCATCCAAAGACTGTCCTTACCATCCTCAAATCCTGTGACTGGGATCACTCGTCAGCACTGTGATGTATCATTTTCAATGAGGTGCCTTTCTTAACTGACCAAATGCTGCCTTGTTTGGCCACTAAATCAATAAAGTGTGTTAAAAATTTGTATCCCATGTTGTGGCATTTTTTGAGATGATCTGGGCTCGAAAGATGGCATTGAATTCTGAACCTGGCTTGGAAGCCCCCTCTTGTCACTAGAAGTCACGGAAGTCCAAGCGTGTGCTCTTAAGCCGAACCGCACCCACTTGAGCCTCGGTTCAGATGCAGGCTTTTCTGGCACCGGAGGACAAGGCAGCTTGGTGTAGTGGGGACAGCACTGTGCCTGGAGCTCGGAGGATGTGCCGTGAATCCCGGCCAATCGTCCACTCTGCTCCTGTTTCCTTGTCTGAAAAGAGAGAGGCGTGATGCCACCTTCTCAGACTTGTTGGCATTAGATGGCGTTTATAAAAAGAAGCTTTGTGCTTGGTGCCTGGCACACAGCACACACTTGATAAATGTTAGTTGGATCCGAGTAGATACAAAAATATCTGCTTCGTGCCGGGCTAGGTAATAGTTGAGTGGACAGTTGCCCACAGCCTAGAAAGCCAGTGCTTCTAATTCCTAGCCAGAGTTTTTGGCTGCCCTTCCAGCTGCCTCTTTAACATTCCTGGTTGCTTCTTTGTAAATCCATTTCTTCCTCAGCAAAATGTCCAAACCAAAGCTCTCGTGCTCTTTGGAAGGGCTGCTTTCACCAGTGACGTTTCTTTCTTTCTTTTTTTCTTAAGTTTTTATTTGTTTTTGAGAAAGAGAGAGCGTGAGCTGGGGAGAGGCAAGAGAGAGAGAGGATCTCAGGCAGGCTGCTCCATGCGTTTAGCACAGAGTCCGATGCAGGGCTCGAACTCACAAACTGCAAGATCGTGACCTGAGGCGAAATCAAGAGTCGGAAGCTTAACCAGCCCACACACCCCTGCCAGTGAGATTTCTGAGAAATGACTGCTGTTCCCCAAATCAGAGGAAACTGGGCTGGGAGCACCACCATTCTCCAGGCTTTGTTGTTCCGGAGAAATCCAGAGTGGCCACAGGCGTAGTAAATCCTGCCTCTTGAGCCAGCTCCTCCCTCTGCTTCACCATATCCCCACCTGTGCAGTCATTTCAGGTGCCAACATGACTTCCTTGCTCTGATCTTTGCATTCCCTGAGCTATGTAAATGCCCTGTGAAAAGATTCTTTCCTTCCTTGATCATCACGTAACAGACTGGGGGAAATATTTGTGAAACAAGCCCAGGAGGCCGAGTGGTATGATTGGGAAGAATGGCCTGAGAGAAGACCACATCTTTGGGCTGGCTCTCCTCATCTGGAAACCGATTGAACAAGGGAACTGCTCCGCTGCCTGGAGCACGTCAGGCCAGGTACCACCCACTGGCGTCAACAGCCACAACCTCGCTCAGCCCTCCCGGAGCATCCATGGCGATCAGAACTGTCATTCTCCTATTTTAAGGGGAGGAAACCAAGACTCGGAGCAGCACAGTCGCACGGAAGAGGCCAAGTGGGCGCTCGAAAAGCAGTCTCTGACACCACAGTCTATCCCCTTGACCTTGCTGCTGAAGTGATTTAGCCACTTGTGCAGTGCTCTACGAGACAAGCCCCTCCGGATGAGTTCTTGTCCATGGACACTCGCTGGCAGTTGGAGGACCCAGGGACTGTGTCTTAGGCTCTCTTGTGGACACCGAACATTGCAGACAGAACAGAACAGAACAAAGAGCAACCTTGGCCCTCAGGAAGCCTCACCAGTCTTTCTTAGAAAGACAGCTAAATGAAGACAGATTCCCGCTGCACCTCCGCCACGAGCCCTCGGGTGAGTCATCTCCTTGTCAGTAAAACAGAAATGACCCTTGCCCTTCAAGTGTGCTAGCAACACTGGTGACCCGGATTCCCGATACACAGCGCATTACCAGGACATGATGATGGAGTTCATAGAGAAAATGCAAGCATTGGCGATCGCTGTCGTCTTCCTAACTGTCAGGAACCAGGCCAAGGACTCTTAAGCTAGGATCCCCTGGAAGTCCACGAACCTGTAAAACTGCATGCAGAATTCCCGTGTTCTCGTATTCTCATAACTCCTCGTGGCTTAACGTCTGTTTAGTGCTTGCTGGGTGATCGGTCTGCATACACTATCTCAGTCCTCAGTAACCCTGTGGGAGTGACTGCCACTGTTATTTCCACGTGATGTCTGTGCATTTTGAGGTCCATGCATCTAGGAGTAGCAGAGGCTGAGAGTGAGCCTGTCTGCGGCTCCACGGCTCAGCCTCTTACCACTGCGCCATTGCGCTGGCACATTGCTGGGAGCGGGGAAAGACTCGCCAGGCACCCATGATGCAGAGGAGTCGACGAGCCGTGCATCCGAACGAAAGGAGAAGAAAGTCGAGCCCGTTTGCCAGTGCTGCCTCAGGTAAGACAGTTTTCTGTTTGGTCCTTCCCTCTTCTCCCTGCTGTGGGTGTTGAAGCCCCACAGCACTGGATTTGCAGAACTCTTAGAACCACTCCTGTTCCAGAAGGCCAGAGGAGCAAGTTCCTGGGGGAGAGAGGAGCCCGTTTTCCCAGCCAATACCTTCTGGAAAGGGCCGCCTGTGCTGGCTCCACACCACGGTCTTTCCTCTCAGACCGCGGCTCCGCACAGCTAATGGCACTGCATGATTCGTAACCCTGAAGGCCCACCGTCCTGCTGACATCTCAGGAATATGGCAGTTCTGTGTTTAGAGCCATGTGGGGCAATGGGACGATATGGGCAAGACCAGATCCTGTGCAGGTAACCCTCAGACTGAACAGGTGTGCACTCCGGGGGTAAAATCACGAGGCGGCAAATCATTACATTTTATGGGGTCCCTTTGAGAAAGGCTTTGGGGACAAATTCCTCTGAGCTTAGCTAGGAGATCACCTAGCTTCCTGCTTAGTTGGTGTGCATTCTTCGACTGGTAAGAAATGCTGCATTTTCTGCTGTTTTCCTCTTTGCCCTGGCTGTGAGGAAACCCCTTGTGTTTGATACTGTGCTTTTCCTCCATCAGGGTTTCGTAATAAAATTCTTACCGCCTCACCCAATGTCAGCCATTTTGTTTGGTGTTAATGTGCTTGGACATGTCTTGAGTCTTTCCAAACTGCCTCAGTCTGTCTTGGAAAAGAAGGAGGGAGTGAGGGAAGGGCTGCTTATGTGATACGGGAGGTGAGGCCGCACAGCTCCGAGGAGGAGGTGGGGCTGGCGTGGCTCCGCAGAGAGGCGGGGGGGCATTCCAGGCGGAGGCCATTGGCACTAAGGACTGCTCTTATGTAGTGAACCCCTGGAGTACTTGAGAAAGCTGCATTTGGTTGGAAACTGTGTTTTTCAAACAAAGCATAGGAACATCAGAAGGGAAGATTTTCTGTTCAAGAACCCAGAAGAGCCAGAGACCGGGGTACGTGCACAGGGCTGCTGGCCACTTCCAGCTTGGCCCACGTGGCATCCTTCCCGCCTCTCCCAAACATGTAGCATCAGTGCTTTGACTGTGAGTTGGGTGACCCTTTGCCGTGGGACTGAAAAGAAGGGTTTTATTGTCTCAGTCTCTCGGTTTTATTGTCAGCTCTAGGTTCCGTCATTTGCCTAGTGACGTGGGCACGGGTTCTGTGGTGACAGAGGTGACCTGTGGTTAGATTGTGACACTGATATAGCCTTGGGGAGCCACTTAACCTCCAAGCCTGAATGAACTCCTATGCGAAAGGGACAATCATAAAACCTATCTGTGGGTGGCACAGTCCATCCAAATTGAAAAGTGGTAGCCCAGTAAGTAGTCCTTCTTTTAATCTTTTTTCCTATGGTTCTTTGCCAAGGAAAAGACCCTGCCATGGCTACCAGGTGTGTCAGACTGTGTATCTTTGTCCCTGGTCCCCAGTGCGCCATATCCATTCCCGTCGGAATGCTGCAGCAGACCAGAACAGGTCGCTTTTCACTGGGGTGTTTTCCTGAGCTGCTAGATGTGCCCCCGGGTGGGGTGGGAGTCTGAGTCTCTTCCCCAGGGGTGTGGACAGGAAGCAGTCTGTCCTAACGTGGCGGCCTGCCGGGTATTGATGGTCATGGCACCCACAGTACCCAAAAGTCACCGAGAGGAGGACATTCTGTCACTGAAGATGGAAATGGGAGCTGTTGTTGAACTCACACCTTGGGCCAGTGGGACTTGCTCTTATTCCGGCGACCGCTGCAGGGGCTGCCTGCAGGAACTACCCTCCTTGAGGCGGGCACGGGAGGGAGCACAGAAGGGCACCGTGGGACGGGATAGAGCCATGTGTGCTCGAGCTGGATGTGCTACCAGCAAGGGGCTGTGGTGGGCTGAGAGCATTCTGGTGAGAATGTGTTGGCTCATCCTTTGAAACCCTCTGACAGTTGTCCTATACTAAAGGAAGGAGAGCAGTACCTCTTTCTTGGCATCCTGTCAGGACTCAAGTTCACGTATACCCAGGGCTAGAGGACCTTGACGGCCTGTGGTGCTCAGTATGTTGTTTCCTAGCTGGCAGCTCTGCTCAGCAGTCCCACTTGGTTAATGTACCCTAAGGAAATGACTAAGGATGTGCAGCATTTTTTTATAACCCTAAGAATTGGAAACAACCTAAATTTCCAACTATCGGGGAGATAGGCTGTGCTGATTCATTCAAGGAATAGTATGTGATCATGAAATAAATTCTCTTAAGACAAGAATTTCAAGATAAACTATTGAGTGGACAAACACAGGTTATAGAACAATAGAGAATGAGTTCATTTTGTAGAGTAAACTTTTTATTTTGGAATAATTTTGAGTTTACAGGAAGTTCCAAAAATAGTACAGAGAGTTTCTACATACACGTCACCCAGCTTCCCCTACTATTAACATAATCATGGTATTTACCAAAACGGAGAGATGAACATTGGGACATTACTAGACTCTGGCTTTATTTGGTTTTTACCATTTCTTCCTCTAGTGCCCTTCTGTTCCAGTACATAGAAAAGCATCCGGAAGGCTCTAGACAAAAATATTAACCATGATCAAAGCTGAGTCCTGGAACTAAAGATTTTTGTCTTTTTTTTTTTTTTTTTAAGTTTACTTATTTAGGCCATCTCTACATCCAGTGTAGGACTCAAACTCATGACCTGGAGATCAAGAGGCAAACACTCCACCAGCTGAGCCAGCCAGGTGCCCCAGGAAGTTTTTATTTTTAAGTTTTTCTTAGGTCTTCTAATTTTTACTGTGTATAACATGTCACATAATAACAATAACAAAAGTGAATGTCTTCAGGCTAAGCCGATTACTCCTAGTATGGCTATGCTGTGGTGTGGATTACTTACTCATTTGTTCTCTTGAGACTGAGCTGGAAAGGAGGGGCCATGTCTGCTTTGCCCCTCCATCCCCCTCTTACAGCCCAGGGTCAGGTATGGGAGGAGGCACTAGCATCTGGCTAAATGAAGGTGTGAAGTCAGAGTTCATTGCTGCCAACTCTCAGAGATTAACTAGTCTTAGCACTTTCAGCTTGAGGAAACCTCAGCCTTAGGTTTCCCCAGATTACTAGCCCTCAGCAGAAGTACAGGACCTGTTTCTAAAGCTCGCGGTCTCAGGGCTGAGTCTCAGGCCCATCACTAATGAGCTGCTGTGGTTAGTTGGCCAGGCCTTTAGATGACATCCAAAGAAAAGTCAGGGTTCTGCTAGGAAGGAAGGAAAGGAGGGAGTAGACGAATGCTGAGCAGGTTACACATATCAGAGCCAGCCCCCAAAACAGGCTTTTCTAAAAAAATTTATTTACAATAGTATTTTATTTTTTAAGTTTATTTATTTATTTTGAGAGAGCACACACATGAGCAAGGGGAGGGGCAGAGAGAGGGGGCGAGAGAGAATCCCAAGCAGACTCTGTGTTGTCAGCGCACAGCCCAAAGCAGGGCTCCAACTCCTGCACCATGAGAGATGACCTGAGCCAAAATGAAGCTGGACGTTTAACAGACTGAGCCTCCCAGGTTAAAACAAGCATTTTAATCCCCGATTCTTTCCATCAGACTGTAAACTCTTTGAGGAGGATAGGACCACATCAGCACATCGTACCTGGCGTGGAGCAGAGGCCTAGTCAGTATATAAGTGAAGAGACATAGCTGTTGGTAAGCTAAATTATTTAACTGGATAGTGTTTAAATCAGGATGATTTTGGTTGCGAATAATAGAAAGTCGACTTAACAACAAAAGGAAGTTTGTTGTTTTCGTGCAACTGAAAAGTCTAGTGGAGCCTGGCAGCTGAGCATGGTTTGATCAGAACTTCATTTCTCTGCTTCTTCTCTGGACCCTCCATATCATCCTCGGGCTGGCTTCTCTCATGATTGCAAAATGGCTGCAGCAGCTCCAGACCTCACATCTGCACTGCACACGGTGTAGAGCCAGAGAAAATAGAATCTGTGTCCCAGAATTCCCAGTTAGCCCTAAGATTCCCTGTGGATTGCACAAATTCACCTGCCCACCAGTGGATTAACCCTTGGGTGCAGAGGTGGTTCTGTGGCTTAGCTCAGAGCACATGCCTCACCGGGAGTAGAATCAGCTTCCCTGAAACTATGTAAATTCCCAGTGAGAATGGAGATTAGAGAATGGAAAGCAGTCTGGACCTTGGGGAGGTGACCAATAGGAATCCAACTCAACCCGATAGGCCGACTTACACAGCACAGACAAGGGCTGCAGGAGGAGGGGAGTGGGTGAGGGGTGCAGCAGTCAGAAGGGCGGCTTCATGCAGAAGGAGGGGAGACTGAGGCAGTAGGGAGTAGGGGTGTATGGAGAGGAGGGAAGGGCATCCCACAACGATGTGTTGAGCATTTTCCACGGGCCAGATGTCACGCTAAACTGTATGCATCATCTCGATGAATGCTCACGGTGAGCTGCAAGGTCACTATCCTCATCATATCTGTTTCACAGACAGAAAATAAACACAGATCTCACGGTAGATGTCGAAAGTGGGACTTGGACCCAGCTTGTCTGGCTCTGGAGCCCCAGTGCGAGTGAGTGAAGAGGGTCACTGTTGCCAGGAAATTCTGTGCACCAGAGGGGTGGCCTAAAGTAGTGAAAAGTGGAAGCCGGCTTCCATAATCTCCCCTCCCAGCCTGTGTCCTCTACCTGGAATTCTTTCTCCAGCCACCTTTCTAAACCCTACCTCTTTGAAGCCCAGTTCAAGGTCTGAGCCTCATAACACAACACATAACTCCTAGCATTTTGGCATTGTGTGTCTCTTCCCACGAGACTTCATGAGCTCCTCCCCAAAATTGCATTTTATCTTTGTATTTGGGGGCTTGACACTTCCCTTTACAGTTGCTATGGTGACCTCCCCTTCTAGGGCTAGAGTTGACAGCATAGAGGCAGGATGTTAGAGATTAGCCTGGTCTGATCCTCTGACTTTATAGGAAGAGAAACTGAGGCCCAGAGAGGTTGGGACTTGCCCAAGAATGCAATTGAGCCTAGAACTCAGGAATCTGGACTCCAAAAATGATGTGGCTACAAGAACATGGTTCATTCACCCTGGAGCCAGATTGAGCTCAAATCCCAGCTTCTCTGTGCCCTAGCTGTGTGTCCTGAGCAAATCACTTAACCTCTCTGAGCTTCATTGCCCTCATCTGTGCATGGAAAACATAGTGTGCCTACCTCCCAGGGCTGTTGTGAGAAATTAAATGAGTCCTGATGGCACTGTCAGCACTGAACCTGGCACATGGTGCCCTGCAGGAATTGAGGGGGCATTAGTTATCAGAATTGCAGCCCGTGAGACATGGGAATCCCAACCCACCCACTGGGGCCTGTGCGGTCCTGTCCTCTTCTGCACCCTAATCTACACACCTTCTCTTCAGAGCAGTTGAGAGACAGAAAGGAAGTCACCGTGACCTTGTGGTGGGAGTGGGCCAGAGTCCCCTCCCTTAGGATGCTGGCTAGGGCTGATAGGATCCCCTCAGAGGTCCCAGCCACCACTACCCCCTGCTGCTCCTCTGGTCTGAAGCCACCAGGGCTGGGCCCTGAACTTCCCCTGCTTCTACATCGGTCTAGTGCAGGTGTGGGGGATGCTGCTAAACTAGACAGGCTCAGGCTGGAGCTGGGCCATGGCCGCAGGCCGCAGTGGCAGCAGCACAGTCCCTTGCGAGTCCAGGGAGACCAGGAGAGCAGCACAAGGGACAGAGAGCACTGGGCAGATCCCCAGGTCGCAGGGCCGTTGGTGTAGGGCCAGAGGGCACAGTCTTGGGAGGGGGCCCCAGTCCCACCCAGAACTACACAGTGTTCCCTGTTTGAGAGTCCCCACCTGGCCCCTACTTGTGTTCATGTGAACCCCAGGTGCTGAGGCACCGAGCCTGGAGTTCAGATCCTGGCTCTGCTTCTCCCTGACTGGGAGACGGTGGACAAGTCACTTCCCTCCCATGAGCCTCGCTTCCTCTCTTGTATATTGAGGATCGTGATGCCTTTTTCAGAATTAAATAGAATTGTGTATATGACAATGTCCATGCTAGGTCTTCACACGATAGGTACCCAATATATGTCTCTCCCCTTCTCTCTCAGGCATGCCATTGACAGGGCACCAGGGATCAGAATTGAGGAATGACTCCTTGGAAAGTGCGACCAGCTCTGATTTTGCCATCTGAAGCCATGCGTTCTTTCCCCACCAGATGGACTCCCCTGACCTGGGCTCAGTCCTGGGTCGTCAGACCATGCTGTACGCCTTAAACTTTTAAATAGTTTCCTTTTGCCTGTGCTGGGCCCTTCGGACCCAGAAGCAAAGATGAATGAGACAGTGCCTGCCGTCCAGGAGCTCCAGCCTAGTAGGGGCGACACATGTAAAATCAGAGACACAGAGTGGGAAGAACACAGCAGGGAGTGAGGAACCTAGCTCAGGCGGGTTGGGGACAGCCTCAGAGAAGGGTTGGCTTCTTAGCCACAGCTTGAAGGATGATTAGGAGTTTACCAGGCTGCCAGTGGGGAGAGAGTTTTTGTGTCAAATTAACATGTTTTATCAGCTGGAGCTGCCTTTTCCTGTTAGGCTCCTACCTGAGCACACATCGCTCCTGTGGGAAACAAAGAAATGCCCTAGAAACCCCTCGCAGGCCAGAAGTGCCTAGAAGAGGGGGCAGAGGAGGGTATGACCTGCGGGCAAAGTCTAAACTCACTAGCCGGCCACACACAGCCTGGCAAGCTTCGTCTCCCCTTTGTATTTATGCTCTGGCAAAATGGAACCACTTAGCAGTCCATGAAATCAACTCTACCATTTCTCCTCCCTGGGTCTCCCCACACCTACCTGGCAACCTCCAGTTTATCTCCTGGAATTGTGATTGGGCCCACACTCGACTCAAGGCACCTGGCACTTTTCTATTTGTAAATACACAGACTTGGCCCACCTCCCCACATGACTGGCGCCCCTTCTAGGACAGCCTCTGCCCCCTCCCCCCACCTCCAGTGCCCAGCACAGGGACTGACCCAGAGCTGCATCTGAATGGATGCTTGGAAGTCCTCCCCTTCCACAAACTGAGCTACTGCCCCGGCCTGCTAGTGCTGAGCCAGGCACAAATGAGAGCAGTGCACAGTCCAGGGAGAAACATATTCACAGGCAATTGCAATGTTGGGTGATACGGAACAGGACGGAGCAACTACTAAAGCTGGGCATGGCAGGGAAAGCTTGAGGGGTCACCATCCCCTCTGGGCCTGGAGAGTCAAGCAGGGGCTTTCTGGGTGGTTAAAGAAGGAAAGACTTGGACAAGGCACAGAGGCATGGAAAAGCGCCAAGTGTTAGGGCTGGAGCATGGGAGGAATGGAAGTGGGGCGGGGGCTGGGAGAAGAGACCAGGGAAGGGGCCGGGGGCAAAGGAGGAACAGACTGCACCCTCATGCCCAGCCGTTTCTGGACCCCTGTCTTGACACCATTTATTGGAACTTTTCAACCGGGGAAGGGCTGATGTGGTCAGCTTGTGTTTTAATGCTGAGGAGAGAGGGGTTAGAGGGGCCAGGGAGGAAGCCGCTCTATCCGTCCAGGGATTTGGGCCACTTAGCAACAGTTGACACTTACTCAGTGATCACTCTGTACAGGCCCTGTTCTAATTACCTTTTACATACTAACTGAGTTAATTCTCCCACAATCCAATTTTCAAGATTAAACACATAAGGGGGCACCTGGCTGGCTTAGTCGGTAGAACATCTGACTCTTGATCTCAGGGCCATGAGTTTAAGCCCCACGTTGAGGATGAAGCCTACTTAAAAAATAATAAGAAGGGGTTCCTGGGGGGCTCTTTTGGGCGCCTGACTTTGGCTCAGGTCATGATCTCACAGCTTGTGAGTTCGAACCCCGCATCAGGCTCTATGCTGACAGCTCAGAGCCTGGAGCCTGCCTCCCTTCTGCGTCTCCCTCTTTGCCTTTTCCCCTCGCTCACACTCTGTCTCTCTCTCTCAACAATAAATAAACAATTAAAAAACTAAAAAAAAAATAATAAAATAAAAGCAAAGATTTTTAAAATGAGGCATAAGGAAGCTAAGTACCTTGCTTAACTTTGTAGGGAGGGGAGCCTGGATACGCCTCCTGGCCGGCACACTTCAGGGCACGTCCTTTTCGTCAACGTGCCACATAGGTTCTCATTATCACAGTAATGATGATGCGATGCCAATGAATGTTGAGTGCATATTACATGCTGGGCTCTCTGCTCTGTGTACTTCAGACTAGTAACTCAGTTTTACCCGGGTTGGCAAGGAGGACACGGTGCAGCTGAAAGACCAGCCCATAGTCCAGTGGAGACGCTGTTCCAGGCCTTGCTGTGTCTGAACCACCCAGCGGGAAGTGGCCTGGTCACCTCCTCAAATTGCTGACAGCAACCTTTTGGCAGGGACAGCCAGACAGAGCCTCGTGCTGCAGTTGGCCGAGAGCCCAGCCAGAAGGGCTGAGCCAGTGTGGAATGAGCAGCTGCAGGGCCTGGGCCCCTGGGGCCTCCGGGCACCCTGGCTTGATGCCGGAACACTGTACACGGTTGCTTAGAAATGGGGACCAAGCCTCAGGACCCCTGGGTGTGGGGCCTAGCTTGGTCACTGATGTGCTATGGGATGCTGGGCAAACCCTACCCCTTCATGAGCCTCAGTTTTCTAGCAGGTAAATGAATTAGATTGCCCTTGTCCTTGATCCTTGATCTTCTTCCCACATAATGCCTGATGGTGAGCTCCTTATGTAGATACCACAAAGTAGTTTCTCCTGCCAAGATACCGGCCCTGGTTCCACAGGCTCTGCCTTGGTGCCAGACCCTGTGCTGTGCACTGGGGCTGCAGTGAGGAGCGGAGCTGGTCCCTGCCTTCAGGCATTTCCCAGGCAGTTGTGAGGTTGGGGACAGATAGGAAACCAATCACAGCCTAGTGTGGTAGGTGCTGTATTGCATAGAGAAAAATACCCAAGGGGCTACGGGATCCAAGAGGAGCAGCTAACTCCCTGCAGTGGCCTGCAAGGCTTCCCAACGGGAAGAGCATGGAGCCCAGTGAGTCTTGCACCTTTCAGGCAGAGAAGGGGTGTGCCTTGCTATTGAGGGGACAATATGCAAAGGCCTGGTGGGGGAAAAGACCAGGTCTGTTGAGAAAAACGCATGTTCCCCATGGCAGATCCTAGGGAGTGGGGGGAGTGAGTGTCAGTGCAAGGAGATGAGCTGAAGAAGCAAGCAAGAGGCAGCAAGGGGCTGAGCTGAGCACCAGGTGGCAAGCCACATCTGAAGGTTCCTAGGTTAGAGAGAGCAGGGCCCACCCACAGACCTCACAGGCGTCTGGGAGCAGCAGGGTGCCAAGCCTCTGGAATCTCAGCTTGCCCACACCACCTCCTCCCTTCCCCCAATGCCAAAGCCACCCTACCTGCTGGTGAGGGCACTCCCTCCCTCTAGTCTCAGAGACAGACCTTCACAGAGCAACCCAGACACCTCACATTTGTGAGCCTCACCCTTGACCTTCTGGATTTCTCCAGCAGTCCAGTGAGGCAGCTAAGACTCAAAGAACCTGCCAGGTGATACAGAAATAGTGATTGAACATCAAGCATCAGGCCCCGTGTTGACCTCTGGAAAACGGGTCAGACAGGATTCCTGCAAGGAGGCCACGGGCTGGCTGGCAGGACAAACGCTAAACATATCAGCACGCCAATAATGAATTATTTGTGATTATTTGGATTGGTTAGAAAAATATAGGGAGCTGGGGAGCTTTATGACAGGAAGCTCACCTCTCTGGGCAGACGGGAAAGGCATTATGCCTAAGCAAGTAATGTTGCTGTTCAACCCTGAGACGTGGAGCAGCGGCTTCCTCAGTGAACCAGTGGAGGCGAAGAGTGTGCCCAAGTCCAAGATGATTCGTCTGCGGTCATCTGGCTGTGAGGGGGATCTGACTCCCAGCCCACCACCTCACAGCCAGCCCTCTCCCATCATTTACATGTCAGCAGCAAAGAATGTCCACATCTTTGATCATACTGGATCCTCTGTGAGATGGGACCCACAATCCCCACTCAAAGGCAAACTGAAATCTAGGAGGTCCAAATGACTCACGCATGTCCACACAGCAAGCCAGAACGAGCACCAGAACCCACATTTCTGACCTCTGAGCTACATGGTAAAATCACCACTGTCTCTCGGCTTTGCCTTGGGCAAGGCTATCCCTGGGATGACAGACATCCAAGGGACTTTCCTAGAAAAGAACTTCCTGGAGGGACATAAGAATGGCTCAAGAGATATTTTTGGCTTAGGGACAGCCCTGTGCTGAGCCTGAGGGTGCCTAGGAACCCCAAGCAGATTTCCCAGCCTTGCTGGCAGCCCAGAGCTCAGAGCAGACACCTGGACTGTGGCTCTTTCTGCCCTTGAGGGTGCAAACGCAGGATTGTTGAAAGAAATGGAGCACAAGCCCCGCACAAAGTTCACATAGTTCTCTCCAGGGGCTGTGGGCACCACCATCAGAAAGGCCTGTATACTGTAGGAAGCTCTAAGCCCTAGAGCCCTGGGCCCTGAAGCCCTGAACTGGGATGGGTCTCTTTGGACCCAGTGGGTCTCTTACAGAGAGGACTTTTGGGTTCCGAGGAGGAGGGTCTATAGATACTCTGGCCCCAGAGGAAGGGGTTCTCACAATAACTGATGAGTTATAAGAAAGACAGGAAAAGCTAGAGTATCTGAGTCCGTCTGAGTGCACATATTTCCTGTGTCTGTCACATTTCTCAGTGCCACTCCTTCCCAGAGCACTCACCCCATGACTGTCTTGTGCCCTCCACATTGGCCTGCCAAGCAACACTTTGTGGAGCTAAAGATTACAGATGGAGAAATGAGAGCTGCGCCAAACCACACAGAGAGGGACACATCTGGAATCAGATCTGACCCTCTCCTGTGGTCTCCGTCTGCCCTTGCACCCTCTGCTTTCCTGGGGTCCACCCTCCCCAACCCAACCCAGCCTTGCCTTTCTAGCCTGTGTTGAGCTGCAGGCCTTAGAGGCCAGAGAACCAACCCCTACTCCCCCCACCCCACCCCCCACTCCTTCCAAGTTTTCCTTGCTGAAAAAGCCCTGTCTGGGAATGAACTGGGAGCTCTAATCCTGGCTCTGCCTCCTTCCCCACATTGCTGAGTTCAAGTGAAATCGTGCCTCTGAAAAAGTGCTTCTGAAAAACACTGCAGCAACACAAAGAAAGGGAAGCCGCCCTTCTGTCACGCACAGAGACAAGGAGCTCACAGTCTGGGGAGACAGACACACAGACCCACAACCCCAGCATGGCAGGAACAATGCTACAGCCGAGCAGCGTGCCAGGCGCCGGGAGACAACTCCTAAGGGAGTCGGGGAAGGCGCTGGGAGGACACTGCAGAGATGGCCCCTGAGGGATGTGCGAGAGGTTACCAAGTAGATAAAAGACGAGACGAGGCATGTGTTCCCCGGGAGGGAGCAGCTGGTGCAAAGACGTGGGGGTGGAAAGGGAATGGTGTCCAGCTAGCGCTTCCAGTCAGGGATGGGGAAATGCATCTTGGCAAGGCAGCCCAGGGCAGGGTGGGGGAGAGCGTGGACAGGCTTGCAAAGAAGATTCAGAGCTCTTTTCCACAAATTGTGGGAATTCTAAAGGAAGGCGTGGTACTTGCGCAAGGAATCATGGCTTCCATTTTTTACAAATTTCAAAATAGAGACTCAGAGCAAGCCAGCAAGCTGCCCAAAGCCTCTGTTCACATAATGCCAGTCCAAGTCTGGGTTGCTGTGAGCGGGTCAGGTCGACACAGAACATTAACTAGAATAGCCTCATAGCTAAAAAGTGGCAGGGGTGGGGTTCAAACCCAGGTGTGGGACTCACGGCAGCAGGCACTGGGCAGAAATCCGGGGCCTCCTTCCCTAGCCTGGGCTGCAGCCCCATGCCCGCTGGAGAGAAGCAGCCAGTCACCAGCCAGGTTGGGCTGTGGGCCAGTCAGATAGCCCAGCAGGGCTTCGGAAGGAACCACCCAGCACCTTCTCTGTTGTAGGCCCGGCTTTACACCACCTTGCGGGCAGAGGGAAGGGCAAGGGAGTGGGGGTTCCAAGGAAATGCCTGGCAGGAGCAGGGAAGTCGTCCTCAGGCGTCTGAGCAGCCCTGCCTCTGTCTCCCTCGTCCTCTTACGGCCTGGCCTGGAGAGTTGTTGCTTCCAAGATTGTTGGAACTGGAAAAGCCCCCAACCATCCTTTCTTCTAATCGATTCCACACCGTTCTGCAGATGGCAAAGCATAGGTCCAGAAAGGGAGAAGGCTTCCTCAGGTCACTCAGCCAGTCAGGTTCTCTTCGACCCATGTTTGTAGGCCTCACTATGTTCTCCTGGGTCAGGGGCCTAAAATGTAAAGAGATTGAGGGGCACCTGGGTGGCTCAGTTGGTTAAGCCTCTGACTTCAGCTCAGGCCACGATCTCATGTTCAAGAGGTTTGAGCCCTGCATCGGGCTTTGTGCTGACAGCTCAGAGCCTGGAGTCTGCTTCCGATTCTGTATCTCTCTCTGCCCCTCCCCCATGCTCTGTCTCTCTGTATCAAAAATAAATAAAACATTTTTTTAAGATGTAAAACGATTGAATAGGCAAGTCGAGGAGTGCGGTTATGTGACCCTCTCCCCACCAGCCAGGGGCCCCGAAGCATAAAGACTGACCCACCTCTGTGGCTCCAATGTCAGCACAGGACCCAGCACAGGGAAGGTTTGTGCCTGTTCAGTAATGTCCCCACATGCTCCACAGGGTCCCGGGGTACATAGGATGGACACCCAGAGAACAGAATCTTCATCACTTGGGCCAGTATAAACGTGGGTGGTGAGGAAAAGAGTTGAGGATAATATGCCCTCGGTTCCGAGCTTCTGCTCCTGGATATGTGGGGATGGCCTTGTCTAATTTTGAGAACAGGTGGAAGAAGAGCAGACCTTGATGACAAGTACAGTTGGGACCCTGACATCACAAGTAAACAGGGAGGAAGGTTTGCTTGAGGGTTACTGGTGTATGTTGGAGAGTGAGGAGAATTAGATCCGAGTAGGAGAGGGTTTTGAATGGAGGCTCAGGTTGGTGCTTGATCCCGTTTGGGCAGAGAGCCACTGGAGTTCAGCAGAACCTCAGGCGCACGGATCCCAAAGGTCACTCGATTCCAGCCAGCCCTGTGGGAACAGTACACCCCGGATTCCTCAGGAAGTGGGGGGAGATGAAGCTGGGCTGTGTCTCTTTCTGTCCTGTTCACCTCATTTGAACTCAGTAACCCTGAGAGTGGGGAGGGGTAAACCGCCCATTGGGCAGATGGAGAAACTGAGATGTTTTCTATTTTTTAACGTTTTATTTAGTTTTGAAAGTCAGAGAGAGACAGAATGTGAGCCAGGGAGGGGCAGAGAGAAAGGGAGACACAGAATCCCAAGAAGGCTCCAGGCTCTGAGCTGTCAGCACAGAGCCCAACTCGGGGCTCGAACTCACAACAGCAAGATCATGACCTGAGCCAAAGTCTGACATTTAACCGACTGAGTCACCCAGGCGCCCTGAAACTAAGATGTTTCTAAGATGGAGAGGTGAAGTGGTTTTCCTAGGGTCACAGCTGGGAAGCAGAACCACAGTACCCAAGATGCTTGGCGCCCATCCCCCTCCTGTTTTATAGAAAAGGAACGAAGACCTAAAAGGGAATGTCCCCCTTTCTGCGGCAGAGGAAGTAGAAACACAGGAAGGCCGGGTCTTCTCCAAGCCATTTATTGAATAGTGATCAACCCCTCCAACTATCCTGGGTGCCTTTTCATCTGTCCACAGGGCTGGGCCTTTCTACTGTCCCCAACCCCAGAGTTGACAAAAATACTTGTCTTGGCCATAGGATCTTTGGTTCAAGATCATGCCACTGCAGAGCTAGATGCAATTCACTGTCACTCATTCCTGAGACCCAGAGAGGGGAAACAACCTCCCATGTCACCGCACAAGTCAGGAGCTAACGCCCAAGGCCATTCCCCTGGGCCACCTTCCAGAATCGAGGCGTGGCTGGTGGACCAGCCTCTGGGAGACCTTGGGAAACTGCTCTGAAGAGAAAGAGGCTCTGAGGCCCAGAGACGGCGAGTGGGCTGACCTGCGGTTTTGCTGCCTCCCCTGAAGCACCTGGTGAACACCAGGTACTTTCTGACCGCGGTGGGGACCGGCTCGGGTCACAGCGCCCGCCCCACGTCCACCACAAGAACGCACCCAGAGCAGGGCGCTTTTCACCGGACCCCCCGCGAAGTTCCTCCATCACTCCGTCTCACCGCAAGCATTTCCTTCTCTAAAAACTCCCTTCCCCGCAGGCCTGAGGCCAGCACGGAGGGCCCAGATTAGCTTCTAGAGCTGCAGGCACATCGGCTCAGGAATGTCTCCAGAAGCCCTCTTACCCTGCACACACCCCCTCCCCCACAAGCCAAGGGTTGTTAAGAGGGGTGCGGTGCTGGCCTCAGGAAGGGCTGGGCCTCCGAGAGAGTGAGAGTAACCGGCTCCCAAAGCTTGCAAGCAGTTCACGTACAACAGCCCCTTGGTCCTCACTGCGGTCCTGTGGGTGTGGGACTGGTACAGAGGACAGCCGGCCGGCTTAGGATCGGGAAATTGAAGGAAATTGAAAGCCGGGAAGGAGCCAAGGGCAAGGCGGCTTTCCCCCCCGCCCCGCCCCTCGTGTGACTCAGCTCTCCGCTCCTCCTAAGGGTCTACTCGGTGGTGTCAGGTATCAGGTTTCGATTTTGCTTTCGCATTCGGAGATTGTTTTGTAGGTTGCCTGGGAAAGAGTTAAGACTTAATCACGCCGACGCGGGAAGGGTTTCCCAGGATGGGGAAACTGGAGCTGAGCGGAGACCTGGGCCGGCGAGGGTCACACAGCAATTGAACTAGCGGGCTTGCGGCAGACTCGGCCCGGCTGCAGCCTCCCACCCCTAGGGCCTCAGTTTCTCAGCCACCTAGGCTCCTCCAGAGCGCACGCCTCGGGTGGGGCCGCAGAGTGTGAGGGCTGCGGGTGCCGGAACGGGTTTAGCCCTGTGGGTGCACAGATCCCGGCCCCGCCTCCCCCAGCCTGGGCTAGCCTCCCCGACTCGCCCCCAAACCCCAGACCTGGAAAGGCCCCGCCCCCAGAGACGCTCCGGCTGTGAGGGGCAGGGTGTCCACGCAACCGCAACCGGGGCCAGGCAGGGCCCTGTGCCCCATCTGAAGAGACCCACCCAAAAGAAGGGGTTTTGCTCCCCCTGCTAGAAAAGAGGGTTGGGCTGCTGGAGGACGCCTACGGCTCCTGACTCATTCATACCTTCTTCCATTCATGCATTCGGTCTCCCCATGTTTATTCATCCATTCTCTAACATTCTTAAACATCCCCTTCTTTTTTTTTTTAATTCTTTGTTTTTTAATTTAATTTTAGAGCTAGTGCAGGAGACGGGGGAGAAGGGCAGAGGGAAAGAGAGAAAATCTTATGTTTATTTATTTTGAGAGAGAGAAGAGACAGCAGGGGATGGCAGAGAGACAGGGAGACACAGAATCCCAAGCAGGGGAACTGACAGTGTGGTCTGACCACAGCTCATAAGCTCATGAGCTGTGAGATCATGACCTGAGCAAGAGTCAGGTGCTTAACAGACTGAGCCACCCAGGCACCCCAAGAGAGAGAGAGACTCTTAAGCAGCCTCCACATTCAGTGCAGAGCTCAAAGTGGGGCCTGATTCATGGGATCATGACCTGAGAAAACCAGGAGTCCCACACTCAACGGGCTGAGCCACCCAGGTGCTCCTTATCCAACCCCTTCTATTTCTCTCATTTGATGCATCCTGATAGCCACTCCGGGACACGCCTTCTGCTGGACCCTGTCCTAGGGACACGGAAATGAACAAGGTGAACATAGTCTCTGCCCTGGAGGAGCTGAAGAGCTTAGGGAGCACAGCATTGTGTGTCTGAGGCTATAGCAGAAGGATGGACACGGGACAGAGTGGGAGGTGTGGGAGCCGCCAGGGTAGACTAGAAAGAAAAGCGACAACTGACCTGGATCTGGAAGGGAACAGCAGTTGGCCAGGTGAACATTTAATAATAGTAACAATCCCAATATAAGCTCTTTGCAGGCTCTTACTGTATGCTTTATTTCCATTAATTTTCCTGTTGACCGCAATCCTGGAGAACAGATATTATTACCTCCATTTTACAGATGAGGAAGCTGAGACTCTAAGAGGTTTAGTAAATTGTCCCAAGTGATACCACCAATAAATATAGGAGCCAAAATTTGAAACAGGTCTATCTCCAAATCCAGTGCTAAGTGTAGACCTAAATTTAAGTTTAAACATACAGGATGTTCTCAAAAAATTAAAAATGTAACTACCCAATGACCCAGCAATTGCACTACTAGTTATTCATCCAAGGATACAGGTGGGCTGTTTTGAAGGGGCACATGCACCCCAATGTTTATAGAAGCACTATCAACAATAGTCAAAGTATGGAAAGAGCCCAAATGTCCACTGATGGATGAATGGATAAAGAAGAAGATGTGGTGGGTGGGTGTGTGTGTGTGTGTGTGTGTGTGTGTGTGTGTGTGCGTGCATGCGCACGCACACACACTGGAGTATTACTTGGCATAAAAAAGAATTAAATCTTTCCATTTGCAACTATGTGGTTGGAACTAGAGGATATTATGATGAGCGAAATTAGCCAATCAGAGAAGGACAAATATATGACTTAACTCATATGAGAATTTTAAGATACAAAACAGATGAACATAATGGAAGGGAAGTTAAGCAAAAATAATATAAAAACATGGAGGGGGACAAAACATAAGAGATTCTTAGATATGGAGAACAAACAGGGTTATTGGAGGGGTTGGGGGAGGGGGGATGGGCTAAATGAGTAAGAGGCATTAAGGAATCTCCTGAAATCATTGTTGCACTCCATGCTAACTAACCTGGATGTAAATTTTAAAAAATAAATTAAAAATAAACATTAAGAAAAAAACATACAGGATGTTAAATGTAAAGTCCTGGAGGCTATGCCCCAAATGTTAGCAATGGTAGTCACTGGGAGATGAGCTGACATTGTTATATTCTGACATACGTTTGAATTATATATTAGACCAGAGATATCTATATATGCTAAGATTCACAGTTATCCTCATGTACACTAGTTTTGTTTTCTCCAATTCTTTTTCTTCCCCCAGAAATGAAAATTGCCTAAGTGTGGGGTTTTTTTTTTCTTGATTGCAAAAATATAGGATCGTTTTTAAAAATCAGTCCATCTAAAAATGACCATCGCCAGTGATTTTTTTTCCCTTTCTCTTTCCTAAATGACTGCTCAAGGATGTATTACTCTTGTCATTCAGTAGTAAATGTTATTTTTAAGAAACAAATTGCACGTGTCAAGGACTGGGGTGACCCAACCAACTGGAGCTCAGGCAGTTCCCGAGAAAAAGACCTAGGGGTTTTGGTCAACCTCAGAGCAGGGTGAGTCAGCAGGGCGAAGTGGCTGTCAAGCTAGACAGACAAGTAGAGACATAGGTCCCAGATTGGAGAAGGAGACTTCCCCGGCGCCCTCATTTGAGGCTCAGACATGCTAGAGAGCCCCAAGCACAGCTGAAGGGAACTTTGGAAAAGAGACACCTGGTGGAAGGTGTCCAGATGGCTTAACCTGTCTGGAGAAAGAGTGAGTAAGGACAGGCAGGAAGGCCACCTCATTGTAGGGCAGCTGTGTGGGCAAGAGGTTGCATTAGGAGACCTCCCTAACATGTATAGTGTTTGTAGGATATGAAAGGGGAGAGATACATACCCAACTCAACATTTCTGAGAGAATGTGCTGGAATTATCAATAGTAAGCACTGGTGACAACAATAACGAGAACTGGAGTGCTTGGGTGACTCAGTTAGGCGTCCAGCTTCAGCTCAGGTCATGATCTGACGGTTCATGGGTTCAAGCCCCGCGTGAGGCTCTGTGCTGACAGCTCAGAGCCTGAAGCCTGCTTTGGATTCTGTGTCTCCCTCTCTCTCTGCCCCTGTGCCGCTCATGCTGTCTCTCTCTCTCTCAAAAATAAGTAAACATTAAAAGAAACAATAATGAGAACCATTTGTTGAGTGCTTATTGTGTGCCAAGCTCCCTCCTCCTAGCACATTGTACGTAATACAATATATAGCGTATTAATTACATGGAGTGTATATATAACATATGGTATGTTATACAATACATAATGTAATTATATATAGCCATATATATAGGCAAGGCATAAAGATATATATACAAGTGATTTTCAAGCTTGAGCCACACTAGAATTCTCTGGAAGGATTGTTACAACATAGATTGCCAGGCCCCATCTGAAGAGTCTCTGATTCAGTACATCAGGGGTGGATAATATTAATGGAACTGGTCTGGGAACCACACTTTGAAAACCACATTATGTTACACATGATCTTATTTATTTGTCACAACTACCTTACAGTGAAACTTCTGTTATTATCCTCATTTTACAGACCTATAAACAAGCAAAATCATATATATCATCTGAGTCTTCTCCCAGAAGTAAAATTACTGGGATTTAGGGCTTTTTTAATGTTTATTTATTTTCTGAGAGACAGAGCACGAGTGGGGGGAGGACAGAGAGAGAGGGAGACACGGAATCCGAAACAGGTTCCGGGCTCTGAGCTGTCAGCTCAGAGCCCAATGTGGGGCTCGAACCCATGAACTGTGAGATTCTGACCTGAGCCAAAGTCGAACACTCCATCCACTGAGCCACCCAGGGAATCCCTAAAACTACTGTTTACAGCTAGTAAGTGGCGGAGCCTAGGTTTGAATCCAGGTCTTCCGGATTCCAGATTAAGTTCATGCTTAACCAAAATAGTTGTTCTTATGTTCAATGAATTGATCAATAGAAATCAAGATTCTGTCGTTTGGTAACAAACTTATAAGCTGTTTATTCATGATATAAAATGAGAATAAAAATTGTGGCGCCTGGACGAGGCTGGGGCAGGAGTCACCAGTATTCCAGGGGCAGAGCAGCAGCAATGCCGTAGTGGGGGTGGGGGGGACGCTGCACTGGAGAGGCTTTGGGTTATACTATGCCCACATTTTCTCCGTTCTTGCAGCGCTGGGATCTCATGCTCTCTGCTAGGGCAGTAGTTCTTCCTTTTCTTATGATGCAATTCACCCAACATGTATTGAGTGTCTTGCTCAATGGATCAAGTTAGGCTGAATAACGGCCAGCCAAAGATATCAGATCCTAAGCCCCAGAGCCTGTGAACATGACCTTACATGGCCAAAGTGATTCTGCAGATGTGGTTAAATTACGGATCTTACAAATGGGGAGACCACCCTGGATTATCAGGGTGGGGCCGTTGTAATCACAGGGTCCCTGTGAGAGAGAAGGCAATGTGTGGAGACAGAAGCACAGAGAGAGAGGTCTGAAGGTGTTGTGCCCCTGGCTTTTCTGATGGAGGAAGGGCCACAGCCCAAGAATGCAGCTCTAGAAGCTAAAAAGTTGAGGAAACACATTCTTCCTGAGAGTCTCCAAAAGAAATGCAAAGCTCTGCCATCACCTTGATCATAGACCCTGTGCGACCCCTTCTGAGTTCTGACCTCCATGTGAGACAATAAAACTGTTGTTGTTTTAAGCCACTAAATTTACGGTAATTTGTTACTGAAGCAATAGGAAGTGGATTCAAATGTAATTGCCTCTGGTTTTCACATAAGGGTCTGTGCAAATACACATGCATGCACGCTCACACTGCTTTTGGCCTTGTGTAAGCAGGGGCGTGCAAATCAATGTTTAAGTGGCTTCCGGCCTTGGAGAGTCCCTCTCCGTGACCTAGACCCACACAGACCACTGCTGGGCTTATTTCCACAAGTGAGCAAATGTGATTCATCCCCTTGAGCCAATCCCTGGCCACTTGCTCTGTGCCCAGCGTGGTGCTGGATATGGGTACAGAGAGATGGAGCCAGACAGATCCTCATGGGGTTTCTATTCCAGGCTAGGGGTGGAAGAGGGGCTCAGAAATTCAATACTCTCTCCCATGGTGAGGGTTGTCTCTGAAGGAGGTTTACCTCTATAAAGTCAGCCCTCAGGTGGAAAGGGCATAGCATTCAAAATTACATTTTGAATGGCCCTGAAGTGACACCTCCAGCCACCTTGCTGCCTAGAGGCACACTAGGACTCTCAGCCCTAACCCTGAGACCTCAGGGTATCCTGGTCTTCAAACCCTAGGCACTGTTCTACTTCCCAGGAAATGTTGGGGACTCCTTAAGATGGGATTTCTTGTTTATTCCTGGGGCACTCGCCGTTTTCTGGAATGGTGAGATGAGGGTTTGGAGAAAGTCGTCCTAGAATCTGCTCTCATATTGGCTTGCTATGCGACCTGGGGCCAATTGCTTCTCTGTGGACCTTGATTTGTCCACTTGTAAAGTGGGGCTTGGGACAGGTTGAACCCATCCAACTCTGACACAGCCCTCTCTGGGACTGTGGTTCGAACCCCCAGACCATGGCATTGACTCTGAGTTTGAGTCCTGACTCCATCATTTACTGGGACCTTGGGCAAGTCATTTCACCTCTCTGAAGCTCCATTTCTTCATCTGTACAACACGGGCCTTTGTTCCCATCCCTCTGGACTGTATGAGGATTAAATGAGATCACAGACATAAAGCATGTGTTGCTGGGCTTGGCAATTGCTGTCATTGTTTGTAATGGTTGTGAAAGGGAACGTGTTGACTCTGCTGATTGCTACAGAACACACCAGCCTCAGGGTTTACCATCCATGCAATCTCTGCAAACAGCATCAGAAGGTCCTCTGATGGATGTTCAGGGAAACACCCAGAGCTGGGTAGCTTCATTTTGGCAGGAACAGAGGAAACTCCCTACTCCGGGTAGGCGGTAGCTGTGCTGAGTCTGCCTAACTTGTGATTCCAAAGATGGTTCCCAGACAGAGCTTCGAGAGTGGGCCTGGGATGGAGTCTGGCTGGCCTGAATTAGCTTGGCGGGGGGTGGGGAGTGGGGGTGAAACATCCCTTGCCCTCAGCTGGCAACCAGGGCCAGGGCAGGCTAGTGCAGGACAGACAGAAGGAAAACAGTGTCTGCTCTCACCCATGACCTCGGCCCCTGAGGCTCTGGCCCTGCCTTGCGGTCACTGATTCCAACTATCTAGTGTCTACTCATATTGTGGCTGACACGGTCTGACCACTCCTTAAACATGGGATTGGAAACTGAGTCCCAGAAAGGGGCAGGGACTTGCCCAATGTCGCACTGCAAATCAGAACCAGAATCAAGGCCTCCGGGCATCAGATCCAAGAATCTCTGACAGCAGCAAGGCAGCCTCCCTGACTCTGTCAAAGTGACTGGCTGGTTGTTGCCTGGCAACCGCAGCAATCCCAGATGTTTTCTATCTCCACATTTCCATGGGAATCAGGCCACCCAGTGACAGTTGGGTTCAGACCTCAGAGAGAAAATGTTTCTGGTTTTCAGGGCAATGGAGAGGACAGCTTCTCCTGTTGAAGTATAGACCCAGACAAGACCCATCAGTTCCCCTCCAGGTCCTGGGGCCCCTCCCAGGCAGCCCAGACTTGTCTGTCTTTCTAGCTTAAGGACAGACTCCCATCATTTCTTCTGTCCAGGCAGAGCTGAGCTGTGGGCTGTCATCACAGCAGCAAGTGCTGGAGGAGAAAATCGTACCAGAGCAATGCAGAGAGAGAGAAGTGTGGAGTCACACTTGAGCCCTGGCTCTGCCACTCATTGGCTACAGGACCTTAGTCAAGTCACTTTACCTCTCTGAGTTGGTTGTCTCATCTGCCAAATAAGATTATTAATAACTATCTCTCAGGTCTGTCTGAGGAGCAAATGGAATAAGAAATGTAAAGGACTAGGCATAGAAGTAGGTACTCAGTATTGATACCTGTATCAGTTAGCTTGCTCGATTATTAACAAGAGTCCACTCTAGATTGTCTAGCAGAAAAGGGCCAGAGAATCACTCTGAGAGGCAATACAGCAAGGAACTATTTCCACTGAATGCTACTCCAGTAGAGACAACACAGATACGGCGACACGCATGAGGGACGCCCTGCGGGCACCCCCTGCCCTTCTTACTTTTCTTTGGGGATCTGGTACAGGAGCAAAGAAGGAAAACACCAATACCCAGCACATATGTAAGCACTATACACTTGGTACTGCTTAGAATACTTACAAGTCTTGGGGAGAGATACTATTATAATACCAGTTTCCAGGTTTGGAAACTGAGGCACAGAGAGACTTCCCAAACTTGCCTGAGATCACACAGCTAGTAAGTAGTGAAGCCTGGAATGGCTATGCAGCCTGGCTCCAGAGCCTGTGCTCTTAACTACTACCTCTGCCCTAAGATTCTGAACTGGAACTCAGAACGAGGTACCCCGAGAAATAATGCTATACATGATGGGGAGCCTCTATCATAAATATGACTAGACGAATGGATGGATGGATGGATTTAACTCATTAATTCAACTAGAACTAAACACACTGCATGTTCTCTGTGACGAGCACTGAACAAGACTAACATGTCCTCTGCTTATTAAGGAGCTTAGCGCTAGCGAGGAAACAAACAAGAAATAGGCAAACACCCAAATAAATGAAACAATCACAAGGTATAAGAGATGATGGGGGCACCTGGGTGACTCAGTCGGTTAAGTGTCTCTTTGTTTCAGCTCAGGTCACGATCCCACAGTCTGTGTGTTCGAGCCCCGTGTCGGGTTCCACGCTGACAGCGGGAAGCCTGCTTGAGATTCTCTCTCCCTCTCTCGCTGCCACTCCCATGCCCCCCACTTGTGCTCTCTCGATCTCTCCCTCGAAATAAATAAATGTTAATAAAAGAGCAATGAAGGACACACAAAGCATGTTATGAGAAAGAATGACGGGGGCATTACTGGGGCTCCTTCTGTTCCAGCCATATTGGCCCTCATGCTGGTCTTTGAAACCACCAGGCACACTTAGAGCTTTTGCATCGGCTGTGGCGCCTGCTTAGAAAAGATTGTCCCCAGTCATCTACATAGCTAACTCCCTCAACTCCTTAACACTTTACATAATATCATCTTCTTGGTGACGCTTTCCCTGACATCACTGTTTAACATTGGATCCCCTACCTCTCCACCCCTACACCCACCTGCACGCCTTGTCCTTACCCTACTTAGCCCTTACAGCCTTCTAACAAAACTTCGGGTTTTACAGTTTATCTGCTTCCTCTTGTAGACTAGAAGGACTAAGAGAGCAGGGATCCTTGTTCTGTTCACTGAATGTGTGGCACGTAGTGTAGTGAGTGTAGGTGCTCAAAAATATTTGTTGGATGAATGTAAATAACGCCCCCAAGGTCACACAGCTAGGAAGCAGCGTGGCTGTGATTTGAATCGATTTTTTTTTTTTGTTCCAAAGCTATAGAATCTTCTTTCTAGGGCTGTTATGAGCTTAAGTGAGTTCATGTGTGTCAGCCACTCAAAGTGCCTGGCACAAAGATAATGTACCATGAACCTGAACTATCATCATCATCACCATTATTATTATTGTTGTTGTTATCATTATGAATGCCCCCTCTCCTGAGCTCATTTTTATTTTTTTTAATGTTTATTTTTTTAATTTTTTTAATGTTTTATTTATTTTTGATACAGAGGGAGACACAGAGCATGAGAAGAGGAGGGGCAGAGAGAGAAGGAGACACAGAACCGGAAGCTAGTTCCAGGCTCTGAGCTGTCAGCACAGAGCCCGACGTGGGGCTCGAACCCACGAACATGAGATCTGACCTGAGCCAAAGTCGGAGACTTAACCAACTGAGCCATCCAGGTGCCCCAAGTTTATTTATTTTTGAGAGAGAGCAGGGGAGTGGGGGACAGGGAATATGAAGCAGGTTCCATGCTGACAGCAAAGAGCCCCATATGGGGCTCTAACCATGAGATCATGACCTGAGCCAAGGTTGTCCACCTAACCAGGCACCCACTAGACTCATTTTTCTAAATTCCATAATAGTTCATTCAGCTTTTTGGGGTGGGACTTCAGACCTAATTTTGGCAGACAGACTGACATGAGCCCCAGGAAAGAAAAACTCCTGCATCTCTTGACAGCTCAGGTTGCTGGGAGCCCCGCTCTGGCAGGACCCAATCCTCTATGTGGCCCCACCCACTTGGTAACTGACCTGAAATTGTTCTCCCACAATTGCCAACAACATAGGCTTCCTGTATTTTGAGAAAGGGGAAGTCCAGTCAGCAATCTACCTTGAGTCATTTGTTTCGAGAAGGAAGCCTCCGCAATTGGCTTAAGGTAGGAGGAGGAGGAAGATTGCCAGAAAAGAGACAGTAGGCCTAGTTTCTAGAAGTGCACCCACTTCTCAGCTGACTACTCTGAGCAAGCCCCCTCTCTGGCCTTAATTTTCTCACATGGAAAATGGGATAATGATCTTCAACTCACCTGCTTCTCTGCACAGTACTAGCATGAATGTGTGTGCACATGTGAGTGCGTGTGTGTTTGTGCACATGTGAAGAGCTGGAAATTTGAAGGCACTATGCCACTGGGAAGGCTTGGAATGGCCTCTAAGTCCAGAAGTTAAAAACACACTGATCTGGATTCAAATCCTGCCTCTATCAGTTTCTAGCCGTGTGTCCCTGGGCAAGGAATGGAACCTCTCTGAGTCTTGGTTTCTTTTCCTATAAAACAGATCGTTGGTGTCCTCAGCTATGAAATATTAGTTTATCTCCTAATCTGGCTTTGAGGGTTAAATGAGCTCTGTACATGAAGAGCCAGGAAGGAGCGAGGCTCAGAGCAAGTTCTCAGGAACCGTGGCTCTTGTTTTTAATCCTCGATGACCTCTCACTTCCTCCCCTCTGCCCTCTGTGCTGTCTGCTTCACTCTGGTTGTGCTCAGGGCAAAACCCCTTGTCCAACTGCTTCTAATAGATCCTCTCCCACACCTGTGAAGCCACACATAATTGTTAAAATGGAGGATAATTTTTATTTTTATTTTTACCGATTATAAAAATAGTCCATGGGGAGAAAAAAGGATTTTTTAAAGCAAATAAGTAAAAAGAAGAAAATAGTGATTACGTGTAACCTTACCCAGAGATAATCACTATCCATGGCTGGGTGACTTCCCTTCCTGATTTCTTTTTAATGCATGTATCACAGGGTGTTAAATGCAAGTTTCCTGTCATTTTTGCCTTTAGAGCAGAGGCAACAAATGCCAAGGACCACCCAGGCAGGGCACACCAGCAGGATGGAGAAACTGGTTTCATCCGCATTAACCCGGCACCCACCTCCTGTCACCATGGCGTGTATTTGTGTTAGAGACAGAGAGAGCAACAGACACAGAGATACAGAGACAGAGGAGAGGCTGGTTGGGGGAGGGGGGGGTTCTTTTGGACAGGGCTGTTTGATTACTGTCTGGTCCCCACTGCAACCATCCGTTTTACCCAGAGAGGAGGGATGAAGGTGTCTCCTCACTTTTGGGTAGAGGGATTTGGAGACCACGTGGCAAGTTTGTGCCTCAGGGGTCTATGGGCCAGAGAAAGGTAAGTCTAAGACAACAGCCCGTCTTCTATCACTGCAATCCCCGCAGCAGAGATATCATGCCAAATTGTAGGTATCTGCTAAATTTTCTGCCTCCCCAACTTGACCTGTATCCCCTGCCCCTGCAGAAGGCATAGCACTTAGCTGATGCTTGAGACATGTTCTGGTGAACAGAGGAAAGACTGAACAGAAAACAGAAAGAACAAGGTGTTGGAGCCACACAGATCCAAGTTCAAAGCCTGCCTCTGCCACTTTCCAGCGGTGCTCCCTTTGGGGACGTCATCCTCTCTGTAACCTCATTTTCTCACTTGTAAAAAGAAAATAATTGAGTATCTGTTCTTAGTAAAACAGAGCTTCCCACCCCCCTTCCACTGAACTGTCATTTTATTCTGACACCGATCAGAGCTGCTCCCCAGCAGGGCCTTTGTCCCTCAGCTATGGGTCCACTGGACGGGGTGCAAGGGTGCTGGCCAGCACAGGTGGCATGGGCTCTCGGTAGCCAGAACCAGAGACCTGGGCCAGGCCTGTCACAGCTCCTTCTTTCAGGAAGAGGACCCCAGCTGCCCCTCTAGGAAAGAGATCTGCTAACTAAGAGAGTCCAGGCAGTCCAGCTGCCGGAAGGAGCGAGCCAGAAGCTGCTGGAGTCAGGCAGCCTGTGCTCCAGGGCCCTTGAGGCCAGGCGATACAGTGGGGCCAGCAACAGCAACAGCTTCTGCTCCAGCACATCCACCCTTGACTGAAGCCGCTGTACCTCCTCCTCTAACTGCACTGTCCATTCCTGTTGTGGGGTTTGGGGCTACCCTCAGGGTCCCTTTCTTGGGTAGGCAGAGCACACCATCTGCTGATGGGCTGTGCCCTTCCCAACACTGGCACCACTAACTACCCACGGTGTTGACACACCACGGGGGACAGGTGCCCCCTCCAGCACTGCATTCATCCATGTCTGTCTGGCAGGTGTCACCCTGCCATCCTGCAGGGTGTTGACAGCAGCCTGGCTGGACACAGTCCCTCCCCCACCCCTCCCACCCCCCTGCTCTGCCTTGGTGGCTGGCATATTGCTGCTCCACAGGCCCTGGGGAGACTGCTGGGCCTCTTCCAGCCAGGGCAGCAGGCATGGGTGGAGGCTGGCCCAGGGCCGTGGCAGTAGGCAGTCCTGTAGATGGTCCAGTAAGAGCTGCAGGTTCAGTACTGTCACCGGTGGTGAGGAACATCTGCTACACAAAAACCTCGGGTCCCCTGGGAGTCCTGATGGCACACACCCTGTAGCCAGGCCGGTAGACATTCACAGTGCCACCCACTGCCAGCACTGGGAGCCACACCAGAATTAACTCCCTGGAGTCACGCATGTCCCGTGTCCACAAGTGGGATGGCCTTCTCCTTGGGGTGGATGCCCCAGCTGAGACCACCCTGAAAAACAGAGTTTTTATTGAAATGAGATCAAGCATTGGCACACAGTAGGTGTCTCAACTTACAAAAACACAGTAGTTTTGGAAACTGCACACTGGCGCAGGCCCTCCTGAGAATTTCTCATCTCAGCTGATACAGTGCTGGATCTTGGTTTCCTTCCCTACTCCTTCCTCGGTCACCACCGTCATCATCATCATTAGCAGCAGCTGCTGCTGCCAGTTGTATGGCAATTTCCAGAAATTCTATGACTTGGTCTCCTGTAAATCCACCAATAATCCTGTGAGGTCCATATATAATTCCTATCCCACAGACGGAACTCTGGCCTAAAGAGGGTATATGACTTGCTCAAGGACACACAGATCTGAGACTTGAGGGCACTGCTTTTGACC
Organism: Suricata suricatta; assembly: GCF_006229205.1. Taxonomy (NCBI): domain Eukaryota; kingdom Metazoa; phylum Chordata; class Mammalia; order Carnivora; family Herpestidae; genus Suricata; species Suricata suricatta. Next base: position 117,528,485 of record NC_043707.1, read on the forward strand.
TTCCTTAAATGAACTGATTTAATAGGTACTCAGCACCCACTGTGTGCCAGCTACTTCAATCAGCAGCATGGCTCCTGCCCCCTCACAGATGAGTGGGGAGGATAGGCATGCCAGGAAAAACAGTATACTTATAACTCTGCATGGCAAGTGTGCCCATGAAAACTCCAGAAAGATGATAATTTCTTTTGGTGGGGGCAATCGGTTGGAGAGCAAGTCCAGTCCACTTTTTTTTTTTTTAATCTCTGTGGCTTTGGGCAAGTCTCTTCACTTCTCTGGGCCTTAATTTCTTCATCTGTAAAACGTGGAGTGTGATGAGTGTCTCATATAGGAAAGTATGACTTTCTCACACAGTCAGTGCAAGGATAACAGAGATAATGTGTATGTGAGGCACAGTATCTGGTACAAGCAAGAATTCAGTGGGTTGCAGCTGAGTCTTCATTATTGCAACCTAGTGAGGGGCTGCCTGGCCCCTTGAGATCTTCACTAGAGGAGCCCAAGCACCCACTGCAAAACCCTCTCCAAGATGACTGCAAATTCCTGGGAGAGTTGATTTCTCCTGATTCAGATCCTGCTTCAGCCTGTACTGTCTTTGGTCAACACTATACCAAAATAGATGTAAAACCTGGCCCCTTCCACTATTTCCACAACACCCCAGTCTAGGCAGCCTCCATGAGTATAGGAGGCTTTTGTGAAGGTTTCCTGGGATGGGAGACAGAGAAGAGGGTCATACAAAAAAACCTCAGGGTGAACTAAAAATAACTTAGTTCCCAAGATGGCCTCAGTCTCGTCCCCAGCCCTTAGCCTTGAGACAGCTGCCATAGTTTGGCTATTGTGTCCAATCCCTCTTCCTAAGAAGCTCTCCAATCTCCATTCCAGGCATTACCCCATTGTTTGAAGCCTTGGAGGTTGGGAGGGTTGGCTCTCCCCCTACCTCCCCCTCACCCAGCCACCCCCACACACCTTCTCTTCACCCCCACAGGATGGGAAACAATGTTGCCATCATTCCTGGTAGTTGATGCTGGTGGGTGGGTGACCCTGACTAGCTGCTGGCTGCCACCCTGCCTTCCCCGTTTTCAAAACCCAGTCCTCCAGTTTCTGGTAGATTCTCTTGAGTGCTCCATAGCTTCAAACATCCAGTATAGTTCTAGGAAAAAATTCAAATGCTAGTCCATTTTCTTGTTGCCTTCACAGCAGCTGCGTCTCAGCGCTTCAAGAGCAAACCTTCACTTTCAACAGTTTTTCAAAGTATTTTCCCAACCAAAGCTATCGTCTTCTCTAGGACAGGAGGTCACACGCTGAGGAGCTATGAGCTGCAACTGGTTAGCAGGGGTGTTCTTAAGAAATCAAATCAACATGGGGCGCCTGGGTGGCTCAGTCAGTTGGGCGTCCGACTTCGGCTCAGGTCATGATCTCACCGTCTGTGAGTTCTAGCTGGTCATCTGGCTCTGTGCTGACAGCTCAGAGCCTGGAGCCTGCTTTGGATTCTGTGTCCGCATCTCTCCCTTCTCATCCCCTGCTCAAGCTCTCTCTCTCTCTCTGTGTCTCTCAAAAATAAGTAAACATTAAAAAAAATTCAAATCAACATTTAAAATTTCAGAGATTACGCATGAAAATCTGGATTTGTGGCTTTTCTTGTAAATGCATAACGTCTGGCATCCTAGGGCCCACATTCTTCCCAAGGAGCCTGTTGGCCTGAATGGAAAGCAGAGTCTCTGCCCTTTAGACAAGTTTTTCTTGTGCGGTTGCCCACTGGTTTATTTCTCCTGCTTGATCCCTGCAGGCTTTCAACTTTGTGACCTTTGCTAAAGGGCATTTCAGCACCAGTTTCCACCCTTCACAGCGTTATTACTTACAATCAAGTTGGGTCTATGAATTTGGTAGGTTCACAAAGGGCACCCTAGGCAGAAGATACAGCAACAGTAGTCACTTAAGTAAGCCAATCGGTGACTGTTCTTGGAAGGGCAAGGGGTCCTGGGGTCCGGAGGGACTGGGTCTCTGGTGTGAGGGGGGGGCGGGGCTGTAAAGGGTCAAACTGAGGCCTGGTTCTGAGGGCCTTAATGCTCTCTTACAGGGCACTGAGAGCCAGTGTGGGGTTGAGAACAGGGACACAGCATCGGGTGTGCATATGAGAAAAGGGGCTGGGAATCTCGCAGGCGGGATGGACTGAAACCCTCCCATCCCCCTGAACGTTCCCCCAGAAAGCCCAGCGAGAGGCTGAGGCCTTGGTCCAGGAGGGTTCGGGACACTGCGGCCAGGCGGTAATGGCTGGGAGGATGGCAAGGGAGGGACTCCGGAGAGAGCCTTGCGCGGGAATCGGTACCCTTGACCTTGACGGAAAACACTGCAGGCGCTGCGCCGGCAACGCGCACGTCTATGCGCCCTCCCCTCCCCTGAGCCGCAGCGGACTGCGGCGGAATCCCGGCCCCCAGCCTCAGCGCCCTCCCGCGCCGCTGCGGCACGCGAGGGGCGGGGGCGGCGGGGCGGCGGGGTTGCCGGTCTTCCCTGGGAGGCCCGAGAAGGGGGTGGGGAAGGACACCGGTCACGTGGCGCCGCCACCAGGCACAGCCGGATTGGCTGTCCCGCAGCCTAGCCTGCCCAGCCGCTCGGATTTCCAGGCACGGAGCAGCCCCTCCCGCGAGTACGGGCGCGCAGGGGATGTTCTGGCCCAGCGCAGAGCAGGGTAGGGCGGGGGCCGAGCTCTCTCTGTCCTGTTAACCGCTGCCCGGTCGCTGGCTTCTCGCCGAGATCCTCACTGCAGCTTGGGAGGTCTGTTGATTGTCTCAGTGAACACATCCCGTCTCTGCTTCTCTCCTGCTTTCCCCCATCTGCCTCTTTGCCTGCCGTGCTAACCTGGAGGCCAGCTTCGCAAGGACTGGCTGAAGCGGGTTTGTGTTACTTGCCACAATGTTACAGCTTTTTGGGCTAATCAGTTAACCTGGCTGGAGGTGGGGAAGAGTCAAATAGAAATCCCACAGACATCTCAAGCCCCCGCACATCCTCCAAACTGACGAACTGCTCCTTCTTTGTTTCTCCGTTTTAAGCAAAAACCCGATAGCCATGTCCATCTTGCTACCCTCAATCCAATCTATGACCAGAATCTATTCACTTTACCTCCAAAATATTTCATAAACCTCAGTACCCAGCACTTTCCCTTAGGATTTATCCCAATTTACACTGTATGTTTATTTGTGGGATTGTTTTTGAACAGTAAGCACCATGAGAACAAGAACCTTGTCCTTTTGCTCATCACTGTATCACCAACACGATACCGACACATAGTAGGTGCTTAATAACTTTTTATTAAATGAATAGATGTATGGCAAGTCCTGTGCTAGGTACTAGCTGTGGAAAGGACAGCAGAATTTAAGGTCAGACACACGGTTCTATCCTCAAGAAGTCATCTATATAACACACGTGCCCTGAAGCCTTTTCTGTGCTAGGCCAGGACACAAGATGTAGTAAGACACCGTTTCTACCTTTCTCCTCCATCTAAGGGGACCACACATCACCAACCTAAACAACAATAAGACTGGTACTGGAGGGGTCAGGTGTGGTGGTAATATAATGACCTCTAGAGTCAAAAGAGTCCAGGGTTTGGACACTAATGATCTGGCTTCCCAGCCCAGCTTTGTCTCCTTCTGGCTATGTGACCACAAGTCTCCTCTCTTTCCAAAGCTCCGTCCTTTCATCTTAAAAATGGGGGATAAAAATACTATCTAAAAGACATTAACAGACAAATGAAAGCACTAAGTGCCAGGTTTTACAACAATATTGGGTATAGGTGGGTGACTATACCTCCTACTTTGCCTAAAAGAGACCAGTTGACACCTGTTGAACCATGGCAATTAATTAATAATAGCACTTCTGGGGGCACGTGGGTGGTTCAGTTGGTTGAGCTTCTCACTTTGGCTCAGGTCATGATCTCATGGTTCGTGAGTTCAAGCCCCACATCAGGCTCTGTGCTGACAGTTCAGAGCCTGGAGCCTGCTTCAGATTCTGTGTCTCCCTCTCTGCCCCTCCCCTACTCATGCTCTCTCTATCTCTATCTCTTTCTCTCTCAAAAATAAATAAACCTTAAAATAATAATACCTACCATTCCTCGGGCCCCTGGGTGCCTCAGTCGGTTAAGCATCTGACTTCAGCTCAGGTCACGTTTTCGTGGTTTGTGAGTTCAAGCCCCGCATCAGCCTCTCTGCTGTCAGCACAGAGCCAGATTTGGATCCTCTTTTCCCCTTTCTCTCTGTCCCTGCCCCTGCTTGCATGCACTCTCTCTTTCTCAAAAATGAATAAACATTAAATTTAAAAAAATAATAGTGTCCCCATTCATTCTCAAAAGTCCTGGGTTAAGACAGTAAATTATGTGATCATCCTAGTAACAAGTATGATACTTGAGTTATCTACATTGTGCTGGGGACACAAAGGTGGGAGGGTGGTGTGCTGACTGCAGAAAGGGGGGCTATGACCGTGGAAATGAGCCTTGCAGTATGCATGCTATTATACCAAGTAAAGAGAGACAGGAAGAGCATAAGAGGCAGAGGGACCAGCATCTGCGAAGGAAACAAAACTTGGTAATTCTGGACATGTTCAAATAACATCAAGAAGGCTGAATGGTGCTCACTTTGGCAGCACATACACTAAAATTGAGATGGCACAGAGAAGATTAGCATGGCCCTTTGCACAAGGATGACATACAAATTCATGAAGTCTCCCATATTTTTAAGGGGTGCCTGGCTAGCTCAATCAGTAGAGCATGTGACTCTTGATCTCCGGGTTGTGAGTTCCAGCCCCGAGTTGGGTGTAGAGATTACTTGGGGCGGGGGGCGGGGGGCTGGGAGAGGCCCAATAGCTCAATTCTAAGAGGCATGGAAGGAGATGAAGCTGGCGGTGGGAACTGTAGAAGGGACTGACATGAGTTGGTGGCTTCACAAAACAATCCAATTGAGGAGCTGGAGCCAAAGTCCAGGCAAGAGAAATAATAAGAAAAGTGAGGTTCTATCAACACCTTAGAGATAAAACAGACTTGGACGTGGGGGCTGGTGGACAGGTCAGGGGCAGGAGAACTTCTGTGGGAATGGAGAGGCCATTCACTGAAGCAGGTGGGGAAGAAGGGCCAGGAAACCCAGGAGACAGGAGGCGACCCAGATCAGACTGCCAAAAGTAGGGGTCATAAGAGGTAGAGGTCAGTTCTGAGGCCAGAGGAAGGAGCTGGGTGTACTCAGGTGACATCTGATTAAAATTACCTTTCAGAGCAACCTTGAAAGGCAAGAGAACGCTCAAAAATAGAGCCTCAAGTAAAGAAGGAGCCAATTTTGTAGACCAACTTCATTGTACATATCGCTCCCCCTGATCAAAATATTCCCACAGTGCCCCACCGCCTAACAGAATAAAAGCTGAGGTCCTCAGCCTGGTGTTCAAGGCTTCTGGTGACCTGACCCCAACCTATCTCTGGTGAATGTTTCATATTTCACCTGGTCATTTTGCCCACTCCCTTCTTCTGAAAATAAGAATTGCTCCTCCCCTGGCCCAACATATGGTCCAGGTGGGGACTACCAACTATGACATCCCATCCCCTGTGATCAAGCGTGTAAGTGAGCATGTGACCAAGCCTGGTCAATCAGAGTCCTCCTGTGGGATTTTGGGGGATTTGGAACAAAGGGAAGAGATTTTCTCATCTCTCTGGTGAGGAAACTAGAAGGCATGTGCTAGGGATGGGCGCAGTTCCAGCCTGGAGAGGAAAGTGGTCTGAAAAACCACAATAGGGAGATGAGAGGGTTATTGTTTAGTAGGTACAGGGTTTCAGTGTGAGAGAGAAAAAAAGTGCTGGAGATGCATGGTAACGAAAGTTGCACAAACAATGTGAATATACTTAATGTCACTAAATCGCACATTTGAAATTGGTAAAAATGGGTGGCTTAGTCCATTAAGTGTTCGGCTTTGGCTCAGGTCATGATCTCACGGTTTAAGAGTTCAAGCCCCACATTGGGCTCTCTGCTGTCATCTTGGAGCCCCCTTTGGATCCTCTGTTTCCCTCTCTCTCTTCCCCTCCCCTGTGCTCTCTCTCTCTCAAAAAAAAAACATTTAAAAATTGGTAAAAATGGTAGATTTTATGTAATGTATACTTTACCACAATTAAGAGGAAGAAAAGGAGGAGGAGTTGCCAGGCAGAGATGCAAAGATGAACAATGGCAGAGTGAACATGGCTCCCTGGATGTAGTCGTCCTTGGGCTGCGTTGCTGTAGTGCTTGTCTCAAAGGATTGCCTGAGTCAACTTCCTCTTTTAGTATCGGCTAGTTCGTGTTGGGTTTCTCTTCCTTGCATCCAATGGAGTCATAACACAGAGCCTTTCCATTCTCTCTTCTCTCTTGCATCTTTTCAGACTTTCTCCACTCCTGTCACACCCTGCTGTCCACACTTCCTCCGACTGACTCTGTGTCCGTACCTCTATGCCTTTCCTCCAGACTCCCTCTGCCCTTCCCCCTACTGACAAGTGTCAACTCTTACTCATCCTTTGAGACCCGGCTCAAAGGGCTGTTCCTCAGAAAGCCATTCCTGACCACCCTGAGCAAGGCTTGTCAATGCCTTCCTCTGGCCTGTCCATGTCCTTGTCACCTAGGATCCCAATGACCTGCCTTCTTGTCTGCAACTCTCATTAGGCTCTGTTTTTCATCTCTGTGACCCGAGTGCCCTACAAACAGCCTAGCGCAAAGAATCATAAATGTTTACTGAATGAGTGAAAAATAAGTAAGACTTCTTCTTTCTCTCATGCCATCCCCCTGAGTCACTACTCAGTCTCTACAAAGTGGAGACAGAGGAAAAAAAAGAAGTGGGAGGAATTGCTTTAGTCCTCGATTTAAGGGTGATGGATCCAGGAGGGAAGAAAACCCATTAGGAAAGAAATGGGGCCATTGCAAAGTTCAATGGCATTTATGAGAGGTCAGCTTTCTGCCAAAGCACTGATGGTGGCAGCTTGGAGCTGAGGCACAGTTTGTTTGGACGCCAGTGCCAGGACAAGCAAGCTTTCAGTGTGTTGAGCTTTTCAGCAGGCTTGGATGCTGACAGCTGTGAGGGGAGAAACACCTAAAAGCCATCTGGGTCTGCCTGGAATCAGGGACCCCCATCTCCTTTGACACAGTCTGACCCAAGGAGCAAGGCAGACCTCTTCCGACCCTTCATCCCCACCACAGACACACACCTCCTTGAAGGGGACCCTGCAACTCATCAGGACATTTAGCACTGAAGACAGAGTAAAAAACAACTATAGGGAGCTGTGGTTTTGATAATATTGCTTACTAAATAGTCCATGGCTTCCCCCTACAATTCCCAGCCTCCCTTGCAGTTAGATTAGGCTTCCGGGACAAGTTCTGCTTAATAGTCTGAATGGAAGTAATGAGTGAAATACTTCCAGGCTGAAGTATTTCTTTGCCAGTACATAATCTTCTAGCAGTCTTTCCCTTATTGAGGCAATCCCGAAAGCCTTGTGTTGAGGTGATAGAGCCCAGGATGGAAGTGGCCTGGATCTCTGAGTTACCCAGTGGAGTGGAAGATCTGTATCTTGGAGAGTGCCTTGACCCACATCAAGCTTTGCATGAGTGAGAAAAATAGACCTTTTTTGGGTTAAGCCATTAAGCTCTTTGGGTTGTTTGTCACCATAGCAGAGCCTAGCCCATTCTGAGCAATATATAGAAATTAACTGTTGTTTTAGCCATCCAGTAGCAAATCTCCTTACTTGAGAAACATTCCCCCTCCTTGCAATATTGGTCACTATGTCTTCTTTCCTGACTTCTCAGCAGCATTTATCACAATTGACTACTCCCCCCACTCACACCCCGAAACATTTTATCTTGGTGTCTGTGACATCACACCTGCCTGGTTTTCCTCCTCTCACAGCCCCTGCTTCTCACTTTCCTTTTCTGGCTCCTCTTTTACTGTTTTAATCTCAAAACTTTGAAGTTTCTCAGGGCATATTCTTGGGGACCTTTCTCATGGTTTTAAATGCCACCCATGAGAAAGACAGCTGATCCCTTCCAGTATTCACTCTACCATTCTCTATTAATCACAGAGCCCCTGTTTTTAGCTAGGCACATTGTACCTAGTTAAAAGACCACATTTCTCAGTGCAGCCATGGGCTTATGTTTTGGCCAATGAGACGTCAGCAAAAATGTATGGGACTTCCAGCGCAGTCTCTTAAAAAGAAAAGGGTGTACTCTTCCCCCCTTAAAAAGAAAAAGGTGCACTCTTCCCCGCTTTCTCCTACATATTTCCAAAGGTGTAACACAATGAAGTAAACTTAAGATTGGAAACCAAGTGCTGAATGTAGCAGAGCAGCTCTGAACTGCCTACCTTTGAACTTTTTTGTGGAGAGAAACCAATTTCTATTGTGAGTTATTTTTTTTCTTTTATTATTTGCAACTGAATCTAACCCTAACTGGTCCTTCCTGTCAATGTTGTAGTTAAATGCTCCCGTCCCACCAGGAAGCCTGCTTACAGCAGAAGAAAGATACTAACAGGGGGAAAGGAATGCTGTTCTACAAACTGTAAGTAACCAAGGGGGAATAGGATGGGAGGTGGGCCTAGGAATACAGTTTATTAGTTCACAGAGAGCACTGAATGCTGGTTTAAGAAATTTGGGCTCTATTCCGCAAATCCCTTGTGGATATGAGACCCTGTCTGTCTTATCTAGTAATGCCTCCACTTTGTAGATGCTTAATGAATGACTATATTCTTTATTAATTAATGCTGTTAACTTAACTAAAGAATTGTTACAAGGTGGACCAGTTGGGAATCACCACCTGATCTTTTTACAGATGAAGTAACCTAAGTATCATTTGCAGGAAGTGGCAGTCGGCCTATCCGCGAGGAAAAGCAAACCGAAAACTCCACCTCGAGGATGAAGGCAGTAGGGGGAATGGAACTGGGGACGTCGGCCAAGAAAAGCAGTTGGGTTAGTGCCTCCTCAAGATGGCTGCTCCGAACCCCATGACCGGGAGGAGGCGGAGCTCCGCCGCAGCACGCCCGGCCCCACCCACCTCGGCCCCGCCCAGCGCCCCCCTGTCGGGGGGCGGTGCGCGTTGTGAGGTCTCAGTGAGGCGCCTGCGCAGTGGGCAGCGGCGCGCGGGGCGGAGGCTTTATAACCACTTCGACGCGGCCACTCGGCTTCTGGCTCGGGGACGGCGGCTGGGGTGGCGGCGGTCGCCGCGCCGGTTGGGGGGACGCTGAGGCGGGAGCTGTGGTGGCGCTGGGCGCCCCTCGCTCCTCGGCCTCTGGGGGTCATGGGCTCAGAGAAGGACTCCGAGTCGCCGCGCTCTACATCTCTACACGCGGCCGCGCCCGACCCCAAGTGCCGCAGCGGCGGCCGGCGCCGGCGCCTCACCTTCTACAGTGTCTTCTCCTCCTCGGCCCGCGGCCGCCGAGCCCGAGCCAAGCCGCAGGCCGAG
>NC_043707.1:117538018-117585046 GCF_006229205.1 Suricata suricatta
GGGGGCCCGGGAACCGGACCCCAGCCGGCGCGTGGCCGGCTGGGAGAGGCGCCGCGGGTGCGTGTGTGTGGCCCAGCTCCGAGGGAGAGGTGAGGGATGAGCAGCGGAAGGAGAAGGCGGCAACTGCGGCGGGTTGGTAACCGGCCGCCGTCGGCAAGCCCAGGCCGGCGCGGGAAGGCACCCACCCCCCGCCCCTCCCGAGAGCTCGCGGTGGGGGCTGAGCAGTCGGTGAAGGGAAGGGAGCTGTCCATCAAGTCAGGAGGCCGGGAGAGGCTTTTTGGTCGGGTGAACGCCCCTCCGTCTTGGGGTGGAGGAGGCAGGTCTCAGTGAGGGCTGGGAGGGGATAATTGGCAAAGGGCCGAATGAGCGTATTCTTCGGAGGGGCTCACAGCGTGCGGAGGGGTGTGTCCCTTTGGCCAGGGGCTGACTTAGCAGCACTGCAGAAGGTGTGTTCTTCCTGCCCACGCTGCTGAAAGTTGGAATGGAGGTGACGAAAATGGCACTAAGGGGGAAAGGGCCGCTCACTGCCAGCTCTGGGGCACCCTGGGCATTGTGTGCCTTCTGGGCTAAGCTGTTGGGTGCCCCCTGGGGTCTTACACTGCTGCCTTGGACAGGGTGAGGGGTGGACGGACCCTTTCTTTGTCCAGAGAAGCAACGGGGCACTGAGAAGAAGGATGCCCAGAGGTTGATACGGGAGGAGAATGTGTGACCCAGCACCTCTGATCTTGAGTTCTTGATGACAGTTCTTTTTAACGCACCATATATCCTGAATTTTTAAGGTCAGTAAGAAAATATGCAGTATGTGCAGGGACAGAATTCCACCAGATTTTACTATCTAAAGTATTCAGTGGGGACCACCCTCCCCCCACTTAAAAAAATCTGTGTGTCACTGTCCGTACAAACCATGAACGGTTGCATGCAGCAAAGAAGAGCTTATCTACGTGGTTGGGAGTCAGACTGTGCCATTCACCAGTTCTGTGACCTTGGGCAGATTATTTTATTCTTGTGTGTTATGTTTTGGAGACAAAAAGATGGGAGGGGCTCCTTGCAGTGTGTGAATGTAATGCTAGTAAAGAGCTGCATGGCCCTTTGCTTCAAAGGAGTTAAGATGGTCTTTTAATTGTAACCTGTGTGTCAAGACTTTTAAGATTTCCGTGATGCTATTTGTCTCCTTCAAAAGAAGCTGCCTTCGTGTCTAGAAAAGTAAGAAGAGTTACCTTCTGTCTTTCTATTCTGCCAGACTTGTTTAAGAGATGGGTGTGTTATTTAACCTGAGATGGAGTTTCTAAATTACTTTGAAGGGTTGTAGTCAGAGGTACAGTGTTTGTGGTAGATCGCTTTCACTTTCAATTAATAAGTGTGGGAAAGAACCTTGTAGGCTCTTATTTCTGGTAGTCCGGTCATCTTAATGGCCTTTAGAGGTTAATATACATATGATATGCAGATTTTATAGATACTAGTGATCTATTTTCTGAACTAAAAGAACATTTACCTTAAGAGAATATTGCATGGTTAATTTTGGAATAGTGTATTAAACTACTTTTTTGAAATGTCTTCCCTTGAATTTTAAGTGAGAAATGTGGCATCACTGATTATCTTTCTGGAAAAACTCCCTTTTCTATTTTTCTATGAAATCAATCACTGTCTTTGCTCATAACAATAAAAATGGACAGGAATTAACTTACAATTTTAATAGTGACAACTGTAAACCATTACTGAAAGTTATTAACGAATTAAGGCCATTTCTTATTTTGTCATGTATTAGAATAGTATCATCCAGAGTTTTTTTTAATTAGTTAAAAGAGTTATAAAAATTGGGGCTCCTGGGTGGCTCAGTTGGTTGAACATTTGACTTCGGCTCAGGTCATGATCTCACACTCTGTGGGTTCGAGCCCCACGTGGGGCTCTGTGCTGACTGTTGAGAGCCTGGAGCCTGCTTCTGATTCTCCCTGTCTCTCTGCCACTCCCCTGTTCGCACTCTGTCTCTCTCAAAAATAAATAAACATTAAAAAATTTTTAAAAAGAAAGCAACAAGCTTTAAAAAAAAGAATTATAAAAACTATATAACTATCATTAAGTGAATTATCTGTGGGTTTAAAGAAGGTAAAGTTGGGGGAAAGAAAGCAAGCTGGCAACTGAGTGCCCATGTGCCAGGCATATGTAATTGAATTTGATCCTTACAGCATTGTCAGATAGATTTGATCTAGTTTTACAGATGAGAAAACTGAAATTTAAATAAATTGAGTGACTTGTTCAGAGTCATATAACTAGTGGGTGGTGGAACCAGGCTTGAAACACTTGTTTTAACTCCAACCAAGGCCAATCTCCTTTCCTCTCAGCTTTTTCTTTTTAAAAAGCACGAGATTATTGGCATTATTGCTGGGATGCTACCGTTTGGATCATTTTGTCAAATGTAGCCTGAGGACAGCATTGAAAGAGCCAAAAGTTGCTAGGGTCTAGTTTCTTTTTTGATTCTTTTTGTGCACAGTCTCTTATCTACTTTTTCTTATCTGAAACAGGCCTAATCCTTTCCTGACTTGAGAGGCTTATTAATTAATGTTTGCTAAGTGTTTTGAGGTCTGCAGTTGGAGGTGTTAGATAAATAGAGAGTAACTTTAAAATTCTGTCACTTCCTGAACAGGTGTCTGAGTTCCCTGGGGATTTGGCCAATGGTTTTGCCACCTCTTTTTATTTTAATTTATTAAAAAAAAATTTTTTTAACATTGATTTATTTTCGACAGAGAGGGAGCATCAGTGGGAAAGGGGCAGAAAGAAGGAGACAGAAAATGTAAAGCAGTCTCTGTGCAGTGAGCACAGAGCCCAGTGCAGGGCCTGAACTCACAGAAAGGTGAGATCATGACCTGAGCCGAAATCAAGAGTTAGCTGCTTAACTTGACTAAGCCGCCCAGGTGTCCCACCACCTCTTTTTAATTCCATCTGAAAAATGGCTTATTTTGTTTTGTTTTAATTTCAAACTGTTCTGTCTGGTAAAAATCCTGGATGAGCAGTTAAAGAGAAGCATAACCCCAGTTCTCTTCTTGTACCTGACCATCTTTACTCACAGATCAAGTTCTTGCGGCCAGATTTATCAAGTCCTCCCTTTGCTCTGTGTATGTGTTTGAAGGAGGCATGTAAGGGATCTGACAGATCACTAGTTTCACTGTGATTATGATAATGAGAACACTATATTAAAAGATTATTTGTTTACAGGGCACCTGGCTGACTCAATCTGAAGAGTGTGTAACTCTTGATCTTGGGGTTGAGCCCCATGTGGGGCATAAAGATTCCTTAAATAAATAAACTTTAAAATTATTTATTTACAAGATATTTGTAGAGCAGAGCAAAGAGTCATGAATTTTTCTTTTCCCATACTTGAATATGATTTTACTTTATTCATAAATAAGAGAACCAATTTCAGTGGGGAAGCATTTACGTTATTATTTACTATTATTAAGTACAGTATCACCAAGTATATTTAAAACATACTTTCTAATGAGATAAAATTAACTCAAAATACAAATAACTGACATTTTTATAGTTCTTTATGGTAAATTTATTGTACGGAGGAGAAACCAGTCCAGAGAAGTTTAAGTGTGGGCTTCAATGTCTCAGTGCTAATAAGTGGTGCGGTGGATTATAACCCCTTAGTGTCTCTGCTTAAGCATGAAGTCGTCTCAGAAACCCCCACATCATGTAAATATATAATGTTTTCCTCTCAAGTGCTATGTTGCCAGTCTTTAAACTTTTTCAGAATCTCTGGAAGAGTAAGGGGGTGAGCAAAGGAGGCAACAGAGAACTTCCTGGTGTACAGCAGCAGATCTTCTGTACAGATGAATAGGAGATAAGGCTGTCTTAACCTAAATTCTTTGTGCAGTTCCACCACTCCAGTCTCTCATTGCTGGTTCTCTCTCAGTCCCCTTCCCACCGGGCCCCAACAGGTAGTTTCAGCTGTTGGTCTTCCTGGAGAACTGGACTGGACCATCCCATAAACAGGAACCTTCTGTTCATCTCTAGCGCATTTATGAGGGAAGAACAAGCTTCCTGCGCAAGACGAAATTCTCAATGAGGATTTTTTTCCCTCTCTGAAGCCTTCCTGGACATCTTTGATCTTCCATCTTTTGGTCTCTCTCTCTGTCTCTCTTTCTCTCTGGTATGACATTTAAAAATTTGAGATAAAGTTGATCTGGATGTCTTCTCAATTTATCTCTGTACCTTGTATTTCACAACTCTTCAGTCTGTTACCCACCCCTCTCTTGTCCATCTGCATCATCCTGCAGCTCCATATATCTTTCCCATCTTTGCCAAAGTACTCATTCTAAAGTGGAACATCTTACATCACTCCTCTGCTTAAAACCGTTCATACCTGGGGCACCTGGGTGGCTCAGTTGGTTAAGCGTCCAGTTCTTGGTTTGGACTCAGGTCATGATGACAATCTCAAGGTTTCATGGGTTCGAACCCGGCATCAGGCTCTGTGCTGGCAGCACAGCCTGCTTGAGATTCTCTGTCTCCCTCTCTCTCTGCCCTTTCCTCACTCACACTATCTCTGTCTCTCTCAAACAAACTTAAAAAAATTTTAAATAAACCTGTTCATACCTGACATATAAGATGACTTCTTATGTCTTTAAGAACTGATTATTTATATGATTTACCCTTATAATGTAAGACCCATTATAGTCTCCTACCATCTTTTCATCTTATTTTCTATTTTTCACTTTCAATAATATTTCCCAATGTATATTATACATATTACTGGAAAGGAAAACATTTTGTGATGAAATAAGCTTGGGAAATATTGGCTTAAGCAAAACAAATTTATTTCTGAGCTTTTTAGACCCTTTAAACATGCTAATATACATTGTGAATTTTGCTAATGCTAATGAACAATGTGAATCTTGCATCTGGTGTAATGTCCCTAAACTTAGATCAACAGGAAACACGTTTTTGTTTTTTCAATGGCATCTTTAATTCAAACTTTCTCTATTTGCAGTTTTCCAAACTCCTTTATCAGTTACTTTGTCTTCTGTTAGTGTCCTTATTTAACAGTGAGTCTTGTGCTCTGAATAGATTGAGAGCTCCTCTGGACTAGGAAATCTGTATTCCAACTTTTCCCACAACTCTACGAACAAGATTTTTCAACTAGATCCTAGAAGAATGGGGTAGTTGAATTTAGATAGTTGAAGACAGATAAAAGTAATGAATAGCATAGTTTTTAGAAAAGAAACAGATAGTGAGGGAGAGGGTAAGAAGAGGACAGATGATCATGCAGTAGACTCTTCGGAGAATTATAAAGTGTTGAACCTTAGGTAAGTATTGGGTATGACAGAAAGGACTTAGACATGGCCCTCCTGACAGAGAGTTTGGCCTGTTGGAAGAGGTGAGAGGGAGGGAGGGAGCTGGATAGATAGATAGATAGATAATACGTAGATAGATAGGAAGAAAAAGAAAGAAGAAAGAAAATGCAGTGCAATACATACTAAAGGAAATACAAATGCTTTTAGAGGATAGATGAAAAATTTTGTATGAGGGTGTCAAGAAAGAGTGCCTGGGTGGCTCACTCAGTTAAGTATCTGACATTGGCTCAGGTCATGATCTTACAGTTCATGGGTTCAAGCTCCACATCAGGCTCTGTGCTGATGGCGTGGAGCCTGCTTCAGATCCTCTGTTTCCCTCTCTCTGCCCCTCCCCTGCTTGTGTTCTCTCTTTCTCTCTCTCAAAAATAAACAAACATTTAAAAGTTGTTATTAAAAAAAAAAAAAGATTTCGCAGAGCAGGTAGTAGTTGATCTGGGCCTCGAAGAGTATGAGTAGTAATTCATACAAGGCAAACAAAGATGCAAGTAAAGAAAAAAAGCATCTTAAATCAGAGAGTTATGAGCTAATACATACCGGTATAAAAATGTGGTACTAGGTCTAGAGGCTAATTTGGTCAGCCTCTGGATGCACAATATGGAGAGAATAATATGAAAAGTAACTAGAGATCACTCTGAAAACGTAGACTGGATTCAAGTTGATAGCCCTATCTAAGCCATGCATGGTTCAGGTTTGAAAGACTTTTTTCTGGGAACCTGAGTGGTTCAGTTGCTTAAGCATCTGACTTTCAGCTCTGGTCATGATCTTGCAGTTTGTGAGCCCCACGTTAGGCTCTGTGCTGACAGCTCAGAGCCTGAAGCCTGCTTTGGATTCTGTATCTCCCTCTTTCTGCTGTTTCTCCACTCGTGCTCTGTCTCTCTCAAAAATAAGTAAATATTTAAAAAAGACTTTTTTTGTTGAAAGATTTTAAGTAAAAGAGGAACATCATGATAGATAATTTCTGGAATTGGAATTTAGATTGGGAGTGGGGAATAAGGAGACCAGAGAGTAGACTCTGCAGTTGTCTGGCCAAGAGGTGACAGGAGTTTGAACTAGGGCAAAAAAAAAAAAAAGGAGAGATGGTAAGAGGACAATTCGTGACAACTTGTCACCTATCTGCTACCCTTACATATGCTAAGGTCTAGTGGCTTGGAGCAAGAAAGTACAGACATCAGAACACATTTCTTTAACTACTGGGGTCTGTTGGAGCATAATCCAATAATAGTGGGATTTTTCTTTTCTTTTCCCGGGCTGAAGTTAGGTAATGCTGTGGTCCAACCGGTCACACATTACATTTCTGAAGATTTAGGAAATGAACAAAATTAGTAACTTTGTATGAAATTAAGGGCAGGGAGAAGGATATGTCTTTTCTTAACAGCATGTAATTTCTAACACCTTCTGTTTAGCTGCTGCTTCTCCCTCCCCACCCCCCATTTAGCTTCTAATTAGCTTGGTTAAGCTAAGAGCAGGGTGGGAGAGAGGTTCCAGTGTGGGACATGGAAGAGAAGGAACAGGATTATCAAGGTGGATTTGGTCTCAAGGATGACATTGTTTTTTTCAACTACCTGGGGAAGAAGATTACCCTATTTAGAATTTAGGAGTTTACTCCTAAAATGGGCTTAGAGTTTTAGGACTAAGTTATAGTACCTGGCATATAGTAAACCAATAGATACATGGATAAGGTTTAAAGATTGCTTTAGGACAGAGTAATGGTCCATGAGAAGAGTTAGAATGGCCTGGGGAAAGTAAAGAACCTAAAGCAGGAGACAGTCTCTATCATTCATTGAACACAAGCATTTTAAGCATGAACCAATATACTAGACCCTGAAGATTAAAAAACAGATGATACTTGTCCTTGAGTCTAGCCTGGTTGGAGAAGCACATGTATAAACAAATAACTACAACATAATGTGAAAAGTAATAAGAAGTAATTGTACATAGGCATAAAGTGGGCAACCAGCTGCCTGGAGAGATTAAGTGGATTTTATAGGGGAGATGAAATTTGAGCTGGTTCTTAAATGGATAAAGTATTTGCCAGGGCAAGAAGAAGAAAGGAAAGAACATTTCTAGGCAGCAGGAGTAGATTATGCAAAGTATAGGATAAAATGTGCTATATTTTTATACCATACCTTTCAAGGGGAAGATCTCAAATGCAGTTTTAGAATATGTGTAGTTCCACTTAAAGGTGGCAAGCCCCTATGCCTCCTTTTTGGGGGTAGAGGTTAAGGCTTGGAGATTTAAATTAGCTCAGTGTCATGCAGTATGAGTCAGAGGCAAGGAGCCCAGACCAGGCGCCCAAAAACAGGAATGCCAAGTCTCGTGCCCTGAGTAATTCTGTGTCATGGTAATAGATTGCTGTGCGTTCGTGTATTTGGGGTTATTTTACTTCCTTGGAACCAAATTCCACACCCAAAATTGACATTATCAATCTTGTCAAATGTTCTTTATAAAAAGAAAAGAATCTGTTAATAAATATTTACTCCCACCATGTGAGGTAGGAATGGGTCAGGAAATGATCAGGGCTTCCTGACTGTCTGTATAATTTGTATCATCAGAAGTTGACTACTTTTCAGAAGCCATCTGGTACCTTTCCTATAACACAGAATAGTAAGGAAGTCACTTTCTTCAGGAGAAACATTGTTTATCTGTAGTAGTTATTTTGCAGCTAGGTGGGATAAATTTGCTCAGAACTCCTACACGATGTGAATCATTTGCATTCATACATTGACCTATTCCCACTTTGCTGTTCTAAGAAGAGATTTAACACAGACTGTATTATATAACAGATGATATATCATCGATACTTTCAGTGTCCTTCTCAAATAAACCTGAGAACTTGAGTTGCTGTTATGATCATCTAATGTACGTTCAAATAAACAGTAGAAGAAATCCAAGAAAACCTTATTAGCCTTCTGTAAAAGTTGTTTGAGGTCTTTGGCACTTGGAGAAGAAAATGGAATAGGGGACAGAAAAGCCCAATGGCAACATCTAAGCCTGCAGTCATTGACCTGTTTAAAAATTGTTTGACCTTTCACAGCTGCCATTTTCCCTTCTTTGTTCTTTAAGTTACTTTAAAATTTTTTTTTTTATTTTAAACAAGCATTCACTTGTTAGGGTAATCTGAACATTTAGCTGACATATTTAGAACTAATCAGAAAGGCTAATAATTATAAATATTTTGGGTTGTTTGTGAGAGAGAATTCTTGGAAAATAAACGTGAATTATCAGAAGCAGTTGATGTTGGTACAGATAGATTCTGAATTGCCTGTCTTTACTAAGATACATGTGTCAGAAGAGAGAAGGAAGGGGAGGGAGATTATAACCTTATTATGTATTAGTAAGGTCGAGGAATGATATCCTTGGACTCTGGAGCCTGTCAAGGAGGTAGATATTTCAAGGTATAGATTTGAGTTTAAAAAAAAAAAAAGTTTGAAAGATAAAATGAGCTTTCAGTGGGATGGCCCTTGTCTCAGGCTGTGTGTGGTCAGACCGGCTTCACTGTAGAACTTAAAAATGAAAAAGTATACTTTAGTTTTTGCTATGGCTTGTTTTACAAATGTTCTGTCCTGTAATGTAAACAAATTCTAATCTCTCTAAATATAGTAAACCATCAAAAGGATATAGTTTTGTACCGTTATTTATGAAACTCGCTGTGGGGAAACTGCTTTACAAGCGGCTTGAACTGTGACTGAATATGTGCCAGAGTTCAGTCTAACTACAGTGTTTTTCCTTGTTTTTTCAGCAAATAAGTGATTTGTGTTTTTCTAGAATCTCAAGCGGAAATTTACTTTCTCACACAGAATGTGTTTTACAGTTTGTTCGGCAGGCGTGTGTGTGTGTGTGTGTGTGTGTGTGTTATGTGTTACATGTGTACTCTTTTCTCTCTCTGTCATGTGTAATGGTGAGGAGTGTCAGTGTTACCCCCGACACTGATGAATAATCATGTCTGTCTTGTTCCGACCATTTTTACCTTACTGATATCTCTTCTGTGTCCTTACCCAGTTACGCTGTCATTGCCTATGGCTGTGCCAGCTGCCCAAAGCTGACCTGTGAGAGGGAGGGCTGCCAAACGGAGTTTTGCTACCACTGCAAGCAAATATGGCATCCAAATCAGACATGCGATATGGCCCGTCAGCAGAGGGCACAGACTTTGCGAGTACGGACCAAGCATACTTCAGGTCTCAGTTATGGGCAAGAATCTGGACCAGGTATAAGTTGGCATTTTCTCATTTTTCTCTTTATTTGATATTTCATAATGTGAGCCTAAAACTGGGAGAGATTATCTTACTGCACAACCAAGTATTTCTTGGGATCAGAGAGCAGAAAATATTTGATAATACCTTCAGTATTGTATTTGATATGTACCTTCTCTCTCTGACCACTGTAGGTTTTCCAACCTATAAATTGGTAAAACTGGAATGCAACAAAATTGAATTCTCTAGTTTCTACCTTAGTAATATGTCTTGTATTCGAAAGTAATTAGGTCCTTTTGCTAGGGATTTTTTTTAAAACCTTCACTGTGAACAGAGAGACATTTAATTAGTATTAAACCTCTGTTATTTTCTACCAGCTTTAAGTGCATCACCACTTTGGGAAGTAGGGTACAGAGTTAAGGAAAGGAAATAATATTAGTATGGATTAATGATTAACCTTAAAAGGAGGAACCTTGGCAAGTCTAAGTAAACCTACTTAAAAATGTCAGTGGGTTTATTGCCTTTTATAAATGTATTTTATTTTATTTCACTGATGTCATTTGGGAGAGGCTGGTAGGAAAGATTTTACCATTACTTTTTCCTGGCACAGCATAATCTCCTAAATTGTCATTTTATTAGGATAGTTCCTAGCTTGCTATGAAAATTACTAGGTGTGTGCTACATAGCATACCCACTTATTTTTAGGTTTTGAATTTGAAAGTATCATGGGAAGGGTCTGTGGATTGTGTTAACAGCAAATCACAGCAATACTTACTGAGACTGAAAAATGAGTTTCCTGAGCTAAAGTTTTTTTGCAGACTGTTTCTCCAGCGGGACTCTGCTTTGAATTTTGCCAGCCTGTTGGCTGATGACATTCCATTTTTCTTGGAACGATCTTTCTCTCTAGGGAAGTATTCTTGCTCAGAGTGTGGCTTAAGTGCTGTGTAAGATGCCAGTTTGGGGGATAGGCAGCTCAATATGAGACAGGATCCATTTTATGAAAATTCCTGAGGTCTAGACATAGCCAACCTTCCAGTGAAGTGGGTTGCACAATTTGGAATTCTTAGTCAAGAATTTTTTACTGCCTCCTCATTTTTTATATATATTCCTAGAATAATAAATCAAACTGGGTTTAACTGGGGGTATTTGTCTACCCAATCTTCCTTCCCCCCTTGGCAGATGACATCAAGCCGTGCCCACGGTGCAGTGCTTACATCATCAAGATGAATGACGGGAGCTGTAATCATATGACCTGTGCGGTGTGTGGCTGTGAATTCTGTTGGCTTTGTATGAAAGAGATCTCAGACTTGCATTACCTCAGGTGAGATGGCAGATGTGTCCATTGCTTCATAGTCTTGTTCTTTTACTGATTCAGGGAAAAGGAGGTCAAAGAGACATAGTTGTCCATCTTCTCATTACAGAATAGGAAGCTATAAAAAGTTCTTTCTGAAGCACTCCTGTGACCATGTTTTTTTAGAGTTCAGCAACTTCCAGAGACCATTTTCATTACCTTCCAGATAGAGTTCAATTTTCCTAGCATGACTTTTAAGTCTTTCCACAGTTTGGCCTTCATCCACTTTTCTGGCTTTTTCCATGTTGCTTTTATACACGCTATATTACAGGTAACCTGGGCTTGCTATTCCCTGTGTCTTGTCTGTGCTGTCTTACTTGCTGGTGTGCTTTCATAATTGTTTATGTTCTTTCCTTTGCTCAGAATGCTTTCTGATCACATCACCCTCTCAGCAACCTCCTTTTATCTCAACCTGTTCAGTTTTTATTCACCCTTCAGGGGTCACTTAAATGCCATTTTGTCTATGATGCCTTCCCCAGCTTTTTCTGTCTCATTCTTCTGTATTGGCATTCCTTAAATGTTTCTTTATAAAAGCCACTACACACACACACACACACATCCATATACAAGTCTAAGTTTGTTAAACGACATAAATTTATTAAGGTTGGAGTTACCTTTTTACAGTTTCTTACGTGTAATGACCCTCTAAAAGATTCAGAGTGAATATTAAAATATTGTCCTGAAGGAGTTAATATTTACCAATTTAACATTCATTGTGTGCATGAACCATTTTTCATTTCCAATATGACAAACATTGAGTACTTACCAGGGACACGAGTGTGTAAGACATGATCCCTACTTTCAAAATTGCTTATTGTGTCTAGTGGAGAAGATGGGACAAAGGGAGTGAGCAAAAATGGTTGAACACATAAGAAGTGAGTATAAAAGTAGCCAAACTCAGATTATGAAACTGACGTACAGGGTGTGACAAAGTCTTCTGTTCTTTCCCAGGAATGTGGTTTACACTATCTGTTGGATATGGGTAGGACAGATGCCAAGAAAACTATGCAAATCAGTGTTTATTAGCTGCAGGGAACAGTGCAACTATATAGGTGGTGCAAGATCCCAAGTAGTACATCAGTCAGTGAAGCTGCATCAGTGTCGGCAGGTGAGGGAGGACAGAGTTCAACAGAAAAGAAAGGAAAAGAGGTTTCAAGTTTGGAAGTGTACCTTTACAAAAAGTAAAGGGCCCAGAGCTCTAGTAACCTGACCTTGTCTTTTGCTCCTCCTCATATAATATATTCATTTCCTATAACCTCTTGTCACTGTTAATCATTCCTGTTGAAAAAGAAGGCTCTTGCTCTTAAGCCCTCTGTTGACAATAGCTGCATTTGTAATATTACCATTAACTTTAGCATGTTTCCTCTGCAGCCCCTCTGGCTGCACATTCTGGGGCAAGAAGCCGTGGAGCCGTAAGAAGAAAATTCTTTGGCAGCTGGGCACACTGATTGGTGCTCCAGTGGGGATATCCCTCATTGCCGGCATTGCCATTCCTGCCATGGTCATCGGCATTCCTGTTTATGTTGGCAGGAAGGTAAGACACGCTGAGTTCTGTGTATCTTCCACCCCCAGGTTTGTTGGTAAAGGTTTGAAGGAAATAGGGAGGAGCTTATATTTCAGAGCTTCCTAAAAACCAGCTGGTTCTTGGATAAAAATAACCCTAATTTCTTAAATGGATTTTTATAAACCTCAAGAGATCTAGATGTTCTTATTGGCATCCTGGGCCTGGTTCATCTCAGTGACTTAAAGGTGAAATATTTGCCTCACTCCCCTGAGTTATTTTGTCTCTTCTTGGATTAACTTTTTCTGTATTAGTTTATGTCACCCTGGTCTGAGTTAGGTTAAAATTTGAGAAATATGGCTTCTTGGTGGGTGGGGGGTATATTTTAATATAGATAGAATATTCACTTGTATTTTTCCACCCTGGCAAAAAGATGGATATCCTAATCTCCGGACCTGAATTTTATTTCTTGTTCTTAGATTCACAGTAGATATGAAGGAAGGAAAACCTCCAAACACAAGAGGAATTTGGCTATCACAGGAGGAGTGACTTTGTCAGTCATTGCGTCCCCAGTCATTGCTGCAGTTAGTGTGGGTAAGCTGGCCAGGACCACGACTCTTCTCCTTCCTTCCCTCTTCTCTCCCACCACCCCCTCCCCACCTCTAGCTTTCCAACTGTAGCAGTTTAGCCTGCCGGCCAGATGCTTCACCTTGGGAGCTCCTACATTTTATGCCAAACCCACCTTGAGAGTTAACTCTGTTAGGCACTATAATTGTGATTATCAGCTGCACTGAATTGTCAGACTTTGGGATCTTTCATTCTTAAATTAGTGCTTAGAACTCCCATCTGGCACATGGGAAAGGTTGAATTAAAGAATCTTACTTTAAGGCCTAGTTTTACACCTTTCCTCTCCACTTTCCTGGGAACTCACAAAATAAAATTACTTTTATTTTTTTTATTTTTTTAAATGTTTTTATTTATTTTTGATACAGAGAGAGACAGAGCATGAGAGGGGGAAGGGCAGAGAGAGAAGGAGACACAGAACCGGAAGCAGGCTCCAGGCTCTGAGCTAGCTGTCAGCACAGAGCCTGATGCGGGGCTCGAACCCACGAACGTGAGATCTGACCGGAGCCGAAGTCGGAGGCTTAACCGACTGAGCCACCCAGGCGCCCCGAAAATTACTTTTATTTTGATTTTGTTTAATGCCTCACAGTATTTTAGGAGGCATGAGGGTTTGTTTTAGAATAAAAATATATAACTGACATTTATTATGGCTCTCCTTGTGCCAGGAGCAGTCCCGAGTGTTTTGCATGTATGAATTCATTTGATCCTCACAGCAGCACACTTGTAATAGAAGGGTGCAGTAATTTGCCCAAGGTCGCTTAGCTGGGACATGAATCAAGGCAGTCTGATCTCAGAGCCTGTGCTCTTAACTAAGCCGTTCTGCCTCATAGCAGTAAGATTTTGGAATTAACACTCTCTGAGGGTGGCGATCCTAAACCCTCGCTTATTTAATGTTTGATTATTGATTGTTTCTTGGATTAGCATATCAGCAATGACAGAAGA
Organism: Suricata suricatta; assembly: GCF_006229205.1. Taxonomy (NCBI): domain Eukaryota; kingdom Metazoa; phylum Chordata; class Mammalia; order Carnivora; family Herpestidae; genus Suricata; species Suricata suricatta. The sequence goes on from NC_043707.1 coordinate 117,551,978, forward strand.
GGGAAAATGAAAGCAACATGTACTCACTGTGCTGGGCACTCTACATACTATTCTTATAGTCATTAACAACCCTGGGAAGATATGTCCAAGGTTATATGGCTAGTAGTAAATTGGAGCCAGGATTCTAATCCAGACTTAATTCCAAGTCCAGTCATCATCTGTTAGACCCAGCTACCTCTTTAGGATAGCCATCTTCTGTCTTTGGCCCTTTATAAAGTGATTTGTCTGTGCTCAGGCTAGGAAGGAGAATTTAGGGCGGCTGAAACCTGATGGCCTGCTGACTTGTTTCCTTCTCCTCCCCCAGGTATTGGTGTCCCCATTATGCTGGCTTATGTCTATGGGGTTGTGCCCATTTCTCTCTGTCGTGGAGGTGGCTGTGGAGTTAGCACAGCCAATGGAAAGGGGGTGAAAATTGAGTTTGATGAAGATGATGGTCCAATCACAGGTAAAGGGAGAATTTTAATTTTCTTTGAATTTATGGGACAGAAGATAAAAATCAGAATTCAGTACATTTTACAGTGAGATTGTCATTGGATTACTTTGGATAATGAGCTTTGTAGGGGGTAAAGTATTTTTAGCTTTTCATTTCTTTGTTCCAGAGTTATTAGGTTAATTCCTCTGGTACTTGGCTCTGTGTGGCAGGTACAAACTAGTAGGATTCCAAGTAACTCCAAGTATGCTGGTAATAGTAGTGATTATAATAAAGTCTTATATCTGCACAGTACTTTATAATTTTCCAAGGACTTTACACAGTTATTATCTCACCTGGTTTTTATAGCAGCTCTCTGAATAGGGAAGGCAGAGGCTATTATCATCCTCGTTTAATGGGAACTTCTTTAAGCTTCTGTCTTGACATCTGTTAAATGGGTTTAAGAGCTTCTACAGAGCTGAGACTAGAGCAAGTCTTTCGACTTCTTCCCTGCCCACCTCACCCCCCAACTTCTACTTTGATGTTCTCGCTTTACCGTATTAACTAAGCTAGGGCACAGAGAGTCCCACAGGTTTTTTAAGCTTCCTACTAGAATCAGCATGTGACCTGAATATATTTTGAAATCTGCATGTTTGATTAGATGGCATCTATGGTATAATGGACAGAATAGTGGACTTCGAAGTATAGTTTTTGTGTGACCAGCCATGACTGGGACAAGTCATTTAGTTCTAAGCCTTTAGTTCCTCATCTGAAATTGGGCCTCTTACTGCCTAGTTACTGGGAAGACTAACGATTAACATATGATCAAGCACTTGACGTGTAGTGGCTGTGTGTAGTAGCTGTTCATTAGATGGATATATGAGTATTCGTCTGCATGAAGGCTCTCCACTCTGGAGAGGCATTACAGGCAAATAACAGACTCTGTTTTGATGCTGTGTTATCTTAAATTGAGATGTTTGATTCCTTCCCCAGTGGCAGATGCCTGGAGAGCCCTTAAGAACCCCAGCATTGGGGAGAGCAGCATTGAGGGTCTGACTAGTGTGCTGAGCACCAGCGGAAGCCCTACAGACGGACTCAGTGTCATGCAGGGTCCATACAGCGAAACAGCCAGCTTTGCGGCGCTCTCAGGCGGCACGCTGAGTGGTGGCGTTCTTTCCAGCGGCAAGGGCAAGTATAGCAGGTAAGCAAATAGATGGTTGCTGACGGAACCAGTTAGAATTATAAGAGGTAAAATACCTGTATTGAGTCATTTCTCTGTGCTAGACACATCTCATATAGCATCTCATTTTGATGTAATCATCAATATGTTGGAGGGGGTGTGTTGTGTTGTTTTTTTACTTTACAATGAGAAAACAGGCTCAGAAGTGTTAAGTGACTTACAGAGTTTGGTGTTCTTTCCACTGCACCATAGCGGCCCACCTAAAGAATAATCCTGGCTTCAGGTCTCCCCTCTGCTACATTAAGCTGCCTGCGTTTGGAAGGAAAAGTACACATTTTTGTGGAAATCCCTAGACTGCGCTCCCCATTAGGCTTGTCACTGACTTTCAGTTGAACAGCATTCATGCTGTCTCTTGTTGGCTTATCGGTGATGTGATCCTTATTACATTCGTATTCTTATTCACATTTGATAGATAAGGAAAACCAATTTTATGAACATATGTTGAGAATATGTAAAGCTTTATGAGCAAAAATGTTTTGACCTGCTCAGTCATTTTACCAGTTAGAGAAACCAGAACATTTTCAGCGAAGCATCACAGATGTTCTCTGAGAAGCAGTTAGTTGAGTGCACTGGAGAAGAGAGACCTGTGGGTGGGACAGAACAAGGTGATGAGGTGGGAGAGATGGTTGCCTTCAGGCATCTGAAGGGCCTTGAATTGGAAGGAAGGATTCTGCCTCATGCCAAGAGGTAGATTAAGGCAACTTAGCAGAAGCTAGAGGGAAACTAATTTTGTTTCTTTATAGAGAATATAGGAAAAAATCTAAGTAAAAATCCAAAGGATTAGATTGGATTACCTTGAAAACACTGAGCTGCCTGTCCCCTGAACTGTTTAAAGTAAGACCAGATGGCCATTTGGCTATTAGGCCTTTTGGCCAAGGAGTCAAGCAACCGATGACAGATGGACTGGATCCCACACCCAAGTGTCTGTCAGTCACCTGGGAACCTCTTAAAAATAGATTTCAGGGCCCTATCCCAAAATGAATAAATTGAATCTCCTGGAGTAGAACCTGGGGATCTATATTTTGAAAAGACTCCCCAGGTGATTCTAGCATAGTCACTGTACAGGCTGCCATCTGGGAAGCACCGAAGTGGGTGAGGTTTGTGAAAAAGTCTCTTCTGGTTCTCAGAGTCTGTGGAAGAGCTAAAACTAGAGCCCAGGTCTGTGATTCGACACACTTCCCATCGCACTGCCTCACGTTCCTGGGCCGTGGCACATGCTTGAAGGGTATCTGAGGCTGGTGCTATGGAGCAAAGGCCTAGGCAGCAGGATGGAGGTGGCTCGAATGTGCAGCTGAAGGCTGCTGCTGACCTGTCTGTGTCTCAGGACTCTGGTCATCTCTTGTTAGGGGATCCCGCCCCCACATGCCAGAGAATTCACTGCTGGGCTTTCTTAAAACTCTCACCCCTGTAAATAAGCAGACAGACATCATTGGAGACAGACTTGCTGAAACTGCTGCTTAGCCAGTCTAGCTGTTCCAGTTCTGTGAAAGCCTTTTATAGGAAGTGAATGAGTCAGATGGGTTTGACTGTGAAACCTATTAAGAGGAAATACTTAGGTGTACAGCAAACTGGTGTTAAAGCCAAGAAGGGAAATAGTTATGGGTTCTCAACTTTGAGACACCATCAGGAAAGTTTGCTGCTCTTGTGGGAGATCTGATCGTCTGTGCCCTTTAATCTCATAGCCTGGAGATAATTTGATTGCTAAGTGTTTCAGTTCCTATATGCAAGATGTAATGTAAATGAGATGTGGTCTCTCCTTGTTTTGGAGCTCATAGATGATTGGAGGAGAGATGCACAGATTGATTTAATAAGTAGGTAGGTGCTGTGGAAGCACTTAACAGGAAATGACTGGTTTGCTGGGAGAGATGATACCTCCTTTGTTGTTAAGGACTGAATATGAGTTTGTCACATAAAGGAAACTTCCGGAGAGAGGGAATTGTACGTGCAAAGTCATGGAGTATACAATGTATATAGGTGTGTAAGGAAAGAAGGAATGCAGAGTGATTATGATTTAGGACCTATGGTGAGAGACGGAACTGGAGAGAGAACTGGGAGGCAGATCAGGAAGACCTTAAATGCCTGTTGGCAGTAGAGAACCAAGAGAGGACTGTTAGAGTGATCGGGTCTTTGTCCACATTGGCACTGATCTGGAAGGTGTTGGGCTTGGACTTAGGGGCTGCTGGAGAGAGAATCCAACTGCAGTTTTCCAAGGAGGAGATGTTGAACACCTGAAGTTAAGGAATAGCAATGGGGACAGAAAGGAGGGGACGATTTCAAGAGAGAAAATATGTGAGCATCTATTTGAGCTATTTGGCAATTGGAGAAGATCGGATCAACTCGGTTTGCAAGGGAAAAATAGAAGAGATGTGTGCCAGGAAGTAGACTGTCTCGGAATACCCAGGTCTCATATTAACGTGAACGTCCCCTCTTTACACAGGTTAGAAGTTCAAGCCGATGTCCAAAAGGAAATTTTCCCCAAAGACACAGCCAGTCTTGGTGCAATTAGTGACAACGCAAGCACTCGTGCTATGGCCGGTTCCATAATCAGTTCCTACAACCCACAGGACAGGTATGTGAACAGTCAGAGATGCCCAGGAGAGGCTGCAGTTTGTGGTCGGGTTCTAGGCCTTCCAAAGCTCAGCGCCTCATGTTAGGGCTGCGTGTACTCACGGATGGGATAGTGTGTGCCCTGAGTTCACTGAGCAGGTTCTTGGCATAGGAGTGTTTGGGATCTCTTGACTGAGTCTTCTTGTTATAGCACTTGATTTTTAGGGATTTCTTTCTTTCCCCCTTTTCTTCCTCCCTCCCCCCACTCCTCCCTTTTTGGGTCTTTTTTGGCTATTGTATAATTATTCACATGAACCTTAAGGAGCTAGATTGCTGTTCACTGATGTCTGTGGGTCTGTGGTTTCTGCTTTCACGTTGTTCTTTGCTTGATGTGACTCCTGTTGCCTATTTCTCTTTATTTGAGGAACTAGTGTAACTGATATGGTGTGATTGCAGCACCCCCTACTGGAGAGGTCTGGTTCCTTCCAATTGTGACGCTGTAGCAAAACACTATGAATCTTCTTTCACTTTCATATTTTGAGTAAGATAGTGTGAGGGTCACACCCATAGCTGAATCTTGAAAGCTCTTTTTTAGTTGTATAAAGAGATTGGCAGAGGTGTGTATGTGTTTTTAATCATCAAAAGAGATTTAGTTCTTCTCCATCTTACGTGTGAGTTAGGTTAAATTTTTATTTTACTAAAAGTGAGCTCTTATCTACTGACTACCTGTGTTTTGGACTTCCTAAGTCTGAACCCACAAACTGATTGTACCTACAGGCATAGCTTGCCCCATGCATGACTCAGCAAAGTGGATTTTGTCTCCACAGAGAATGCACCAATATGGAAATCCAGGTGGACATTGAAGCCAAGCCAAGCCACTATCAGCTGGTGAGTGGAAGCAGCACGGAGGACTCGCTCCATGTTCATGCTCAGATGGCAGAGAACGAAGAAGAAGGGGGTGGCGGCGGCGGCAGTGTCAGCAACGAAGAGGACCCCTCTTGCAAACACCAAAGCTGTGAACAGAAAGACTGCCCGGCCAGCAAACCCTGGGACATCAGCCTGGCCCAGCCCGAGAGCATCCGCAGTGACCTGGAGAGCTCTGACACGCAGTCAGACGATGTGCCGGACATCACCTCAGATGAGTGTGGCTCCCCTCGCTCCCATACGGCAGCCTGCCCCTCCACTCCCAGAGCCCAAGGTGCACCGAGCCCAAGTGCCCATATGAACCTTTCTGCCCCGGCCGAGGGGAAGACTGTCTTGAAGCCAGAAGGTGCAGAAGGCCGAGTATGAAGTGTAATGAACACTGCTGTTCTGAGAAGCACACTTGTATCTGCATCTTTTGGATTTTTTTTTTTTTTTTTTTTTTTTTTTTTTGTGGAGGGGTGGGCGGGAATTTCTGTATTTTATTTCAAAGATTCTCTGGTCACAGGTTTTCCCCAGGGAAATTCTGAGAAATTTGCAATTTCTTACCAGATAAAACATGGAAATTTTTGCCCTTAGTCCCAACCTCAACCCTTTCCCTCCTTATTTTAGTTCTAATTTATTGGTTAAACTGAAAGTGGCAGTCCGTGAGGCGTGTCAAGGAGTGTACAGATGTATGTGTGTATATTGTACGTATGCTAACGTATTACTGAAAGAAACACATTTTAATAAAGATTTCTGTCGTAATTCACCTCCTCTCATTTTCCTTGGCTTGGATAGTCCTACAGAGCCAAGTGTTTTATTGAATAGACCACTTAATGTCTTTAACAGTCTCTAGATTGGAGTTTTCCTAATCCCAGGGAAGAAGGATTATATTCTACTTAGCCTGCAATGGAGTCCTCTGTAAACCAACAACTCCTAGCTTGACAGGAAGCAAAGCTTGGCTTGTTTTGGACTGTGTCTTCAGACAGAAGAATTAGCTGAGTCAGCCGTATGGAGAAGCTGTAGATTAAAATGAACCTTGTTTGCCCTCTAGAGGCAGTGCTGCAGTTTTCCTGTGCAAGCTTTACTTCTTCTTTTCTGCATTGTAGTCACGAGTAGAAATGTGCTTCAGAGGAGGGGCAGGGGTGGCTGTGAATGGTGAGAGGTTACAAGCTGGGGACAGAGCATTCTTGAGGAGGAAAGGGACTGGTTTTGCATAAGCAATTCCCAGGTATGCATTCCCTGTTCCAAAAAGCTTTTTAGTTTTGCCAATGTAGTTTAAGTAAGAGGGACTAAGGAATGTGACTAAAACTCATGAGGAGATAGGAGACATGCCATCAAAATCTCAACATTGGATTTTATCTGCTCTTATAAATTTGTCCACATTGAGCTATGTTAGTACTACTTGGGGTTTTGGCTTTAGAAATGAGAGCTAATACATAGTGTAGCAGAAAAACTAAAAGATTCATGAAACCTGATGTAAGATTCTAAATCTGGCAGTAACTTACTTTGTGACTGTGAGTCAGTTTCTCTCTCATACCCTTAATGTCTGTAACTCTTAGACAATGTTTAAGGAACTTCTCTAGCACCTTAGCCCTGGGCTCAGAGGAAGAATTGAAAACATCCTTTCCCTAAGGACCAGATGGCTTTCTGTTTCCTTTCACAGATGCACCTGCTCCATGTCTTCCTGGCCTGTGCTTTACTGCAATGAGGAGGATGAGTCTGGACAGCAGACAACTTGGAAGACCCTTATCTCTTGGGCACTGCAGCCAGACTGAGCCCATTTCCTTGCACCTGAGACAGGAAATGCTCTTAGTGGACTTCGGGTCTCTGGAAGAAAGTGCCCTAGAGGGTGTTCTTTTGTGAAAAAGGGAACCTGTCGGAAAAAGGGGCAAACAGTCTGTAGATCTGTGAAATTGAAAATAATCAGCTCAAGATTGCAATTCTCTTGAAGCCTTACCAGGACAGCCGTTACCTTTGGTAAACTCAAAGAAGTCCTTTGGAAGGTCAAGAATTGGCAGCCAAACCCGTATTCTTATCTAAGCTCTGCTTCTTCCTGCTATGAGACTTGGGCAGTTGCCTCTCAGTCTGCTTTCACTTAGCCAAAATGGGGAAAATAATCCTTAATTATGGGGTTGTAAAGATTAAGTGAGATGGTGTTCTTAAATGCTTTTGGTAAAGACCCCTGTTTTTTCCTCCTGCAGGAGTAAGAAGAAATAAGTTAAGGGAGATTATGGGGTTCATCTAAGAAAAGCTCAGAACTCTAGACCAGAGGCTATGAAACACTAAGCTTATTCTAATCCTTCGCAACACTGCTGTTGTAGATCCTAGACATTGGCTGATGTAAAAGCCCTTCAGCACCACCTGGAGGAGAACATGAGTAATGCATTGGAAAAGTTCGTTCTCCCTTTAAAAGGGGAAAGTTTAACTTCCTTTTCATGCACACACATTCATTTGTTTTGAAATGCCTCCTACATTTCAAGTGTAGAATGCAGCAATGAGGAAAACACAAAATTGTTGACCCCATGGAACTTACATTCTAATGGGGAGAGACGATCAGATAGATAATCTGAATGAGAATAAGTGCACTTGAGAAAACAAAGTAGGGAGAGTAAAAAGAGAGAGGTAGATGGTGCTGCTTCAGATGGGTAGTATAGGCACCTCTGATTAAGGTACATTTGATCCAAGTCCCAGGGGGTGTGAGAAAGAACCACGTGGGTATCTAGGGAAAGACCACAGCAGACAGACTTTATTGGGAATCAAGTACAAAAGCTCTTCGGTGGGCCATCCTTAGCCCATTTAAAACACACCATCACACACACACACACACACACACACACACACAACTTAGAGATCTATTTGGCTGGAACTATGTGGGCCAAGGAGGTTAAAGAGGTGGCTGGGGGCGAGATTGTATAGATTAGCAAAACAACCCTGAAGACCAGGATATTGTGTTTCTCTGAGTCCAGGAAGAGACGTAAGCTTCAAAGCCAGAGGTGGGATGCCTGCAGTCAGCTTTCAAAGGGGCTAAAACTGGGAGTGTGTGTCTGGTCACCCGTCCCACGTGAGTGGGTTAATGTAAAGAAACGGACATGGTAAGTGGGTACTCATTCATTCTCACCCTTTCTAATATACTTTCTTGTACACCAAGGGCTGGAAAGCTAAAAACTACGTGTTTTAAACTCCGTTAAACCAAGGTTCTGAATGTAATTTCATTTTTGCCCATTAAATGTACAAACATGATGTGGAAGGAGGAAGTGATTGCGGGGCCACCTTCAGCTACTTTGTTGCTACTGCAAGGATACAGAGACCTAGGGTTTCACTTCAACAGTATCCAATACCCATCCTTAGTTTTGTTGAGTGTTGAAGGGCTTCTGGAATCACAACAGTGATGTGTGTTCTTGTAGTCAGCCTGCGGTGGCCTGATGATCCCTCATCTCGATGGTGGCAGAGGGAACGTTACCGGGGTGCATCAGGAGATCCAGTCGAGAGCTCACTGCTCGGGCTTTCCAATTCTTGCAAGCACCTAATTTACTTGTATTGAATCCTTTTCTTCCTAAAATAGGTAGAAGGGTTTTGTTTCTTGCAACTACTAAACTCCGATAATCCTATTTGGTTTCGAAAGTGGTTATAGGCAGTAGGCCCTCATAGATGGCACTCTTACATTAGTTATGATTATGTTGGATTTGCAGGAAATGAGGATAAAATTGCCATTGGAAATTAGTAGACGAAGATTTCTTATATTTGTGCTTCACTTGAAATGGAATGTCTTTGGAGGACTTAGGCAGACCAGATGGCTGCCACTACAGACCGTCATGGAAGAAATGAGGGCCTAGATGATGGTGGCTGTGATACAGACGTAAAGGGAAAAAACAACAACAAAAGACTCCATAGCTTTAAATTTTCAGCTCAAGACATGGATAGGAGAGCCCCAGGATTTCGTCTCTTGTGGCTGCAGGGCTGATACACATGAAAATCAGGAGATTCTGGGTCACAGAATTACAGTGTTAGTTAAACTCATGCCTTCCCATGTCTCTTCTGTGGAAATCAGAGCATTGTTTGGGAGAGAGTAGGACGCTGAAATAAGAAATGGGGACATCTGAGTGGATTTAGATAAATTCCACTTAGTTTCTCTTACCAGCAGAAACAGACTTTTTCCCCCTCACTGATATGGCTGGCCCTTTCTTACTTGGAGATTGTTGGGTAGTTGTCTAGAAAGGGGATGCCAATCCTCGTATCCAACCCACTACCCCGTGTTGCCACCAGATCTGTAACTAGAATTAGATCCCAGTATGCTTCTGGAACGCAAACACCAAGTCTCATCTGAGGGAACGCTTACAGAAGAATTACAAGATTTGGTTAATTTGAATCAGCAGAAACCTGGATTTTAAAGGTTTAAATTAGACCAAGAAGAAAATTTTATTTTCATTTGGGTTGTATTTATTGATAAGGGAATTCTAGAGATTCTGGATTCGGTATATTGGCTTTAGCAGCTAAGAATGGCTCTTAGCTGTTTGGTTAAATGAAACCTGGGCTGAACACAGTGTATACTCAAATTGAAATGTCAAAAAATTCCTTAGCAGAGCATTAGAAGATAAATCCAAAAACATGAAGATAGAAATGCTGCAGATTTGTCCTATGTGTGACTTACTCATCTAATTTTGCCCTCCAGAAGTGCTCAGGGGATATTCCTTTCCCCAGGGAATTGGAAAGTACACAGATCAGGGGAGCACCTTGCCTTGAAAAGTGCTGTAGTTTATATCCTCCACAGGCTGGGAATGAAGCTGAGACGCTGCCGTTGAAATGGAATCCCAGTAGGGATGAGGGGGTCCTGGGGTGGAGAGCCAAGGGGCAGCACCGAGGCAACAGAGCCGGAGTAATGAAATAGAACCTTCCAAGGTCCTATTTGGTTTGTAGCCCAAAGCAAGACTCCAGATCTGGCAAAAAGAGACCTGTTTTGAGTCACCAAAATGGAAAGTTAAGAACTCTCACTAAATTCTCAAACCCAAGACCTTGAGTAAAGGGGTGCGGAGTACCCTGGAAGTAGCACCCAACAATATCAGTGTCACTGTAATTGTAAGTCTTTCCCAGTTCCCCACGGGAATCTTAAGTCATTGATCTCTGTTCCTGTGTTTAGGGGAATGGAAATACCCAGACCTTCAGGGAATACTTAGAAACTAGCCCTATGCTAACAGTAATCCCAAGGGACCTAAAAGGTCTGCGGTCCACTAGTTAGAGGTTTATGGAGTGTTAAGGGCTGAAGTGTGTCCTCCAAAATATGTGTATTGAAGCCCTAACCCCTAATACCTCAGAACGTGACCTTATTTGGAAATAGGGCTGTTGCAGATATAATTACATAAAATGAGGTCATACTGGAGTAGATAGGCTCCTAATCCAGTATAATGATTAGTGTCGTATGAAAAGGAAAAATTTGGACACTGAGACCCAAAAACAGAATGTCATATGAAGGTGAACCCAGAGATCACGAGGCAGCAGGAGCAGAGGAATTGCAAAGACTGTCAGTAAACCACCAGAGACGAGGGGACAGGCCTGGGAGAGGGTCTCCCTCAGCCCCAGAGGAGCCAAGCCTGCCCACACCTTGATCTCAGACTTCTAGCCCAATAAAATGGGTTGTTTAAGTCATCCAGTTTGTGGCACTTGTTATAGCATATCTAGCAAACTAATATATAGGGATCAAATAATTTTTTAAGGTCTATTTTGAGAGAAAGAGAGGCAGAAAGAAAGGGAGAGAGAGAATCTCAAGCAGACTCTTGACAGTGCAGAGCCAGACGTGAGGTTCAACCTCACAAACCAAGAGACCACAGCCTGAGCCGAAATCAAAAGAGTCAGACACTTAACTTACTGAGCCACCCAGGGGCCTGGGGATCAAGTAATTCAAAAGGAATGTTGGCCTGGGTCTATCTCACGAAGTCGTCCTGTGGTTCCTTCCCAGTTCCAGTAGACACAGTTGTTACAGACATCCTCGGCAACTGGCAGAATCTTCTCATCGACCTGTAGAGTCAAAGCTGTTGTGGGAAGCAGAGCAGGAGAAAGCTCCTGGAGCTGCCCCTCCTACCAGAATCATAATTCAAAAGCAGTAGTGCATCCCTGAGGGCGTGATAGATATGCCGCCCCCGCCAAAGACTGAGAAGTCCAGGAGTGCTGGCTGGCCTCTGTCTTACCCACATTTAAAATTATTTGTTTGCCCTGAACAGGACGTGACCTGCAGCTGTTATTTCAGGTATACTTCATGAAGCAAGTCCGCACCTGCCCCAGCACCGGCAGCCACGCAACTGCTGACCTGAAAGATGCTTTCTTCTCTTCCAGCCCCACGAGCAGAAAACATCAAAAGCAGATTACTTTCCCCTACCGGGGTCAACAGTGCGTCTTACTGTCCTACATCTGGGTTGTATCACCTCACCAGCTCTCTTGAAATCCAATCTGCAGGCACTTAAATCACCTCATTTCCCCGAACACCGCTCTACGTGTGATAAAATCACGGTTTTGGAACAAGTAGGAAGTAGCAGGTGTCTAAATGCCTTGGTAAAGCACCTGTGTTCTAGAGGCTGGGAGGTAATCCCTGGGGAGATTAAGGACGCATCCACCTCCGTGAAGTTTTTAGGAAACTAGAGCAGTAGCATGGAGCACGGTAGGCTAGCTACGGTGAAAGGTAAGCTATTGCCGTGTGCACCTGCCACCACTGAGAAATATCCTGAGAATTCGATCCCTTTTGATATTGGAGGTAATATACCACATTTGGTTCTGCTGTGCTGACCTGTTTACCAAGTAACTCACACAGCTTCCCATTCCAATGGGCCAAGAAAAAAAAAATGGTCACCAGTTGGTATAGGCAGCAGTGTAAGCAGTGTGGTTTCATGTTTCAGTAGATCCATTGGTGTGCAAAGTCCCTTGGCAGATGAGGACGCTGTATACATACAGACCGGCAAACTTCCATAAGAGAATCACAGTGCAGGGCCTTAAGATGTGGGAGTCAGGTAGTGCTAATTTGGGCAAGGCCCATTCTTTTGAGAAGCTGGCATTGGCTTACGGAGCCACAGTCTGGGGAGACTAGCTGCACGTTTAATTGCAGATCAGATCCCTTCCATCACAGAGAACACGGGTTTTCCTCAATGGAGAATCAAAATACGGCTTGTTTCTAAGAATGTCAAACCTAAAATATTCACAAAGAAATTTTAAATAAAATTTAAATTATTACAATACCAGACATTCCCCCCTTGTACTCTCACAAGCATAGTGGTTAAGAGTATAGACGCCGGAGCCAGAATGCCTGGATGGGAATTTCTAACGCCTCCTCTTAAGTAGCTTATGACCTTGGGCAAATTATTTAACCTCTCTGTCTCAGTTTCTTCATTTGGGATTGTGAGGATTACATGAATACATAGAATAGTGCGCAGCCTGTAGCAAGTGCTATATGTATTGACTAATATTTTCACTTATCATCATCCATGAACTTACTGAATGCCTTATTCATCGTGTAGGATTCTGCACAACACCTCTCATCAAGTGAGCTAAGTAAGCTAAGGCCAATGGGCTGAGACCATGGCCCTAGACAACAGTCAGTGGCTTACTGAGGACTGCTGGAAAACACCTTGTGGGGTGGAAGTCCTGTCCCATAGGATGAGGATGAGGTATCTGTTCTGAAACAGTGACCAATATGTATAACCCACTCACAAAAGTTTTGCTGCTTGTCCCTGTGACTTTGGTCTTTGTTAGTTTAGAAGTCTTAATATCCAGAGGAGAAAGACTTCCACCAGGGCACACAACAAGGAGTCCATTCAACAGAGAACTTTCTGACCAATTTGGGATCCTCATCCACTGAACCAGTAGCCCAAAAGAAGGCGATTGTGCCAGGTAGATTGACTGACCTTGATTCTTGAGGGAGATAGGTTTGCTGTTGCTCAGTGGGGGCAAGAAGAGGTATGTCTGGAGCCTGAAGGACCCTCCAAGGCTACTTCCAGTCCTGCCATATTCAAGAGGCAAAGCTCTAAAACAAACGTATGAAAATAAATAACTAAATCATGAAAAGTTGAGAAATGAGCACAATGTTAGCATTTCATATTTTTTCTTGCTCTATTATATACATTTATAAATATCAATCCATTTCTTCCCTGCCTACCACATTTCCCCCAATATGATAAGATGTGTTATTGTTGCTAACTTGATCATGTAATCCTTAGGTTGTCGAGGTAGAATTGTGACTGAACTAGAATGAACATCATCCAGGGAGAGATACATGACTAATGAGACTTTGGATATCTTTTTTGGGGGAGCATGTTCAGATTCCTAAAAGATCAAAGGGTAAATTGGGGTAGATATTTTGAATTGGCTGTCAGCATCCATTCCAGTCTCTTCTCCTACTGCCAAGGCTGAAAAGTTGAACACTGTATTTCCCAGGGGCACCTGGGTGGCAGAGTCGGATAAGCAACCAACTGACTCTTGATTTTGGCTCAGATCATGATCTCACCACTCATGAGATTGAGCCCTGCACATTGTGCTCTGTGCTGACAGAGCGGAGCCTGCTTGAGCTTCTCTCCCTCTCTCTGCCCCTTCCCAGCTTGCTCTCTCTGAATAAATAAACATTTAAAAAACTGCATTCACCAGAATCCCTTGTAGTTAATATTCTGCATGCAAAGTAGGGTCTATAAATTGCCTCCATTTATATAAAAGTTGGGAGGAGAAAGAAAGGCCAAGGCCACCTCCCCACCTCCTTAGCTGTGTGGTTCTTGCTTTCTGTTTTCAGCAACCTTGGGTTACTCTTAGCAGCATTCCAGTGGCCAAGGACTAGCTTCATGAGGTTGGAAAGCTTCATGGTAGGAGCAGAGGTGGCCATCGGAGCCTTAGATCGCAGCCACAATGGTGTTTTGTTGTTTTGTTTTAATAAGAAAAAGAGAGTGGGTGGGGGAGGGGCAGAGAGAGAGGGAGAGAGAATCTCAAGCAGGCTCCACACTGTCAGTGCAGAGCCCACTGTAGGGCTTCAACCCACAAACCACGAGATCATGACCTGAGTGGGAACCAAGATTCCGACACTCAACAAACTGAGCCACCTAGGACCTCCTGCTATGTGCTTTTTAACCAACCTTTCACTGTTTTTAAACTGTAGAACTCAATAAAAAATAAACTGTCCAACTCAGATTTTAAATATATTCCTAAAGTTGTCCACCTATCAACCACTCTCTAATTCCAAAACGTTTCCATCACCCTCAAAAGAACGTATCAGTAGTCAGTCCCAATGCCCTCATCACCCCAGCCAGGCATCTGCTCATCTACTTTCTGTCCCTATGACTTTGCCTGTTCTGGACATTCCATATAAATGGAATCATAAAATATACAGTCTTTTGTGTTTGGCTTCTTTCAGTTGACATAAGGTTTTCAAGGTCCATCTATGCTGTAGCATGTATTGATACTTCATACCCTGTTATGACTGAATAATATCCCATCGTATATTGTATGGATAGACCACATCTTGTTTCCCCACTCATCAACTGATGGACGTTTCAATTGTTTCTACTTTTTGGCAATTGCGAGCAAGGCTGCTGTGACTACTGGTGTACAAAAATTGGTTCAAGTCCCTGCTTTCAGTTCTGTCAGGTATATACCCAGGAGTGGAATTGCTGGATCATATGGAAATTCTGTTTCATTTTTTCAAGAACATCCTATTCCCACAGACCCATACCATTTTACCCATCAGTGATACACGATGGTTCCAATTTCTCCACATCTCTGCCAATACTTGTTACTACCTGTTTTGTCATTATAGCCATCCTAGTGGGTATGAAGTGGTATCTCATTGTGGTTATGATTTGCATTTCTCTAATGACTATTGATGGTGAGCATTTTTTCACTTACTACTTGGCTATTTGTATATCTTATTTGAAGAAATACCTATTCAATTCCTTGGCTTATTTTTTTAATGTTTTTTTATTTTATTTTTGAGAGACAGACAGAGACAGCATGAGCAGGGGAGGGTCAGAGAGAGAGGGAGACACAGAATCTGAAGCAGTCAGCACAGAGCCTGGCGTGGGACTAGAACTGACTGAGCCACCCAGGCGCCCCTTTTTGGCTTATTTTTAAGTTGGGTTATTTGTCTTTTGTATTGTTGAGTTGGAAGACTTCTTTATATAGTCTGTTTAAAATTCCCTTAACAGACCTATGATTCACAAATTCTTTCACCCATTCTGTGAGTTATCCTTTCACTGGGTACGTTCTTCAATGCAAACATTCTAGGGGCGCCTGGGTGGCTCAGCCAGTTGAGCATCTGACTTTAGCTTAGTTCATGATTTAATGGTTTGTGGGTTCAAGCCCTGCATCAGGCTCACTGCTGTCAGCACAGAGCCCACTTCGGATCCTCTGTGCCCTTCTCTGCCCCTTCCCCCTCTCAAAAATAAACATTTTAAATAAATAAATAAATAAATAAATAAATAAATAAATTTTTAAAAAGAATTCTGGGGGTGCCTGGGTGGCTCAGTCAGTTGAGCATCCGGCTTTGGCTCAGGTTATGATCTCGCAGTTCATGGGTTCGAGCCCTGTGTCAGGCTCTGTGCTGACAGCTAGCTCATGAGCCTGGAGCCTGTCTTCAGATTCTGTGTCTCCCTCTTTCTCTGACCCTCCCTTGCTCACGCTGTCTCTCTCTCTCTCTCTCTCTCTCTCTCTCTCTCTCTCTCTCTCTCTCTCTCTCTCAAAAAAAAAAAAAAGATTAAAAAAAAATTTTAATTTAAAAAAGAATTCTGCTGGTGGTCTCCTGACTGCCTAATTGTACCACAGTTAACAGCCATTCTGGGGTCTTGTTCTAAGAGTCATTCCTGGAGGCTCATCCCAGAACCCACTCCTCCAGCCCTTCCATCCCTTTCTCAACATTGGATTCCCTGTATTACATCCTTTTCTGCTTAAAATAATTAGAGGAGTTTTTGCTTCCTGCAACTGATCCCTGACTGATAAACAGCCCAACTTGAAACCTTCCAGCAAGGATATGACATGCCATTTTGCAAGAGCTGATGCGCAATCAAGCTATAATAATAATAAATTCCTGGAAAGTCCGAATTGGAAGCACCTTTGAAGATCAATGATCCAATCCCTTCATCTGTCAAATGAAGAAGGAAATTGAGACACCATGAGGAAGACACACAATCCGTGAAGCTGAGTGCCCGCGGTTCGCTCAGCCTCCTCCCAAGGCCAGTGGACCTGAGCTGATCTTGCCTCACGGAATCACTGCGATCTAGGTCATGTAAATCCAATGAGGTCAGTTCTGCCGACCTTCCTGCTGCTGATTGGACACGGGATTTGGACCCAAGCCAAACGCTACTGTGAGCAACCTAGATGTGCTGGAGGTCAAGCGCCTGTGCAAGACAAGGCTGCCTGGCATGGGAGACAGAAGCGTTAGACGCATACCCGGAGCTGTCACCACATCATTGCTCCTGTTCTCCAGGGGCCTGCATGGGCTGCCGCGATGGCTTCCCTGCCCACCTGCTTCCTCGCTGTCCTGTCCATAGCCCCCTTTCTGTCAGTCACCCGAGCATAGCTCTTCCTGGCACACCCCAAGTGGTTCATGAGTCTACGAGAACATAGCCACTGGTTTTCTGGGGCGTCACAGCCAGATAAAAAAGAGGGGGGGGGCGCCGGGGTCACTCAGTTAAACATCTGACTCTGGATTTCGGCTCAGGTCGTGATGTCACGGTTCATGAGTTCAAGCCCCTCGGCTGGCTCCGTGCTGACAGGACAGAGCCTGCTTGGGATTCTGTCTCTCTCTCTCTGCCCCTCCCCAGCTCTTGCTCTCTCGCTCTTTCTCTCTCTCTTTCTCAAAATAAATAAGTAAATAAACTTTAAAAATTAAAGAAAAAAAGGGAGGGTGGGTCTGGGTGGCTCAGTTGGTTGAGCGTCTGACTTCTGCTCAGGTCATGATCTTGTAGTTTGTGAGTTCAAGCCCCGCATCGGGTTCACTGCTGTCAGTGTGGAGCCTGCTTGAGAATCTGTCTCTCTCCTGCTCACGGCCCCTCCTGACTTGTGTTCTCTTTCTCAAAAATAAATAAAAAACAAGAAGTAGGAGGAGAAGGAAGAGGAAGAAGAAGCAGCAAGCCACAGACCCAGATCTGGAATTCCAGACCTTACACTCTTTCCATTCTGCCCTGGCTGTGTCACATGCGATATGTCACATGCTTCATGAGCCCAGGGACTAAAGGAGGCTGCTGGCGCTGTGCAGTTGGACTCTGAGGCTGGAGGTGTCATCAAAGGGATCCAGCAAGGGCAGGACAACTGCCCTCCCTCTCAGCCTATGCCGGAGATGCTGCTTAGCTTTATTTCTGTGGGTCCACCTCTGTGAATGGTGTGGGATATAGTTCTAGATGTAGATGATGCGTTCTTATTCTTTGGGCACCTGCCTTGGAGGAAATTCATCCATCCACTATATGTGGACAAGGGCTCTGCTCAGATTCTGTGCTTGAGCAGACACAGAGACAGACATAGGCCATGGAGATGGGAAATCACCAAATGACACTTGAAACCACAGATGTGAATATCAGGAGAGTCGGCTTTCTCTTCCCGTAAGCCTTTCACCGACACGTGCAGAGAAAGGAGCAATCAGAAAAGGGGTGAGGGGAACCAGGAATGAGCAAAACAGTGGAAGCCAACAGGGTGAGAATTTCAGGAAGGAAAGCACGGTTAGCGGACATGTGAGGCCAAGCTGGCCAAGAACTGAGTTTGTCACGTGGGAAGTGATTGCTAACTTCAGAGAGAGCAATCTCGGAAGACAGCAGCAGTAGAAAACCGAGTTCACTTAGTTGAGGTGTGAGCGGATGGTGAGGAGGTAGAGATGGTGGAGCTGGCTCTCTCCTAAGCAGGAGAGACTTGTTTTTGTAGTAGGAGAGACTCGTGAATGTCTGGACACTTGGGAGAAAATACAAGGGGGAGGAAGTGATTTAGTGGTGCTCTAAAAGCCAGAGGGACCAAATCAAGGGCAGGCAGAGGGGCTGGTGCAGACACAAGAAGGGGCCCCTCCCCTCGCAGCTGGGAGGGACATGAAGATGGCCTCGAGATTTAATGTCCTTCCCCAAGGGGCTAATCTTCACTGTGAGAAGACTTAGGATGCCTCCGACATAACAGATGGTTGATAAATATCATCCTTCCTCCCCTCCCTGGGCTGTGTGGCTCCAGTCCTCTGAAGTCATGTGTGACGTCAGTCACTCAGGGTGTTAGGTTACAAGGTTAAGGAACACAGCCAGAGCTGGAAAAATTCAAGGCAATCCCAAACTTTTCTGGAATTTCAGAGGAATAGAGGCGGCTTTCTCCTGAGGTTCCTAAGCTGGAAAGACGTAAGTAAGCATGGATTTTCCACTATGTGGACAGACTTCCTGACACTGAAACCAGAGAAGGCAGAGCTGAGAAACAGAGGGCAAGAGACAAGGACACCATTTGAAGACCCCAGATGACATCATTTTAGGGCCAGGATCTAACCATGCCTGAAGTTCCTGAAATTTCCCATACCATAATCCAACAAAGTCTTTCCTTCTATCCAAAGTCCATTTCTGTTAAGATTCTGTCACCTGTAACCGAAGTTTCTGACTAATACAGGAAGTGGGGCGTTGCTGGTAATGACCCCTAACACTGGAACTGGCAGGGTGAGGTGGGGTAGAGAGAGTGAGGATTCGCCATCACAGGCGGGGAGGCCGGCACGCAGGTGCACGGCCAGGGTCTCCTGAAGCTCAGACCATGTACCCAACGCAGGTGGGAGCTTGGGGCTTTGGTAGAAATATGTTGGAAGGTTGTATGTTTTGGTTGTTTGCCCAAGCCTTTAGTTTGGAGTCAAAGACACAAATTTTGCAGACAAAATAATGAATAATAAAAGCTACTGGTTTTTTTTTTAATTTTAAGTTATTTATTTCCTTTCAGTGAGAGAGAGCATGTGCGGATGGGGAAGGGGGAGAGAAAGAGAGGGGAAGAGAGAGAGAGAATCCCAAGCAGTTTCCACATCACTAGTGCAGAGCTCCATGCGGGGCTCCAACTCCCAAACCCACGAGACCATGACCTGAACGGTCAGGTCAACTGACCGAGCCACCCAGGTGCCCCTAAAAGCTAATATTTCTGAAGCATCCATCCTGTGTTGGGCTCTAAGAGCTTTACCCATATTAATTCACTGAATCTTCACAAGAACACAAGGAGGTAAGTACTGTTGTTACTCCCCATTTTACATTTGAAGAACTGAGGCACAACATCATTCACCCAACGTCACAAAGCTGGACAGGGCTGGAGCTCTCCCTTGAATCCCAGCAGCCCGGCCCCTCCCCTGATCTTGCGTGCAAACAGCTTTGCCAAGAGAGACTGCCTGAGGCCAGCAATCCAAGCTGACACAGTCTGATGGTCACGTGCTTTGCAGGATTGAAAAAATTCATCTCTTATGTCAAAGTTAAAGTGAGTGGAAACAGGGGTGCCTGGTTGGCTCAGTCGGTTAAGCATCGGACTTCAGCTCTGGTCATGCTCTCACCATTCTGCAGTTTGAGCCCTGCGTCAGGCTCTGTGCTGACAGCTCAGACCCTGGAGCCTGCTTCAAATTCTGTGTCTCCCTCTCTCTCTGCCCCTCCCCCATTCGTGCTCTGTCTCTGTTTCTCAAAATAAATAAACATTGAAAAAAATTTTTGAGTGGAAACAAAGGCAGGAAGGCAGGAAACACAGCCCCACCCAAGCCCTTCCTGCCTAGCCCCGTAAACAGGAGAGTTAGCTTATGTAAAGAGCTTTCCACCGGGACAGAGCCTAGTGGTCAGAGTAGCCCCAAGGCAGAGGTGAGGATGGAGGCCCTAGGCTGAGCCCGGGTGGTCTCGTTGCAGAGAGATTCCCCCTGCTCTAGATTCAGAGACCATAACTGACAAGTCTTCTGACTTGGTTATTAACCCGTAGAGTTACCCAAATATGAAGAGTCAGAAACCTTCTGCATCTTTTAAGGGAGTGGTTTTGCCAGAAGAAACAAATCCTGGCACAAGGAAGCCTACAATTGATCAACCCCTAGGCCATCATCTCGGTTCCAAACAATGCTAACAGGACATCTTCAAAATCCTAAGATGTGGCCTCGAAGTTACAATGAATAGGGGAGACCACCCCCAACATGGCAGACTGGACAGAACGGGTTCACTCTACCAAGGCGAGGAGTCCTTGGCGTCCTTACCTCCAGGATGCAATCCATGGCAATCCACACCTCAGACCATGGGGTGCTGTTCCATCTCCTCTCCTTCTCCAAAGAGGGTTGTTTGTAATTATCTTGTGCTCCCTCCACCTGTGCAGCAAGGTATCGTGTATGGGGCCGGTCAGCTGTCATGCTTATCTACAGTAGTGTTTCCTACACTTCCTGGTCCCCAGACCCCTTCACACTCTGAGAAACTGAAGACCTGAATAGGGTTTTTGTTCATATGGGTTACGTTATTGATATTTGCCATGTTCCAAGTAAAATTAAGAGTTGAAAAAATGATCTCATGGTTTGCGAGTTTGAGCTGTCAGCTCGGAGCTCTCTTCCGGTCCTCTGTCCCGCCCCCCCTCCGCCCCTCTCCTGCTCGTGAGTGCATGCTCGCTCGCTCTCTCTCTCTCTCAAAAATAAATAAACATTAAAAAAGTTTAAAAACATATTGATTTATTTAAAAATAAAAATGAGGGGTGCCTGCGTGGCTCAATCAGTTAGGTGTCTGACTTCGGCTCAGGTCATGATCTCATGGTCCGTGGATTCGAGCCCCGCATCAGCTTCTGTGTTGCCGGCTCAGAGCCTGGAGCCTGCTTCACGTTCTGGGTCTCTTTCTCGTTCTCTCTCTGCCCTTCCCCACTCACGCTCTCTCTCTCTCTCTCTCAAAATTAAACATGAAAAAAAATTTTTTTAATTAAAATAATAAACCCACTAAAGTTAACACAAATAACACCCTTTTCAATGAAAAATAGCTATTTTCCAAATAAAAAACAGTTAATGGGGAGAATGATGTTGACAGCTTTGCATGTCTCTCTAAATGTCTGGCTTATAAAGGGGAGATAAAGGGACACCTGGGTGGCTCAGTCGGTTAAGCGTCCAACTTCAGCTCAGGTCATGATCTCGCAGTTTGTGGGTTCAAGCCCCATGTCAGGCTCTGTGCTGACAGCTCAGAGCCTGGAGCCTGCTCAGATTCTGTGTCTCCCTCTCTCTCTGCCCCTCCCCCCTTGCTCTTTGCTCTATCTCTCAAAAATAAAAGACATTAAAAAAAAAAAGACAGCTAGATTCTTGTAACTGCTTCTTTGTTCCTTTATTCTGTTGAGATTTGTTGTTTTGGTTGCAGTATATGACCAAAATTTAACTTCATACAGATAAAAATGGAAAAAGGAGGATTATTTCCTTTTCTCGAAAAAATGTTTATTTTTTTTGAGAAAGACAGAGACAGTGTCAGTGGGGGAGGGGCAGAGACAGGGAGACACAGAACTGGAAGCAAGCTCCAGGCTCTGAACTGTCAGCACAGAGCCCAACTCAGGGCTTGAACTCATGAACCATGAGATCACAACCTGAGCTGAAGTTGGACACTTAACCAACTGAGCCACTCAGGTGCCCCAAGGAGGATTACTTTTAAAACGTTTTTAGATAACTGTGGGTATTCCCTTTTTTTTTTTTTTTCAAGAGAAGAAAGTAACCGCAGTTCCCCACTGCCATAAATTATGCAATCGAATTTCCCGCATTTGGGGGAAAAATCAAAGTTGTCGGCAATGGAAGTGGTCGGCAATGGATGGGCTTTGCCCCACCTTGTAAGTGGGTGGATATTTTTCTTTGATAACATACCAAAACTTAACAAACGAAAACTTGCAAAATTTAGTTTCCATGTGGAATCTGATACCAATTTTTCATTAAGTTAAAATACATTGGTCTAGGGACGCCTGGGTGGCTCAGTTGGTTAAGCGGCCGACTTCAGCTCAGGTCATGATCTCATGGTTCATGGGTTTGAGCCCCGCATCAGGCTCTGTGCTGATCAGAGCCTGGAGTCTGCTTCTGAATCTGTGTCTCCCTCTCTCTCTGACCCTCCCCCACTCACACTCTGTGTCTCTCTCAAAAACAAATGGTAAAAAAAATTTTTTAATTAAATTAAATAAAATACAGGGGTCTATCATGCTCTTTGAATGCATCTTTTATCCATGACTGATTTTGTAACACTTGGAAAATAGGGTTCACTGAGCTATAGGTTCTTCTAAATATCGACACATGTTACTATACAATATTAAAGAAATTATATTCATTAATGTCACCATTGAGCTCATCAGAAGTCCTTAAGTACGGGCTCCTGGTGGTTCAGTTGGTTAAGCATCCGACTTCAGCTCAGGTCATGATCTCATGAGTTGTGAATTCAAGCCCCACATGGGGCTCTGTGCTGACAGCCAGACCCTGGAGCCTGCTTGGGATTCTGTGTCTCCCTCTCTCTCTGCCCCTCCCTGCTCCCTCTCTGTCTCTCTCTCTCTCAAAAATTAAAAAAAATTTTAAAAAAAAAGTACTTAAGTATCGGAAAGCTACTAAACTCACAGTGGTAGATACAAACATTCCAAAAAGCTAATTTTCACTCAAAAGCTGAAATTTTATTATTAGCACCAAATGTTGTCAATTTCTCCCCTTGGATCAATAGGCTTACTTCTTTCATTAGAGAAAATGTCTGGGGAAAAAAAACCCCTACATTTGCATAACGATGATCTGTCTTTCAATCCTTCTTTCAGGTAAAAATGATGTACAACTTGCAACTCAAACAACTCCACAAGTGCTTTTTTTGAGACAGCCATGGTACTGAGGCATATAGCAGAATTCTTCCCATCCTGTCAAAATATTTCAAAGAAGTATAGTCAAGGGTAGAGATTTAATAAAGTTAATAATTTGTACTGTTTCATCAAGTCTTTCTTTGAAGTTTTTCTCTAAGTTTATTCACTTATTTTGAGGGAGAGACAGAGACAGAGACAGAGAGGGCACAAACAAGGAGGAGGGGCAGAGAGAAGGAGAGAGGACCCCAAACAGGCTCTGCACTGTCAGCATGAAGCCCAACATGGGGCTTGAACTCACAAACCACCAAACCACTGGATCATGACCTGAGCCGAAATCAAGACTCAGCAGCTGAACCAGCGGAGCCACCCAGGTGCCCCTCATGAAGCCAAGCCATTCTCGAATGAAACTTCTGTACTTATTTCCTTTGCTGAGGATGCATGGCAGTAAGAAAAAAAATGATTTTCTTTTTTGAGAGACAGCACGACAAGAGGAGGGGCAGAGAAAGAGAGGGAGACACAGAATCTGAAGCAGCTCCAGGCTCTGAGCTGTCAGCACAGAGCCCGACACGGGGCTCGAATCCACGGACAGTGAGATCATGACCTGAGCTGAAGTCGGATGCTCAACCAACTGAGCCACCCAGGTGCCTCAGAGTGCACTGATTTCAAACACAGCTTGGAGCCTCTATGCTAAGGGGCCGACTGTCGTACCACCATGGCTTTCCCACCACCAAAAAGGCAAAAGAATATCTTCATATTTATAACAAGAATAGTTTTGACTTCACAGAGCCTCGGAAAAGATGTGGCGGATGCTAAGAAGTTTGTAGACCACATTTTGAGGAGCAGTGATTTAATGCTTTATTTATCCATTAACAAATATGCACCAAGCACCAAACATGTCCCAATACTGTTCCAGGTGCGGGGCATTGAGTGATGAGCTACATGCCGGATACTTAAGGCCTCTGCTCTCACAGGGCCAGCATTCTTGTAGAAAGAACTGAAAATTAATAAATAAATAAGATTATTCCACCTAGAGAAAAATGCCTTGAAAATAAAACTCTGTACACCCTACACCTTCTATAGTGATGTATGTCAATTCTTTCTTAATAAAACTGAAAAAAGGAGAAGCAACAAAAATAGGATGATTAGGGGCTCCTGGGTGGCTCAGTTGGTTGAGCTTCTGACTTTGGCTCAGGTCATGATCTCGCATCCATGAGTTCGAGCCCCACGTCGGGCTCTGTGCTGACAGTTCAGAGCCTGGAGCCTGCTTCGGATTCTATCTGTGTGTGTGTGTGTGTGTGTGTGTGTGTGTGTGTGTGTGTGTGTGCATGCGCGCGCATGCCTCGGTCTCTCTCTCTGCCCTTCCCCACTTCTGCTCTGTCTCAAAAATAAATAGATGTTAAAAAAAATTTTTTTAAACCAACTTTGGTGCATTGAAAGAAAGGAAGAAAGAGCAGCGTGACTGATGGGTAGAAGTTGAGGGGAGAGAGATAGGACGTGAAGCCAGAGAGGTAGAGGGGAGCCAGGGAGTGCTGGGCATTGCAGGCCATGGTGAAGCCCTATGGAGGCAATTAAAGGGGGTTTTTATATGACCTGAACTACGTTTTTGAGAGAAAATGGTTGCTGTGGAGAAAGTGGGTTGTAGGGGTGGGAGAGAGGGGCCAGCTAGGAGGCTGCTGGATGAAGTGGAGATGGAGAGAAGCCGTTTGACATAATACGTATTTTGGAGACAGGGTGACAGGACTTGCAAGTGGATAGACTGTGGAGAGTGAGTAAAAGGGAGGAATCAGGAAAGGCTTTCGTGCTTTGGGCTTGAACATGTAGGTAATGATGGTGCTGTTTACTGAGATGAGTGAGACTAGGGGAAGAATGGATTGAGGGGAGAGGAACCAAGAGCTCTTCGTGAGTCTATTAAGGTTAGATGGCCATTAGGCATTCAAGTCGAGATGACAAGAAGGCAGCTGGGCACACAAGTTTGGCACTTAGTCTGGAGACACGCACAGGGGCCATTGACATATTGAGAATATAAAAGCCAGGGGACTGGCTGAGATCACTGAAAAAAGGGTGTAGACAAAGAAAAGAGGTCTTTGCCCAAATCTTTAGGCATGCGATCATGAAGGGTCAGTCAAGAGATGGACGTCCACAGGAGGTGAAGAATCGTTGAGGCTACAGATAGAAGAAGTTCTGCCAAATGATGAGATTTGAGGAAGCAGGATGGGATGCAGAGAAATGAGTCTGGGGGCAGTGTGTGTGTGTGTGTGTGTGTGTGTGTGTGTGTGTGTGTGTGTTGTATTGAGATGGAGATACACAGATGTAGAGATATGTCTGGGTGTTAACTGGTGAGGAAGTACTAGATGTTGCAGGAAAGAAAGGATGTAATTGCAGAAGCAGAGCCCTGGATAAGAAGAGAACTTACCTTAGAAAGACCCAAGAAGGGGCAGCTGGGTGATTCAGTCGATTGAGTGCCTGACCCTTGAATTCCACTCAGGTCAGGGTCCCAGAGTCATGAGATCACGCCCCATATTAGACACTCGGCAATGAGCATGGAGCCTGCTTGGGATTCTCTCTCTCCCTCTGCCCCTCTCTTCACTCACACTCTCCCTCTCTCTCTAAGGAAAAAAAAAGGACCCAAGAGAACATACTTCATCTATGGTAACAGGGAAAAATGCAGAGAGCATGGATTTCTGTTTTGGATGTGGTGATGCAATTATGAATTAAGTTGCTCTGAACTTTCATGTACAAATTTTTGTGTGAAGATATATCTTCATTTCTCCTGGGTACATACCTAGGAATGGAAAGCTCCGCTGCATGGTAACTGTTTAACATTTTGAGGAACTGCCGAACTTCTCCAGAGTGGGTGCACCATTTTGCATTCCCTCCAGTGGTGCATGACGGTTCCGATTTCTCCACATTCTCAACCCTTGCTATGTCTATCTTTTTTATTATAGCCAGCTACCCTAGTGAGGATGAAGCGGTATCTTATGGTTTTTATTTGCATACCCCTATCTTCATGTGCTCATTGGCCACCTGTATATCTTCTTTAGAGAAATACTCAGATCTCTCACCTTTTTTATTTGCCTATTTTTACTGTTGAGTTGTAATAGTTCTTTATGTATTCTGGATACTAGGCCCTTATCAGATATATGCTTTACATGTATTTTCTTCAAGGCAATGGTTGATTGCATGCGGCATGAACTCCCAATCCTGAGATCGAGTCATGAGCTCTACTGACTGAGCCAGCCTAGCGCCCTTACTCTTCTTCTTCTTCTTTTAAGTGTATTTATTTTGAGAGAGTGAGCATGTGTTCTGGGGAGGGACAGAGAGAGAGGGAGAAAGAGAATCCCAGGCAGGCTCCTCAATGTTAGCACAGAGCTCCACTCTAGATTCAATCTCACAAACCATGAGATCATGACTTGAACCAAAATCAAGAGTTGGACACCTAACCAACTGAGCCACGCAGGCGCCCTACCTTTCTTCTTTAAATCACCTTGATACCCTTGTCAAAAATCAGTTGACCATGTATGTATTTTTAGTTCTAGTTTATTTCTGGTTTCTTTATACGCTTTTACTCTCAAATCTATTCCATTGACATATATCTTATGCCCAGTATCAGATTGTCTTGATTACTGTAGCTGTAGAGTAAATTTTGAATTCCTCCAATCTGTTTCTTTTTCAAGATTGTTTTGGCTATTTTGGATCTTTGGCGTGTCCATACGAATTTAAGGATATCTTGTCAATTTCTGCAAAACAAAAGTAGGAGAAGCTTGGCTTTTGATAGGGGTTACAATAAATCTGTAGATCAACTGGGGAGAATTGCCATCCTAACAATATTAAGTCTTAAAATCCATGAGCCTGGGATGGCTTTCCATTTAAGTATGTCTTTTTTTTTTAATGTTTATTTATTTTTTAGAAAGAAAGAGCACAAGCAGGGGAGATACAGAGACAGAGGGGGACAGAGGATCTGAAGTGGGCTCCACAATGACAGCACAGAGGCTGATGTGGGGCCTGAACTCACAAACTGAGATTATGACTCGAGTCAAAGTCGGATGCTCAACCAACTGAGCCAGGCAGACGCCCCCTACTTATTTATGTCTTTTAAATTTTCTTTTGTGGCGCTGATTTTAAGCAGAAGAGTGACATAATCTGATTTATGCTTTAAGAAGAGTACCCAGCTGTGTGTGGATAAACAACTCAGGGATGAGAGATATGACATGAACAAGGGCAATAGTAGTAGGGACAAGGAGGAAAGCACTTGCTACAGAATCATTTAGGATGTAACTTGGCAGGACTTGATGACTGACTCTGTGTGGAAAGAGAGGGAAGCGGGGTGCCTGGGTGGCTCAGTCAGTTAAGCCCCCGACTTCAGCTTAGGTCATGATCTCATGGTTCATGAGTTCCAGGCCCGCATCCAGCTCTCTGCTGTCAGCACAGAGCCCTCTTTGGATCCTCTGTCCCCTCTCTCTACCCCTCCCCTACTCACTCTCAAAAATAAATATATATTTAAAAAGAAAGAAAGGAAAGAGAGGGAAGAGTAAAAAAATGACTCCCAGGTTTTTGACTTGGGTACATTGTGAGGCCACCAACCGAGACAGAAAATATACAAGCAGCAGTTTGGGAGAAAAGAGGAAATAATCAGCTGATACTTGTCAAGCTTGGGATGACCAGTGGGAAGGTCAGGAGACTGGCTGTTTGAGTCTAATGCTCGGGGAAGGTAGTCTGGGGATGGCGATTTGAGAATTGTCATATAAAAGGAGAGCCATGAGACAACATGAACCAACCAATGGGAACAATAAAGGAAGCAGAAAGGCTACAAAGGATTACCAATGTCTAAGGGTAGAGCAGATCACAAAACATCCATAAAGGACCATTCCCAACAGCAAGGATGAAACTAGAGAGTACAACACTAAGCAAAATAAGCCAGCAGGAGATAGACAAATAACCTATGATGTCACTCATGGAGAAACAAAACAAAGCAACAAACAAAAAAAAAAGAGATAAACCAAAACACAGACTCTTAACTACAGAGAACAAACTGGTGGTTGCCAGAGGGTTGGTGAGTGGCAGGGATGAGTCAGATAGGTGAAGGGATTAAGAGGACACGTATCTTGATGAGCGCGGGGTAATGTGTAGAACTGTTGAATCACTATATCGTACATCTGAAATGAATAAACCACTGCATGTTCACTATACTGGAATTAAAATAAGATAAAGTAAAAAAAAAAAGTCCACAAAGGAGACTGAGAAGGAACAAGCAGGAATGAGGAGCGTGCCCTAAGAGTGCAGGGGGGATGAATAACCGGCCGCACCCTGAAATGTTTCCATCGGATTCGGCCGAGTTAAGTCCTGGTAACCCAGACAGGGCTCTTCCAGCAGAGGACGGAAGCCCATGGCTGTGGATGAGGAGGTGGTAGTTGAGAAGACGGAGACGGCACAGAAGGACAAGTCACTCCAGAAGCTTGGAGAGGAAGGGAAAAAAGGAGTGAAAATGTAAAGGGAGTCCAGGGGAGATGGTGTTGTCTCAGGATCTGAAGAGACTTCGGTGTGTTTAGAGGCAGACAGGGGCAATTAGCCAAAAGGGGCAGGATGAGGGGTAGAGTGGGGTCCATGAGGAGCTGGAGAGCACCTGGGAGCAGGAGAAAGGAGGTGTCCCTGTCCTCCTCAAGTTCAAGTGCTCCACTGCGCATTTCTCACCTGGGCCACTGCGCTGGCCTTTGGACGCTCAGCCTTGGGTGTAGGCTGGCTGGGTAGCGGCCAGGAGAGGCTGGCTGAACCGTAGGAAATAGAATGGGCCAGTGGCCTCTGTGAAGTCCGGGGATGAGGCGCTAGGAGTCGGAAGGCAGGCATGCTGCAGGAGGGGGCTTTGGGGGACCCTTGAGGCTGGGAGTCCAGAGGGGACCATTCAAGGCATGGCCCCAGAGAGGATGGCAAGGTCATGATGAGGGTCACCAAGGAGGTCAAGGAAGGGTATTGGAGGGCCATTTGGATGGATTGGCAGGACATTAGGACAGATTGCCTGACAGAAATTCTGAAGTCCTTGATGGATGGAGGGGGCTGATAGGGACGGCAACAGATGAGCGTGAGGAGAAGAGACAGCAAAGTAGAGACAGACCGCAGGAGTGTCAGAGAGGGACAAAATGATACATGGACACAGGAAAAGACCCTCCAAAGTGTGCAGGGGGTGGTCCATGAGGGCAGGGAAGGGTACTTCTGATTTCTTCTTTATACTTTCCCGTTATTTCCTCCAAGCTTCCTACAATAAAAAATTTTTATTTTTTTAATGTTTATTTTTGAGAGAGAGAGAAAGAGCAAGTGGGGGAGGGGCAGAAAGAGAGGAAGACACAGAATCTGAAGCAGGCTCCAGGCTCTGAGCTGTCAGCAGAGAGCCCGACGTGGGGCTCAAACCCACAAACTGTGAAATCATGACCTGAACTGAAGTCGGACACTTAACCGACTGAGTCTCCCAGGTGTCCCTGGAATTTTTTTTTAAGTAAAAGATAGTGAAAAAAATACAAATGACAAATGGCCCCATTCACAGCATTGAGCATATGTCATTGTAAACATGCCAAAGTCCTCTTTAAGTGGCTCCTCCTCTCAGACAGGCATGATCAGTTGGTTTTTTGTTTTATGCACATGTATATACACACCTAAAATAGAATATGGTAAGGGGTTTTAATTTTTTTAAGTTTATTTATTTATTTTGAGGGGGAGAGAGAGAGAAAGAGAGAGAGTAAGGGAAAGAAGAAGCCAGTAGAGGCAGAGAGAAGAAAAGACAGAATCCCAAGCAGGCTCCACACCATCAGCGCAGAACCTGATGGGGGCCTCAAACTCACCAACTGTGAGATCACGATCTGAGCTGAGATCAAGAGTTGGATGTTTAACCAACTGCACCACCCAGGCACCCCAGGGTTTTTTTTATTATTAATTATTTATTTACTTTATATTAGAGAGAGCCGGAGCAAGCAGGGGAGAGGGGCAGAGGGAGAGAGAGAGTGACAATCCTAAACGGACTCCATGCTTAGCGCAGAGCCTGACGAGGGGCTCCACGCAGGGCTCCATCCCACAATCCTGACCTGAGCTGAATTCAAGGGTCAGTTGCTCAACAGACTGAGCCACCTAGGCACCCCAGAATATAGTAGGGTTTGTGCATGACTGTTTTATTTACATGGAGGAAGTGTTCGAATAATCAGAGGGGCCAGAGCCCTCTCTTGAGCTGAGCAGCCGAGCAGGGGGGCCATGCCCTGGGAAGACCCAGCCTTCAGCTGAAGTGCACTGGGTCACACCTGCTTGTTAAATATTCCAGGAAGAGGGGGGATTACTACTCGCCTTTCTCTGGCCTGGTTTCTACCCACTCAAGTCATTTACACCACAGAGATCTGGGAGGCAGAGAAGGGAATCACTACCCCCATTTGACAGATGAGGAAACTGAGGGCCAGTGAATGGCAGTGAGCTGTCAGCATGTCACAGTGTGGTGGTAGAGGATCAGGAACTAGAGCTTGGACTAGGCTTCTTCCTAGAAGCTCAGGCCAGTGTACTGAAGGGTGTGGAAGAGGCAAGGGACAGGGGGTGGCTTGGACTTTGGCCACTTGGCAATAAGGAAGAGAAATGGAAATAACTTCAGGTAGCTAAACCTGGGCCATGGCTGGGAAATTATCTGGGAAGAAACAGATAGGCAGTTTACCCTCCTCAGAGGATAACAGGCCCCTCCCTGGAGGCTTGGGCTCCCCTCCCCCCTTTCCCCACCCTCACAGTCCCGTCCTGCACGCAGTACACAGGTCTCAGCCCTAACCACTGATACATGCTGTGTGATCTTTTTATTTTTAATGTTTTTTTTTTCTTTAATGCTTTTTATTTATTTTTGAGAGACAGAAAGAGACAGTGAGAGCAGGGGAGGGTCAGTGGGAGAGGGAGACACAGAATCTGAAGCAGGCTCCAGGCTCCAAGCTAGCTGTCAGCATGGAGCCCGATGCAGTATTCAAACCCACAAACTGTGAGATCATGACCTGAGCTGAAGCCAGATGCTTAACCAACTGAGCCACCCAGGCGCCCCTGTTAATTTATTTTTAGAGAGACAGAGCATGGGGGGCGGGGGGCGGCAGAGAGAGCAGGAGACACAGAATCCAAAGCAGGCTACAGGCTCTGAGCTGTCAGCACCGAGACCAACACGGCCTCGAACTCACAAACGATGAGATCATGACCTGAGAATCGTGAGTTCATGACGTGAGCCAAATTGAAATCGAAGTCGGACACTTAACCAACTGAGCCACCCAGGCACCCACATCCTGTGTGATGTTTGAAAAGCCTTTTACCTGTCTGGGCCTCAAATTTCTCATCTTTACAACAGGATAATAACCTTTGACTCAGTATTATTCCAAGAATAAAAAGAGAGGATCCTCATCTATGTATCTGAAAGCAGAGACATACATTTAAGAGGTCCAGGTCCCCAGACAAATTCCAAGAAGGCCCAGATGGGCGGTGTCACAGTCGACCGCCTGATACTGATGGAGAATCCACATGCAGTCACACATGAGAGACTCGGCATTGACCTTGCAGTGACCACATGTGCTCCTCAGGGCAGCCCCTGGGAGGGGGTGGCCTTTGTCAGGAGAAAGTTGTTGGTGGAGTGGAGTAGGGTGGTGGTGATAAAGGTTTTTTTTTCTTTCTCTCCTCGTCACAAAAGCAAGACATGAATAAATGCTCACTATAAGACTTCTGCAATATAGCCATGGGTCAAACAAAAAGCAAAATCTTTCCCTCCCTCTCCCTGGGAGCCACACCTCTCTTGGTTATCACTTTGGTGTTACCGCTTGCGCTTAGTAACAGCTTATCTGTAACAGCCAACACGTATCTTTGCACTTTTCTGTGCGTAAGGTGAAGACCTTGACGTTGAATTGCTGGGTCACAAGTACAAGGGATCATTAACAATGTGGATAAGTCCTGCCTAACTGCCCTGCTACAGGCTGTCTCCAAGGACATAAAGATTCAAATGCCAGCCAGAAGAGCATCAGCCCAGTGGCTTCACGAACTGCCCCCCATCTTGCTTTCCACCTCTTTCTCCCCGCTTTGCCCCGAAGAGCACTGTCCCCCTTCAGACAGCAGGTAACTGGGAAGCATGTCCGCTGAGGCAGGGTGCCCTGCCTGAATGGCGGCCTGCCAGGACCCCCAGGGGCTTCCCGGACCCAGTTTCAAATGGCTCCACTCCTTCCTTTGGTGTTAACATCCTCTAAACTCCAGAAACGTGAGTGCTGCCCCAGGTGTCTGACACACAGGGCACACAGCTGGCACTAGGACAGACGTGCAGAAAGGCACACATTCAGTGGACATCTGGCATTGGGAATATCAAGCCAGCGCCTGGGCTGAAGGCCGCGGACCCATGCGGTTGGGGGTGCAGCGATGAACTGATGCTGCCCAGATCCCACGCAAGGCTCCCCAAAGGTCTGCTCTGCGGGCTGAGAAAGCCCTGGGAGGCAGCCACAGCTCTGCCACACTGGGGAAGGCTCGTGCATGGAGACCCCAGCGGGAATCTGGGTTCCCACTGACTACCACGCCCAGATGCTGAGGGCAAGTCCACTTCCAGATGTGGAGGACAAAACAAAGGAGGCCAGGGGTCCTTCCTGGCACATTAAAGAGGCTCAGTAACCAAGAGCCAGGATATGTAAAGCTCCTACTGTGTGATCCCGCCCGGGTCTACACTTTGTCTTTGAGTCATTCTGTCTCGGTATAGAAACCAGCAATTATCCCTGATTTTCCAATGAGAGAACAGAGACCTCCAAGGCTGGGGAATAAAGTGCCTTGCTCAGCACGGAGGACCAGCGACTCCCAGGACAGGGCCCGTTCTTTGCCCAGTGAAAACTAAGGCCCAGGCAGGGAAAGTGATTTGCCTGCGGTCCTACAGTAAGTCAGGGACAGACTCTGGTCTCCCAAGCAGGGCTCCTGCACCACCCGTCTTCTAGAAAGAGGTAGATTCCATGCCTTCATCCTGGGG
The DNA here is from genome assembly GCF_006229205.1 of Suricata suricatta. Taxonomy (NCBI): domain Eukaryota; kingdom Metazoa; phylum Chordata; class Mammalia; order Carnivora; family Herpestidae; genus Suricata; species Suricata suricatta. The sequence goes on from NC_043707.1 coordinate 117,584,798, forward strand.
CTGCCTGACCGGGTGCAGCCAACACGCGTCCGCCCTCCCCGCCCCCGAAGACGGCTGCCACCTCTGAGCCTCAGTGGCCATCTGTGCAATGGGCCCACCAGAGAGGCTGGGATGGCGCCGAGGCCAGCGGCCAGGCGGGTGGGAGGGGCCAGCGCCGTGACTCACCCGGGCGGGCTGGGAAGGGCTGCCCAGCCGGTCGGACCGGCCCGGGATGCAAACGAGCCGCCAGGGCCCGCCCGGGGCTGGGCC
>NC_043707.1:117585146-117612571 GCF_006229205.1 Suricata suricatta
GGCCGCTGCACCCGGAGCCCCGCTGAAGCGGCCGCGGAGAGCCGGCGCGGGAGCCGAGATGTGTCTGCGCCTGGGTGAGCCGGGCGGGACGGCCCGTGAGGCCCCCGCCGCCTTCTCTGCGGGTCACTTTCCGCTCTCGACCGCAGTTTCCCCAGCAGTGAGGTGGAGGGAGGAGGGCTGCTGGTACCCCCTCGAGGTGGGCTAGCGCCGCCGCCCCCGCGCCCCTACTTTCCTTTCCGGCGGAGGAGGGATTCCCCCGGGCGGGAGGGGAGTCGCTGGAGGGAGCGGCGCGCGCCCGGCCCAGAAGGGAGAGCGGAGGGAGAGAGACCCAGGGCCCGGGGCGGTCGGAGCCGGAGGCTACCTGCCCTTTCGCCTCCTCGGCCTTGCGAAGGGCTCCCCCTCCAACTCTTCACTACTCCAACCAGGCGGGGATGGAAGGGACTCTGGCAAACAGGATCCAGACAGAGTGGGGCTGGGGGTCCTCTCCCCTCACTCCCTGGGCACAGGGATGCTGCTCTTGGGCATCAGGCAGACCTGGGGACTCCCCATTCTAGCCAAGAGGCCTCACGAACCTCAGTTTCCTCATCTGTAAAATGGGGATGGTAACACCATCTCCCAGGACTACTGTGGGAACGCAGTTAGCTCCTGAGAGGAAAGTGCTCACCCCCGTGCCAGCCACATTGCTAAGTGCTCTAAGAATGCTAACTTAGACAGGAGAGGCCAGGACTGCCCCCCGAGACTCTGTCCAGGGCTCCAGGCACAGCCCCACACTGGCACTGTCCCTACAGTTTGACCACGTCTTGGTCCTGGGATGTTGTTGTTCATGAACCCAACCCTGAGCCAGGTGGTGTCTGGGCTGCCAGGCAGGTGGGTGGATGGGGTGAGGTGGGTCAGGCCCCTGGACGAGCTTCCTGTTTGACTAGCAGTTAATCCTCGCCAGTGTCCCAGTTCCACAGCCCCATCAATCCATCACCTGCCCTCTGCTCTGAGACCCAGTCCTGCTCCAGAGGGTCCTGCAGGCCCCCAGGTGGCTCAGAAACCTTGCTGCACCAGCCCCTCCAGAATTTATATACCACAAGGTCACCCAGAAGGGCTATGGCAGTGACCCCTATACTCCCTCCCTAGGGACTGCTTCTTGGCACAGGGCCCCCAAGAATATCCACTCTAAGTGATCCATACCTCCTTCCTTCCCTCTCTCCCTCCCTTCCTTCTTCCTTCCTCCCTCCTTTCCTCTTTCTTCCTCCCTCCTTCCTTCTTCCTCCTTTTTCTTTTTTCTTTTTCTTCCTTCATCTTTCTTTTCCTTCCTTCTTCTTCCCTTCCTCCTTTTCTCTTCCTTTCTTTGTCTCTCCCTTTCTTTCTCTCCTTTTTCCTCTTCCTTCCTTCCTTCCTTTCTTCCTTTCTGCTACAGGGCTCCCATATATGAAATAGGATCCAATCCCTTCTGTCACAGATGAGGAGACTGAGGCATAGGAAGGGACTTCCTAGAGCTTAGTTTAGAGGCCTGGCCAGTCTTTCAGAGCTGGCTGGAATGGAGGGGGTGGGGGCTGACAGGACCAGGAGGCCAGCATGGTGTGTGTCCTCTGGGGCCAAGCCAGGATCCATCAGGGACATTCCAAAGAGCAGGTCTGGAACAGCCTAAGCTGCCCAAGGAGGAAAGCTCCGTCCGTGAGGTGCGCAGACAGGGGCTGGGTAGCCACTTGGCCACTCAGAATTTGCAGATGAGTCTCTGGTGGTCTTTTGACCCCAGCCTCCCCGACTTGCCCTGTCCCCATCCAGTGCCCCTGCACCAAGAGCTTGTTTTTCCCAGCACCCCCAGGGTATGCCCCGCCTACCTTCCCATTTATCTCCTGCTGGGACCCTCCTTCACTGGGAGAGAACTCATGACCCGAGGTTAAGAGTCATACTCTAGACTGAGCCAGCCAGGCACCCCTCTTCCCATTTTAAAGATGAGGAGATGGATACTCAGAGGCTTGAGTTTCTTGCCCCAAGTCAGTTCAGCAGTTGTGAGTTGATTATCTACTATGTGCCGGGCTCTACACACCAGACCCAATCCCAACCAGGATCTAATGCTGCCCAGTGCACTAGGGGCTCCTGGGGCCTAGATAGTGACTGTCAAACTTACCACGGTACCTTAGGGCCTGGCACGGAGCAGGCACTCTGAGTATTTGAGTAACAAACTCCTGATTGAATAAATCAGTGAATGGGGAGCTTAGTGGAAAGATCATGGACCTAAAGCTAGAGACCTGGGTTCAAGTTGTGGTCCTGCCACTCATAACCTTGAGCACTACTGAGAACTCCTGCCCTTTATTAAGTACCACCTGTGTGCTTTTCTAGCCACAGAGTCCCAAAGACTCTCATGAAGGTGTTGTAAACCACTTTGCCAAATGAGGCAACTGAGGTTCAGAGAAGACGCGTCTGTGACCCCAAGCACCTGGAGGCTGACTTAGAACCCAATGTCCATTAGTTTTTACGGGGCATTGATTTCCTCTGCCCAACAATGAGCCCCCGCCATGGCCCTGACATGACTGTCCCCCACAGGTGGTCTGAGTGTGGGTGACTTCCGGAAGGTGCTGATGAAGACAGGACTGGTGCTGGTAGTGCTGGGCCACGGGAGCTTCATTGCAGCGGCTCTGCTGCATGGCACCGTTCTGCGCTACGTGGCTGCCCCGCACGACGCCGTGGCTCTACAGTACTGCATGGTCAACATCCTTTCTGTCATTTCTGCCATCGTGGTATGGCCAGGCTGGGAGCGGGACTGGCGAGAGGGAGCTGGAGGGGGCTTAGAGTGGGCAAGGGGAAAGCCCCAAGCACTAGCCTCTTTGCCACTTACCAACTGTATAAATCAACCTCTCCCTGCCTCAGCGGCCTTTTCTATTACATGGGGATGGTAACATTGTCCACCCCAGGGGGTCCTGGTGAGGATGAATGAGATCATCCACGTAAAGTGCTTGACGCGGTGTCTGGCACACGGTTAGTGCCCACGACTGCGGGCTAGGATTATTATAACGACAGGGAGGTGATCAAGACAGTGCTGGTCAAAAGGAAGGAGCATCAGCTGAGCTTGGGAGGGTCTAGGAGTGCTCACCGAGCTGGACGCCCCTGAGCTGGATATTGATGGATGAGTAGGAGTTCAAAGATAGGCTGCAATTACCGTAGCCCACATAGGAGGCATGCCAGGGCCAGCAAGTAGGAGAGGAAGCTGGAATGACATTCCAAATACAGAGAATGGCAGATGCAAAGGTGTGGAGGTGGGAATGGCTAAGATCTATTCTGGGGACACCGAAAAACCCAATTTGGCAGGAACTTAGCATTACGCATCGTCTATAGCAGGTGCTCAATTAGTGGCGCCCATGGTTATGACTAGATGTCAATAGCTGTTTGAGGAATCCACGAGTGAAGGGGCCTGGTGTTCCAAAGGTCACAAAGCTCTTTCCCACCTTTGGGCAACATCCAAACACCAAAGTCTTGAGTTCCATCTCTGCTGCCTCCTGGCTGAGGGATTTCTTTCTCTCTCTAAGCCTAGTCTCTCCACTCCAAAGTGAAGCTCGAACTGCCTGCTGGTCCCAAGACTTAGGTGAATGAAGATCACAGGCCCCAGCAAGCAGAAGAAGCCTCAGCCGGTGGGACAGGGCTGGGCTGAGCAGATGTGTGTGGTGTCCCCTGGAGTTAACTCCTGGGGCTTGTTCCTCCCACCGGCCTTGTAAGGAACTCGGGAAGAGCAGTGAGCTCAGGGTTAGGAGGTCCGCCAGGGGTGGCCTCTGGGCTGGACCCCTTCAGCTTTCCCCTCACTTCCACAGTTAATCCTCACTGTTTCTGGCACCATGGGGGAGGTGCTAGCCTCACTTTCCAGAGGGGAAAAGCAACACTGAGAATTCAGCCAACCTCCGGCCAACACAAAGAAGCCAAGCAGGATCTGAGACCATTTGGGTCTGACACCAAAGCTAGTGTCTTTTCTGTGAGCTCATCCTGCAGACTGGGGCTTAGCCCAGAGAGCGTGGGGCACTTACTTGTGGCTGCTCAACGAATTCATGCCATTGCTGGATTGCCATCGGACTGCCTGCCTCCCATGGGCACAGATCATGGAATTCTACTCCTTGAAGCTTTCTGACTTGCTAAAATAACAATTCTGTGTTTAGTTCCTTGCCAGTTGAGTTTACTTAGTTTCTCCCCCAAATCTTTTCCACCCCAGAGAGACATGCCATATATATCCTGTGACATGCTCCTGCGGCCCTGGGATACACAGGTCCCTGTTTGAAATAAACAACTGTAGGCAGTGGGGAGTCACCGAAGGTTGTAGGCAGAGAGTTACCGGATATTAGCAACATCTCTTCCGGGCTGGACCGTGAAGAGGCAGTGCCTCTGTGCAGATGGAGGTATCGAGGCCAAAGCTGAGCCGGAATGAGGGGCTGGGGGCTCGGAGGGCTAGAGTTGGCATCGGTGGAATCTCCCACGGTGCCCCTGACCACTGCCTGCTCTCCCTCCCCGCAGGTCATCACCTCAGGCATTGCTGCCATTGTGTTGTCGCGCTACCTCCCCAACACCCCCCTGGTATGTGGCTCCTCCTGGGAGGGGCTGGAGGGGTAGGGTAGGGGCAGCGGCCACCCCGGAGGGCCTAGCTTGCCTGGAGGGAGTGAGGCTGACCCCATGGGGACAAGCTGGCATCCAGTGACCAGTGGCCTCTCCCATCAGCGCTGGACAGTGTTTAGCTCCAGTGTGGCCTGTGCCCTTCTCTCTCTGACCTGTGCCCTGGGGCTCTTGGCCTCGATCGCCGTGACCTTTGCCACCCAAGGCCGGGCACTGCTGGCTGCCTGCACTTTTGGAAGCCCCGAACTGCTGGTATTGGTGCCCGACTGTCCCTTCGACCCCACACGCATTTATGTGAGTGCTTAAGCCTGAGATTGCAGTGGGGGAGCAGGGCAGGGCTGGGGGAGTAGGGCGGGGTGATGAGGGGGATGAGGGGTGACACCCAGGTGCTCATCAGAGGTGGGAAAGGTCCTTGGACATTTGCTCTCCATCCTGCCCCTTGTGCCCCCCCGCAGAGCTCCAGCCTGTGCCTCTGGGGCATCGCACTAGTGCTCTGTGTGGCAGAGAGCGTGTTTGCTGTGCGCTGCGCCCAGCTCACCCACCAGCTGCTGGAACTGAGGCCCTGGTGGGGGAAAAGCAGCCACCACATGGTAAGGCCCGTCACCCCCTCCATCAGCCCCGACTCCCCATATTTCCTAGGAGCCCTTGCAGGGGAGCCCAGACTGGTCTGCCCCTACCCCTCTGTGTGGGGCCCCGGCCTTAAGAACTGGGACAACAGTTTTTCCCCCAGAATGAAAGGGAGAGGCTCAGAGGCTTAGAGAGGTCCCACCTCCCAGCTAAGCCACACATCTGAAACTTGGCTCCGCAAGGGCCAGGATGAATCCTGAGGGAGAGGAAGGGGTATCTGGGCCCAATGCGGGGGTACTCCGAGGGTATGGTCTAGCTCTTGCACAGGAGGGGTAATGAGGCTCCTTTGCCCCAGAGATCCTCCCAGCCCTCCCCTCCTCCCCTCCCCTAGGTGTCCTGTAGGAACAGACCCAGTCCCTGGCAGCCTCTTGTGTCTCTGCAGATGCAGGAGAGCCCAGAGCCGGTGGAGGGCAGTGACCTGCTGAGCTGCACCAGCTCTGAGCCGCTGACCCTCTGAGAGCTGATGCCACATCAGGCCCTGTGACCACTGGGGCCCCACAACCAGGTCTGTACTGTGACCAGGCCAGGATTCCTGGAACAGCCCTGAGAGGTTTCATTGGTCACTCAGGGACGTGGGCAGAGCTTCCGACCCCCTCCCTCAGCTACCCAGCCCAGTGCACTGAAATGAGACTTTATTCTGAAGTTATTAAAAAGAACAGAGATGTTCTACGTGGATGCATGCAGCAGGGGAGGGGACTTGGCCAGGGGGCCTACGCTTCTTTCCCACACAGGATGCTGGGGCTGGGGCTCCGGATGTGTCTGCCCATCCGTGGGCCTGTGTGCGTGTCTGAGAGAGGAAAAAATACAGAGGGATGGGTGGGTCTGTGTTCATCCGAATGCTGAAAGGCAGGACCCACAGTGGGGGGGCTCTAACTGGGGGTGTGGGTTTCCTTTTGCATCGTGACCTCCATGCCAACAAGAGCTGTGGAGCAGGAAGGGTTGAGGCCCTCCTGCAGGAAAGGACGACTCGAGGCTTTTTCCTCAAACCCCCACGCCTCTGGAATCCTTCCTCCTATCCAAATGAAAACTGCCACCTCACCTGGGCATGATTCCGCCCTGCACCCAGGCTGAGAGCTCCAAGGGCGGGGTGGGGGGTGGGGGTGGGGAGCTTGCCCGGTGGTTGGGGGAAGAGCTCGAGACTGCGTGTGAGTAGGGGTGCCGGTGGGGGGCGGGGGAGAATGGCTGAAGTTCCGTCTGGGTAAGGGAGGGCAGACCCAGCCAGAGCCTGTGTCTCACTCATTGCCTAAGGGAGATACTGCCTTTTGGACTGAGGGTGCTAACCGCTTGCTTGCTGCAGGGTTGCCTTCTCCAGAGTCCCCAGAGTGCGGGCCCTGGGGTGGGTGTGGGGGTGCCCAGCCTGGATAGACACAAGGAGAGGAAGCCGAGAGCCGGGAGAGGGCCAGTGAAGGCTGGGAGGAGGGGGAGCCTGGGTCCTCTCGCTCAGAACTGGGAGGCGCTGCTGGGGTCGCACTGCAGCAGACGCACGATGGACGGGTCGCTTTTGGCCCCGCGGATGAACTCCTCCAGGGACAGCTTACCTGCGGGGCGAGGGGAGCAGTGACGCTGGAGAAGGCGGCCGCGCAGCAAGGGGAGGCCGGGCAGAGCCGCGGGAGAGGGAGAGGGAGGGGGAGTGGCACCCGCCCCGCCCCATCCCTGCCCCCTCACCGTCGTTGTTTGTGTCCATTTGGCGGAAGATTTTCTCGGTCCTCTTTTCTGGGGTCGACTCATCCTCCGGCATCTTCATCACAGACGAAACCATCTTGTAAATGGCCTGAGGGGCGGGAGGGGGAGGCAGGGAGTGAGAGGAGCCTGCCCGAGCCCCCCACCCCCATCATCCAAAACCGCCTCCACGCACGCAGAAGATTGTTGCTCCCGCTTGGGTGAGGTGGGGAGGTGTCACGGAGGCGTGGGGGAAGGGAGGGGGGGTCAGTTTAGGAAGGAGTATCTGGAGAGGCTTCCCAGAAGAGGGGGTATTGGAGCGGGCCCTGACCAAGTTCCCTTGGAGTGCCAGGTGGGAAAGGCATTGCTGGCAGAGCAATCTGCACATACAAAGGACCTGCAGCAGGAGGCTGAGTGGGCGCTGAGAATTTGGGGGTGGCTGAGTGCAGTGGGCCAGGAGAGAGGTTGGAGGATATCAGGACCCAGATAGCGAAGAGGCTAGAACATCGGACTTAAGAGCTGGTGCGGGGTGCTGCAGGCTCCAGGGTGAGTACCGGCTTAGCGCTGCTTTTCAGAAACTTTGGGGCCCTGGGCGGCCGGCGCTCGGCGGCCTACAGGGGGCGCTGGGCAGAGGCGACATTGGGCTGCTGTGCTTCTATGGCCGGCAGGGGGCGCAGAGCCGCACTAAGGGCTGGAGGGGCCGAGGCTGCAGGGCCCAGAGAGGGTGGAGGCATTATGCAAATAAACGCAAATGAGCATCTGCCAGAGGCGAGGACAGCATGCGCTCAGTTGTGCCCAGAACTGCAGCTGCCACGTGCAGGATCTCTGGAGGCAACACGAAGGAGGATATTTGTGCTAAATGTACACAGAGCACGTAGGGCTTGGCCTGTGGGATAGACTAGGTCCTGGCACACTGGAACTCAAGGATCAGACCAATCACCCCAATGTTCCAGCTTTTTGCTACTGACCCCTTTGCCAAGAAGCCTCCCTTCTCCCATCCCATAAACTTCCCTTGCCTCAAATCCAGCTCCAACCTCCGTAGTGGTCTATACCGGCCTCTTTCCCTCGCATCTGTCCCCCACGCTGCCTCTGAACAGTTTCCAAACACAGATCTCCACCACCACGTCCCCAGCCCAGTGGGCTGCCGCCTCGTTCCCATCACACACAGGCTTCCCTCCAGGCCCACCGTGCACCCAGCTCCTTCTGGATGCTGCCCCACGCTCCTTCTGCTGCCTCCCACTCTTCCTTGGGACTCAACTTACACAGTGCTTTCTTAGGGAGGCCTTCTCTGATCCTGCCTGGGTCAAGGCCCATATGCTGGACCAGAGCCTCCTGGGCTTTTCCTTGGGGGACCTCTCTGCAAGTAATTTTGTAGGATTGCCTCTAGTCTCCAGCATATAGCTAAAGATCATGGACATCTACTAGTACCCATATCCTCAGAACTTAGCACAGTGCCTGGCCTGTGGCAGGGATTCCATCGCTTAAAAGGCTTTGGCGCCTCCCACTGCCCTCTGTGCCAAGTCCAAACCATTCAGCCCGGGCACTCAGGGTACTTCGCGCTCTGGTCTCTGCTGACCTCTCCATCATCAGGCCTCCCCTGGTGGGTGACCCTGCCACAACCAACCCCTCTGTGCCTTTCAGGTTTCCCAGAATATACAGCCTCTTCCTGGAATAATAGTACTAGCTACCACTTATCAGGCACCCGCTGTGTGCGAGGTACTTTACATGTATTATTTCTTAGCCTCACACTAGCCCTGAAAAGCAGGTATCATGATCCCCGTTTCCCGGATAAGAAATGAAGGCTTGGAAAGGGAATTGATGGCAGAGACTGAATTAGAATCCGCTCCTTCATAGTTGCCGGATAGATGCTTGTGGGTAGTGATGACCAGCAGGGACTTTGAAGTAAAGGGACCGAGAGTGGCATCCTGGTTCCACTAATCCCCTTATGTGTGTATATATCTGTGAACCTCAGTTTCCTCATGTCTCCCTCAATAGGATTGTCTAGACGATTGAATGAGACAGTGTTGTAGTTAGAATAGTAACTGGCTGGAGTAAGTGGTCAGTAAACAGCAGCTCATAATATAATCATTACTCATCCGCCACATCCTCAGGCCTTCCCTGCCTTTCAGTCTCCGAAACTCCAGATGCCACATTTCGCTAGTCAGTGTGGCTGCACACGTGTTCTCTCCCACCAGAGTGGGAGCCCCCAAGAGGCCAAGATGCAGTTTTTTCCCTTGCAGTGTGCCCGCCACCTTACCACACAGTTGGGTCCTGAGAAGGATGGCCGAGTGACTTAGAGAGTGACTGCTCCCCTAGTGACAACCCTCTCCTGGGTCTCCTAATTAATTATCTGAAATTGCTGTGCACTCATTGTTTCATTGGAGCCGACTTGTAATTAATCAGTCACTGGGGTTTGCAGAGCTCAGTAGACGGCACTGGCTGTCTCAGGCTGCCCGGGTGACATGAAGGAAATTGGGACCTACGTAGCAGAGGCCAGCCAGGCAGGGGGCCTGAGGAGGCCCAAGAACGAGGCTGGGCATGACTGATGTCTTCAGTATGGCACCCCCAGCGGAGCTGAGATTTACCAGTATAGAGCAGTGCAACCTCACGAAATGGTAAAACGTGAACATCTCTCATTTTGGTTAGTATCCAGTTGCTGTTCAGTCCCTGAGCGATTTTCTGTCACCCTGATGGCCCCAGCCCTTACACCAGGATCCCCAGAACTTCTTACAGTCCATCAGCTAGAGTTCATGCCTGGCCCACGGAATCACAAACATTAAGATTTTACCCCTAGCAGTAGACACAGGGAGAGCAGTGCATCCCAAAACAGCCCATTCTAGTCTAACTCAAGAGAGCATACCCCGATGCTTAGCAAGAGAGAAGCCAAGGCAAGAATCCAGCAGGGGCTGGAGGCAATGGAAGGGGAAGCAGCAGAGCTGAGGAACCAGAGGGAAAGGATTCAGAGAGGCAAAAAGAAAGGGAGCAAGAGCTTGTGCAAAGCTGTGCAGTGGGATTACTCAGGATCCTAAGGATGTTGAAAAGGCCACTCTGGCTAGCGCAGAGAATGTGCAGAGGAGAGAATAGTAACTGACAGCATCTAACATTTGCCAAGCAGCAATCATGTGGAGACCTCTCTTCTTTCTTGACAGAGCCCCTGTCCCACTTATACCTGCAATAACCTGGTGACGTAGAGGACTAACACCCTCACTATGTGGGTGAAGAAACACAGGCTCAGGCAAAAAGTGAACTAGGAACTGGATAGGTAGACTAGAACCAGAGCCTTGATGGACTTCAATGCTGGGCCAATGGGATAGGAACTCTGGAAGGTTGTTGTAGAGCTATCATGTGTTACACTTCAACTTGTACTAGGAAAGAACATTGATATCAGGTCCTTAAATCTCCCTGTGAGGTCAGTATCACTATCCCCATTTTACAAATGGGAAATCTAAGAGTTGAAGCCAACTCCAGAACTGGAAGCCAGATCTCTTTCTAGGGGCAGCTTTGAGTGGTGGCCAGCCTGAACTTGACACCACTTACATGCTGTGTGACCTTGAGCAAGTCACTTCACCTCTTGAGCCTCGTGGGGTTATTGTAAGGATGCACTGGCTCATGGATATAAACATCTCACTTAGTACTAGGTTCTTAATGGGCCCTCAGTCAGTTGAAAGGTGGCTGGGTGTCCACATGGAAAGTGAATGGTGGACCCAGGTGGTCCACTTACAGGCTGTGTGGCTTTGGGCCAATGTCTTTCCCTGAGCATCCATTCTCTCCTGAGTAAATGAGGATCAATGAAACATAACTGGCCTGTACTGTGAAGAAATGTCAAGTTTTGAAAGACAAAGGCCGAGGAACTGTTACAGATTACAGGAAGCTAAAGAGACACAACAATTAAATGCAACGTGCGATCCTAGACCTCAGTAAGAAGTGCCATACAGAACATTTCGAGACAGTTGACAAAATTGGAATATGGTCTGTAAGTTAGATAATAGCATTGTTTCTACATTAAATGTCCTGACTTAGATAATCATATTATCAGTTATGTAAGAGTATTTCCTATTCTTGGGAAATACATCCTGCTGTATTCATGGGTAGAAGGTCATGTTCAGAACAACAGCAAAGCACTGCACACACAGCGCTCGCACACCCATATGTTAAAGCAAATATGGCAAAAGTTAGTTGGTGAATCTGGGTAAAGGATATATGAGAGTTTTCTCAACTTTTCTTTAAATTGGTAATCAGTTCCTAATAGTTTTTTAAATGGGTCACAAGAGTATCACCCGCCACTACCTACCCACAACGGTTATTGAGAGGACAAAAAGGAATGGTTGGGTGCCTGCTGCTAGGCCCTGCACCTGGCATTCTAAGGGGTCCAGGGGCCCACCTGCACAATCTCGAGCATCTCCTCGCGGCTGATGTAGCCGTTGCCATCCAGGTCATACATGCTGAAGGCCCACATGAGCTTCTGCTCCAGGCGGCCACGCGAGGTCACGCTCAGCGCAATGATGAACTCCCGGAAGTCAATGGTGCCATCGCTGTTGGTGTCGAAGGTGCGGAAGACGTGCTCGGCAAATTTGGAGGCATCACCGTAGGGGAAGAAGTTGGCGTAGATCTTCTTGAACTCATCCACGTTGAGGATGCCCGTGGGGCAGTCCTTGAGGAACCCCTTGTACCACTCCTGCAGCTCCAACTCCGAGAACTCCGTGTTCTCCCGAAGGTCCTGCAGCATCTCCGGCCGCAGCTTGCTGTTCTGCTTGCCCATGGCCACCAAGCCAAGTCCCACCTGGATCCCCAAGGGGGTCAAGGGGTAGAGAGGGAATGGTCAGGCCATCTTGGCCCCTTGACGCCACTCCAGGAAGGCCCCAAGACACCAGCCACACCCAGTCTCTCATTTGACCCAATGAAAGAGAGGAGTTGGCCCAAAGTCAACAGCCCATACCCAGGCATCCTGCCTCTGTGACGTGCTCCACACCATTTCCCAGGACCTTACAGTTTCCCAGGGAACAGACCAGGAGACGAAGAAAGGGAAGGGGCCTCACATTTACTGAGAGTCTTCTCAGTGCCAGCCACTGGGCTTTTCACAGGTGAATACCATTTCATGCTCACAAAGCGAAGTCCAGGGATTAGCCCCACTTTACAGATGAAGAGGCAGGCCGAAGGAATGAGGTGACCTGGTTCAGGCTGCACAGCCCTGGAGTGACAGGGGTGACTCCCAGAGTTTCCCAGGGAGGTGCAAAAAGGCCTTTTGGTCCTCTTTCCTCCTGCTCTTTCATTGCCTCACATACTCTTCTCATTACAAAATATGCCTGCAGCCCAGACACTGACCTGTTCTCTCTCCACATGCATGTGCCTGACAAAGGCCAGCATAAGGTAAATGTTAACCTAGGCTCCAGAGCCAGACCACCTGGGTTTGAATCTCAAGTCTGCCTCTTACCAGCTAGGTGACCTCATACGAGTTCCTTATACTCTCTCTGCCTCATCTGTAAAAGGAGGGTAATAGTACCTACCTCATTATTGTGGGGATTAAATTAGTTAATAAATGTTAAGCACTTAGAATAATGCCTACACATATATGTGCTACATAAGTGTCAAATAAAAATTTTATGTGTACCCAGATGCCACAAGACTCATGCACAACAACATGCAAATGAATACACACTGACACATATTAATGCTACATAGCTCACCAGATCCATACACTGACTCCCGTGCCACTCACACACCACCCTGGGTCACCAGGCCTCCACACAACGTTCCCTCTGCTCCACAACTCACATGTACTGACACATGGCATCACTCACGAACAGCTCCCATACCCTGTGCATCAAGACACCAGCCCACGACCCCACATGTCTCACAAATGCCATCACAAGCCAACTCCCATGCTGACACCTCTCACATGGCCAGCAGCACGTGGGACCCTCAGGCAGCCTTCCCATCTTTCTTTTCCCAGGGGTGCTTGCAGGTCCCAGGAGAGGGAGCTGCAACCTTTCTCAGACATCCTAGGGGCCTCTTCCAATGAGATCCCTGGCCAGCCAACCTTCCCCCAATACTTACCTTTCACGTAGTCCAGAAAGATCCCCACAGCGAAGGAGGTTAGGGTGTGGAGGGCTGAGGGAAGGCAATGGAGGAGACAGCCAGGCAGTTCCAGGCAGGAGTGTAGGGGTGAATGCAGGTAAATCCCTCCCTGCAGCCTGGGGCTGTAAGTGAGACAGGGTGGGGATGTTCCTTGTATGTGCATTTGCACATAGCTGGGTGCACATGTGGATGAACATGTGTGTGAGTGCTTGTGTTCAAGTATGCACATATGTCTCTGGTTTCTGCATGGCATTTGACTCCCGTGTGTTTCAGTCGATATGTGTGCATGTGACTAGGTACGCACCCATCACAGTATGAGGGGGATGTGCCCGAGTGGCCATTTAGGGGACTTGTGTGTGTCCTCAGCAGTGTCACATGCATGTTTTCGCAAGTTGGTGACCCTCCTTTCTAAAGCAGCCTTTTCTGCCCCAGACTGAGGACCCAGTGAACAAGTGTGTGGGAGTGGACGGAGGAAATGCGTGGGGCTGGAGCGGAGAAGTGTGTCCCTTAGTCCCCTCCTCAAGGTCCAAGGAACTGGGTCATCGGGGCGGGAGCAGAGAGATGCGCTGAGCAGGAGAGATCTTCCAGAGCCCCCTCCTCCCTGCCACCCTCAGAACTGCCCCTCCCAAGCGGAAGACTTGGAAACAAGGGTGGTAGAAGGTTCTGTTCTCTCCGCAAAGACCCCTAGTCCCCCGAATGGGAAGGACCCCCAGCTCGACCTGAGAAACTCACCCCGGCGACCTTCTCCAAACCTCTCCCCAGCTCTCGCCCTGAGCCCACGCTTCAGAGCGCCGGGCGCGGGGCCCCTCCTGGAGGGGGCGCTCCGAGGCGGACGGAACGCGACTCCTCCCCGCTGGCCACTCGGCGGTCAGGACCCTGGAGAGCGCCGCGCTCTTTCCCCAGGGGAGCCCCCTTCTCCCCAACGCCCTCGGAAGGAGGCTCCGCAGGAGGCGCGGGAGCGGCGGGGTTGGAGAGGCTGGACGGGGGCCCCCTCCCGCCGGGCTGCCCCTTCCCCGCATCCCCCAGCCCCGGCCGGAGCGGCCCCCACTCACCCAGCGACGCGGAGACACCGACTGCGCAGGGAAGGCGGCGCTGCTGCGGCGCGCGGCGGCAGAGGCGGCCGGAGGGGCGGGCGGGGGGCGGGGGGAGGGACTGCCAGGGAGACGCCCCGCGGCGTTGGCCTGGAGCCCCTCCCCTGGGGGGGGGGGTCCCTGTTCCTGCCTTTCCCCTCCAACCCCGAGGCGGGGGGAAGTGGTGCGCTGGGCTCCACCCCCGCCCCTGCCCGGGAGAGGGAAGGGGACGCCCTCACTTCCCCGGCCCCCTCACTAGGGAGCGCCCGCCGGGGGAGGAGGACAGAGGTCTCCAATTTCCCCAGGATCTCGACTCAGGTAGCCCGAATGGGGTCGGGGGGAGGAGGAGGGTGTCAGTGCCAGAAACGTCTTTCCGAGACGGGGACAACCCCGGCCGCTCCACCCCCAACCCTACCTGGGCGCGAAGCTGCACGTCGCTCCGCGGGCGGAATCCGGAGCCTGGGCGTTTCGATAGGCGCCCTTCCTGCCACCACGCCTCAACTGTCGAACTAGCAGAGCTGGGGGCTCTTCCGCGAGGGGGCAGCTCCCACTTCACCAGTGCGGGAGGTCTGGGTGGGGGGCAGACACGCCCCCTATGCCACCTCGGCCTTAGAGAGCCCCGCCCCTATCTCCTGCGCACCGCTCCGGATCTCACCCCCGCCCCGGACCCCTCTCAGAATGAATCTCACCTCCCAACATTGATCTAAACTGCTCTTCCCATACCCCTCTCCGTGCCCGTCCTCTGCCTGTGCAGGATGGTCCTATGTGAGGACTGGGGAGCATTCCCAGTCTGGGGGGGTGAGGGTTGAAGTGCGTAGGCACCTTGCCTCAGACAGGCCAGCCCTTCTCCGGAGTCACTGACCCCCATCACAGCTCCTCCTGCCAGGATGGGGGCTGCATCCTCCTTCAGCCTTCTACTGCAACAGTCCCCACATCCTGGGCTTGAATTCTGTCCTTTATCTCTAGGAGGTGGCCCTTACTGTCCCCTCTTCACAAATGAGCAGCCTGAAGTTCAGAGGGGTTAAAATCATTTTTTCCATGTCTCACAGCTGGTGAGTGGAAGGCTTGACTTGAATCCATATGCCTTCATCCTTTCATGGCACAAATATTCATCAAGCACTATTTCTGTGCCCAGCGTTGTTCTAGGCAGTGGGGTTACAGAAGTGGGCAATAAACCGTGGACAAATTATACAAGTCAACCTTGTGATGTATTAGATAAGTATTTGGGGGAAAATTGAGATCAGCATTCAGAGATTGAGATGGTGGCAAGGGCTTAAGACCATTCCAAGGATTGTAGATTTTATTCCAGGTGAGATGAGGTGTTCTAGATTGGGGCCTTGAGCAGAGTGGGGGGTCTGACTTTCAGGTCAAGCTTACTCCGGCATTCTGTCAAGACCGGACTTGAGCAGTGGGGGCCAGGGTGGAAGCCGGGGACCGTTTCAGGGTGAGAGAGACTTGTGTCTGGTTACTTTCAAGGTGAGCTAACAGCATTTGCCTTCTCTGGACAACTCCTCCCAGTTCGGGGCAGCTGGGACGCCCCTGGCTTTCCAGGGCTCAGACGAAAGCCCCACCTCCAGGTCCCGGACCAGGCTACTCATGTGGTCAAATCTAGTCTTAGTCCTTCCTGCTTGAGGATGGGGAGGTCTCAACTGAAGGAGCTGGGGAGCCAGGCAGCAGCGGGAGGTTGGACATGTGGGCCCTCTAGAACATCAGTTCCTCCGTGTGCCTTGGCTCTGGTGTTGGGACCCCCAGTGGAGGCGTGAGAGATGCCAGACATGCGTGGGTGGTTCCCAGCTGCCTCCTGTGTGAAGCCCTGGGGGATAGGGAGAGACTTGCTGCTCAGCTGCCACCCCAGGCCTCTGAGTGACAAGCTTCCTCCGTCCTCCCCACTAGGGCTGGCAAGCCTGCTCGTTTGGAGCTGGATGAGGGGACTGCCCAGCACTCACTGCCTGGGCCCCTCCTCCCCGTCCTCCTCCTCCTCCTCCTTCCTCTGGCTCCAACAGAGAATCTTCCCAGCCTGCTCTGGATCCTCCTCTCCATCCTTGGGGGTGGGGGTGGGGTCACAGTTTATCCTTACAGGGTGCTGCTCAGCCACTATCTCTTTCCTCCCACTACCCTGTGCCAGCTTGACCTCCTTCAGACTGGCTTCTTGGCTTAGCCCCTCGAGGGCCTTCTTCTAGTCCCACTGTTTCTCTTCCTTGTGAAGGTAACTCTGATGCCCCACCCTCAGGACCCCCAGTCTGAATTCTGTCTCCCCAGTAGTTGGGGCTTCTGGAAGCTGCACCTCCTTTTGACTTTCCCTGTACCTGGAATGAGTGGGGTAAGTCTGGAGGCAGAGTTTGGACCCTGGTAGGCTCTGCACTACTTCCCATCAGCCACCTCTCCTCTCTCGGGGGCCGAAGAAGCATTGGGAAGCCCCCCAGAGCCAAAGAGGAAGGCTTGCGGCTCCGCACACTGTACGCCAAGGCCCAAGACCCAAGGCCTGAGATATAGCCCAGAAAAAGGGGCCAGAGGGGCAGCTGTCAGGAGGCCTGCCCTGGTCCCTTGCTTCTGGATAACCTGAAGCAAGTCTTTTCCCCTTTTGGAACAGAAAGCCTAGATAAGTGACCTGGATGCCTTGGCACCCCCTGTCAAAACCCCTCACCAGAGTACCTACAAGACAGGCCTCATTTGCTGCCTCATTGTCTCCTCAGGCCTGAAATTCTGGGCGTGAGCCTAGTAGGCAGGAGGCCCCAGGGGCCCCAGAACCCTGCAGATTTGAAGGGCTCTATGAAGACCTGTCGTGGGGGTGAGGGGGGTGTCCTTGCTGATGACACTCAACCCCCTTCTACCCCAGACTGAGGCATCTAGGAGGGAGGGAGAGGCACCACTTAGGGTAGTTGTTGAGTGGGGTCATTGAGAGAACTGAGGGGTGAGCAGGCCCCATGGGGTACAGAGGAAAGAGCAAGCCCCACAGGAGGGGGTGTCCACAGGGTCTGAGGAGTACGGCTGGGGTGCAGAAACCACAGGCGGCTACCCTCCTCTAGCGCCAAAGAAAGATGACAGAGAGAGAAGCAAGTGGGGCGTGAATGGAGAGGGGACTGCATATCTCTTAAGCACCTACTGTATGCAAGGTACTTTGCAGGTATCACCTCCTTTGTGTGTTTTTTTTTATGCTTTTTATTTATTTTTGAGAGACAGAGAAAGATAGTGTGAGCAGAAGAGGCTCAGAGAGAGAGGGAGATACAGAATCCGAAGCAGGCTCCAGGCTTTGAGCTAGCCATCAGCACAGAGCCTGACGCGGGGCTCAAACCCACAAACAGTGAGATCATGACCTGAGCTGAAGCTGGATGCTCAACTGACTGAGCCACCCAGGTGCCCCTCACCTCCTTTGATCCAAGCTAATCCTGACTCAGAGTCAATAATGTTACTGCCATTTCACAGATGTGGAGACTGAGGCTCAGAGAAGCGAGGCCACATGCTGGAGGGAATACAGCAAGAAAGTAACAATGCCAGAATTTGAACCCAATTCCATGTGACTCAGGAGCCCAGGCTCCCCTCTGGAAGTCTCTCAGTGAGGTCGGTGGAAGCAGCCCCTCCCCAGCCCCCTCAGAGGCGCAGCCCCCACCCTCCCTTCCTAGGTCCCAAATGGTTTGGAAAATCCTGATGGGAGCAGATGGTGGGGACAGATGGAGGGAAAAGCATCTCAGGGCTGAATTACACAAACAAACATTGATAAAGTGATTAAACCTCAAGCCACCCCTTTCCAAAGGGCCCAGCCCACCCCAGCTTAGAGCACTGTGGACCCAGAGGTGGGGGTCTGGGGTTCTCCGCGAACGCCCCAGTCTTAGCCCAACTGATCCCTGTTTCTGCCCGCCCCTCTCACCGCCAGGGACCACCCCCGGACCAGAGCCCAGGGCCGCAGAGCTGCCAAGAGCACAGCCCGGGAAGGGGAGGGGGCGGGCATGGCTGTTCCCAAGGGAGCTGGGCCACGAGGAACACAATGGGGGCGGTGGGGGTGTTGGGAAAGTCCTGCAAGCTGGGAATGCAAAACTGAAATTAGAGTGGGGTAGTGTACCTCAGCAAGCCTCACTTTACAGACGGGGCCCAGAGAGGTGCTGGGCCATGTCATACAGCAGCCTCACCCTGACCCGCCCCTCCCCCATCCCCACCGTGGAGGGGGCAAGGCCCTTCACCTCTTGAAGGTTCGGGTGGTTCCTTCATCTATAAAATGGAAAGGGTAACTTTAATGCCTCCTAGAAGGGCCTTTGTGAGGATTGAGTGAGAGGAAGCTTGTAGAGGTGGGACCCTGGTCCTGCACACGGTCAGTCTTCTGTTAATGTCAGTTGCAGCCGCTAACAGGGCCTCCCTGGTGTGGGGGGATCAGGAAGGTGGGGGCTGATTGGAGATGGTCCCTCTACTGAGCAGGAGTTTGGGTTTAAAGATCCCGCCTGCAGAGACCCTGAGGTTACTGGGCTCCGCAGTTGTGGGACGGCCCCAGGGCCCCCAAGAAAAGCACCAAATCCAGGGTAAGATTCATTCCATTCACCCCCCACTTGCTCCTGGGTAAGAGCAGCTGAGGAGCTCAGGGGTGGCTCCATCAGTTAAGTATCTGACTCTTGATTTCTGACTCATGGTCGTGAGATCAAGCCCCAAGTTGGATTCCACTGGAGGAGGGTTCTGTGCTAGATGGTTCTGCACTAGGCTTGGAGCCTACTTAAGATTCTTTCCTTCCCTCTGCCCCTTCCCATTCGTGTGAGCATTCTCTGTCTCTTTTAAGGAAAAAAAAAATGAGCGCTGATCTCTCTGCCAAGCTCAGAATCCAGGACCCAAAGGTAGACTGAAAGGGGCTGCACCTCTGCTGGTCCCTCAGTGTGAACCTGCAGACATTGCAGGGAACAGACTTGGGTTCACATCTTGATGGGACCCCTTCCCAGCTGTGAGAAAGTGGACAAAAACAACCCCACTGACTCTGGCTTCTCAATAAAGCCTGTATTTCCAGCCCACAGACACCTCAGACTCAAGCTAGCCAGCACCAGCTTATGGCCATCCACCCAGCCTGCCCTTCACCTGGGTCCCCTCCAGGAACCCCTCCCTCCTCCTCATCCCACACTTCCTGTTCAAGTCAGAGTTCAACCAAAGCTTGCCTCTCAGGCCTGCCCTGTCCTCTCCCCGCAACTCCCCTGCCCCTGCCCCACTCCCTCCTCTGATGGCCCTATATTATCATCTGGTCCTCCTATAGCTCCCCAGCCTTTGGTTTCTCCACATCTAATCCCCTTCGTCCCTGCTTAATAACCTTCCATGGCTCCCCAGTGCCTACTAGAGTAAGTGGGTGTTGGAGAATTTCCTTGATACACCCAACCCTTGCCTTCCAGCTCAGCTCCTACCCTCCACCTTCCTCTGAACATTCCCCCAAGGCCCATCACCTTTTTTACAGATGGCCAGGGTCTCCCCTACACTGAAGAAAAGATCTGGAATCAAAGCTGAGGGAAGGGCACTCCCTGACCCCCATCTCCCTGCATATGGGCTTGAACCTGGGAGGGTGGGGTAAAGTGATGCAGGCAGGTGGGGTCACATCCCAGCCATCCCTTGTCTGCACAATATTTCCTCTTCCCTCTGCTGGTGAAAGCAACTCCTAGCTGGAAAGGCCTCAAGCTCAATGGCTTGCTTTGGGTCCCCCATCCAGGCCCATTCTTTTGCCCCCTCCTCAAATCATGAGTAGCCCCTTCTGTGACAGCTCTTCCGGCAAATAAGCATTTGGGTCTTTCTTACACACTTTCATTGCATTACACATTCAGTCTGCTCATGCAGCTCTTCATGGTATATCTGTTTGGAAATTGTTCCTGAGGTCACAACAAATGGAATAGTCACTCTTGGAAGTAGGATAAAGGGCAGGAAGCTGAGTGTTCACTGGTAACTGTATATGAAATTCTATCTGCATGTCTACAGCCTGCGTGCAGGGCTCGACCTCATTTGAGACTTGAGTCAAAATCTAAAGAGTCCAAACAATTTTTTATGTTCTTACATATCTTTATTTTTAAAAATTTATTTATTTATTTTGAGAGAGAAGGGTGGGGTAAAAGAAAGAGGGGGAGAGAGGGAATCCCAAGTAGGCTCTGCTCTGCCAGCACAGAGCCCAGGGCAGGGCTCGAACTCACAAACCATGAGGTCATGACCTGAGCCAAAGTCAAGAGTCTGACCCTTAACTAACTGAGCCACCCAGGCATCCCTCAAAACATTTTTTTAAGTTTGTTTTTTTTTTAATTTAAGTAATCTCTACACCCCACATGGGGCTCGATCCAAGCTCTTCGGACTGGGGCAGCACCTGGCTGGCTCCTCACCCAAATTTTTAAAGTCCTTCCTAAATTGGGATCTGCCTCCCAGAAGCCTTCCAGCAGCCCCAGCTCTGCTCTGGTTGTTTGCCCAGAGCCCATGACCACAGGATGACTCTCGCCCCTCCTCGCCTCCCCTCACAATCCGGAAAAGCTGATGGAATCCCCAGTCACCCCTGCAGCCGAGCTTGGTGGCCTGAGAGATTGCACACGCAGCACGAGGCTGGGCCCACAGGAGTGGGGGCAGCAGACCTGATCCCACCACAGCCAGCTGGGTTTGCCTGGAGCTTCAGTTCTGTGAACTACCTCCTTCCCAAAGCTCCGTGAGGAACCCACACAACACCGGAGGGTAGCGTGCCTGACGGAGGCTACTGTGTGACCCTGCAGGCCCGGGGATGCACACTCATACAGCCTAGAGGGTAGGTCCTCCCGGGGAGAGGAAAGCTGACATCCCAGCTCGACGATTCTGCTGGCACCCACTACTGGCCCCATTTTATGGATGAAGAAACAGAGCCACAAAGAGATCTGAGTTTGCTGCCTGAGATTGCTCATGGGATTAGAACCGGATCCAAGATGGGACTCAGCTCTGTTTCCTGAGCTCTTTCCAGTAAGCCAGGATGCCTTGGAGAAGTGTGGGCTTCCCCCAGGGTCCCGAGGCTCCCAGAGTCCCAGAACCCAGCCCCCAGAGGCTGAAGGTGCCGTATCCCAGGGCCTCATGCTCCCGATCCGTCTCCCTTGCTGGGAAGACTAGGTCAGGCTTTCCCTGAGACTGAGGATTGCCTCTTTGTTTCCATAGTAACAGTGAACAGAGGGGTCTCCCGAATCAGTGCAGGGACTCTGCACGGGGACTGGCAAGTATGCATGTGCCCTGGGAATCCCCGGGGATGGAGAGCCTTAGGCACAAGCACACATACACATGTGTACTCATGCACATGCATACAGACCCAATGCGCGTGTGTGCACACCCATTCCCCCCTTGTGCACACATATGCACGCCCTTGCACATGAAGGCACAGGCAGGCACATGCACAAGGTGCCCGCTAACCAAGAAATGGATCAGTGCATGATCGTGCCTGATCTAACCCACTCCCAGAGCCACCTTGGCTCACCCAGGAGACATGGGGCACTTCTGTACCCACTGCTACATTTGTCGATACTTCCTGTGTGCCGGGTACTTCATTTTCCTTTTCACAGAGGACATCCGTACTCCCCACAGCACCACTCTGAGATGGGTGCCCAGTGAGGAAACAGGCTCAGAGAGGTGGGGGATTTGCCACAGTAGGCAGTGGCCAAGTCAAGATGTGAGTCTGGGATTGTTTGACACCTGCCCTCCCCAACAGACCTGTTGGTGCCAGACCCATGAGCACTTCCCCGGGACCCATAAACAGATGAGGAGGCCTGGAAGGAGGTGGGGCAGGAGCTTAAGCCTCTCAACTAGAATGCCAGGGCTCCCGGGCTTGTGGCTCTGGGTCAGCGGATTCCCTCTCTAGCATCCAGCCATTTCTTGAGACTGGGGCCTTCCTTCCACTTCCTTCTCCCAGTCAGAAGAGGAGCTCTGAACAGCAACAAGACCCACCGGGAATCTCTTACTGGTGAAGCCACCTAGGTTCACTTGTGAGCTCCCTACCTTTCTAGAAAAGGCAGGAACCCAGCTGCTCGACCTCCCGGGCCTCTCGGGCAGACCCTTCGGAGGTGAGGGGACCTGAGTTGAGGGGCCAGACCAGCCAGGTTGACCTGAGTAATGAGTTGGGCAGCGGTGGGGTGGGGCATCCTGCAGGAGGGACCTTTCAGCAGAAGGATTGTCTAACAGTGAAAATGGGTTGAGTAGATAGTGAGCTCCCTGTCACTGGAGGCATCCCAGATCTGTAGGTGCTGGTGCTCCCTGCTTAGGAAATTGAAAATGAGCAGTGACTGAGTCCTCCATCATTATCCTCATCATCGTCATTGCCATACCTATCACTGACTGGATACCCTTTGAGTCAGGAACTTTAAGATACAACTACCACTACCGCTGATAAAAAAAAAAAACAGCAGTCCCTGCATATTCAGCCCTTACGGGATGATCTTCATTGAGTCCTCACAGAAACCTGTGAGGCAGGCACGATTGTTAGGCCCATTTACGGATGAGGAAACCGAGGCTCAGAAAGGTCAGTTACTTGTGCACAGTGTAGGGTCAGCAAGACCTACGTTCTGCCTGGCTGCTGAGTCTGTGGTCTGCGCACCTGGGAGCTGGTCTCCCCCAGTTAGGGCTCTCGGTTCCTGGAGCCCCTTCCGATCTGGGCTTGGTTGGCTTCACTAAGGCCAATGAGGCGCCCTCTGCTGGCCATTTCCTGGCTCTGCGGAACCACGTTCCTTCAGGTGGAGGATGTACCTGGGATGTGAAAGGCCGGCAGGACCTTGAACCTTGGAACCTCACTTCAGATGGTGGTACCTGAGGTCACCCAGCCGGTCAAGGTTGAGTAAAGGTTGGAGTCTAAGGGCTATCTGATTCCCAGGCTCTCGTCCTTCCACCCCTTATTGGTGGGGAAGAAGTTTTAGTCCAGGCGCCGTCACTTCCTACTGCAGCCTCCTCCATATCCGGGCTCCTACAACAGGGCCTCTGGCCCCACTGCTCTCGACGGATCTTGCGGACTGTAGTTTGTAGCTGAGAATCTTGTCTCCAAAGGCTAAGTGGGCCCTAGGGTTGGCGGCAGTTTGAGGCATGGGGCTGTCATTGACTGGCTGCGTGAGGCTGGGCAAGATTCTCAACCTCTCTGGGTGCGGTCTGATGGGAGTGGGTTCCTTTGTAGACTCGGAAGAACAGAAGAGGTTTGAAGACGTCTCTTTTATCCAATCAGGAAGCCTCGTAGCCCATTACCGCACACTACCCCACCCAGCCATTCCCCACATCACTGCATTCTTTTCATAGCCCGGGGGAGTCTCTGAAGGTATTTTATTTAGTCATTAGCTCTCTGTTTATTGCCTGTGTCTCCCACTGGAATGTGAGATCCATGAGGGCGGAATCTTGTCATCTTGGTCACAGCTGTGTCCCCAGGACCTATAGGTGTTCATACATATTTATTGGATGAATAAACCCCTCCCGGGGGGCTGGAGGCTGCTTGGGATTCTCTCTCGCCCCCTCTCTCTGCCCTTCCCCTGCTCATGTTCTATTTCTCAAAAATAAATAAATAAGCATTAAAAAAAATAATCTTAAAGCCCTCCCCAGCCCAATTTCTCTTGCAACTTGAAACAGTCTTCCAAACCCAGGGCTATTTTTCCTGTTCTTATGGTCACAGCCCAGAGCTCATAGCAGCTTCTCCCACCCTTCCCTGCACCTTCCTCTGTCTCCCCTGCTTCCCCCCAACTTGAATACTTTGCCCTTCTGGGCCTCAAGGCCAAAGATTCCTTTTTCTCTCTGCCTCTTCCCCCTTATTTTCTAATCCCCACTTGACTCTCAGAATTAGTTAAGCTCAGGCATCGCCTCCTCCCAGAAGCCCTCCCTGCTTTCCTTTTAAATTAATACTCTCTTCTGACCTATTTATTCATTTATTTGAAAGAGAGAGAGGGAGAATAGGAGAGGGGCAAAGGAGGGTGGGAGAGAGAGAGAGAGAGAGAGGGAGGTGGGAGTATGTATGTGTGTGTGTGGAGAAAATGTTAAGCGGACCCACACCCAGTACAGAACCAGATGCAGGGCTTGCTCTCATGACCCTGAGATCATGACCTGAGCTGAAATCAAGAGTCTGATGCTTAACTTACTGAGTCCCCCAGACGCCCGTCTTCTGGCCTTTTTAGACTCTTGGTGCCTCCTGGTCCACAAGGTAGTGTTCTGTCTGATATTTTATTTTTAGGGTTTTATTTTTCTAAGTAATATCTACCCCCAATGTGGGGCTTGAACCCATGACCCCAAGATCAAGAGTAGCAAGCTTGGGGCTCCTGGGTAATCTTGGGCATGGGCTTAGCAGCTGCCTCTGTGAGCAGCAAGCTCCCTCATGCCCTCCAGGGAAGGAAAACTTATGTCCTTTAGTGAACCCTGGGCCAGGGTTCCTGCCCCCAAGGAGCCCCCAGGTGGGAAGGGAGGAGGTAGGCAGACTCCATAATTCACTGGCTGTGTGACCCAGGTTGGGTGTTCACATCTCTCTGAGCCTCAGCTTCCTGATCTGGAACTGGAGCCAAGAACATGTGCCAACCTAAAACTCAGAATAATATGGACAAAAAGCCAAGTTCTTGGTAGATGCTTGATTATTTATGTGCTCAAAGCCATCTCCTGCCCTTCTGATTCTTCCTGTGATTTGGGGTGTGTGTATCTAGGGAGATCCCTTAGACAGGGCCAGGACCATTCTAGGCTGTGAAGAGGAGCCTACCCATTCTAAATGATTACTTGGGGGTCTGGGCTGGGCACCTGCAGCCTGGTGAGGTGCTAGGACTCTGGGCAGCTCTGGACTCTCAGGAGGGTCCAAGTGCTCATGACTAGCCAACCCCCTAGGAGACGTCTTTGGAGTCATCCAAATGGAAACCAGTGCCGCCCGGAGGACAGAGGCCCATCCTTCAATCCCCATCCAGATTCTCGCCCATGCATTCATTCATTCTTCCGCTGCTGTATTTCCAGAATGTTGCACAGAGCCTGGGACATAATAGGTGCTCATTTGATATATGTTAGAAGAACAAATTAATTCCACAAATTCAACACACACTTATTGAGTGCTTCCTGCACTTAGCCCTGTGCTAAGAGATGGTGCAGATTGTGCCCATAAAGTGATTGGTCCTGGTGGCCCCAAGATCACCAGCAAGGGCTCTAAATCTTCCCAACTCTTGCCACCCCCTACCCTGCTTCCACTGGTTGCCGGACTCCAGGCATCAAGACTTTTCCCTGACTCTGGTAATGCCCAAGCACCCAGGCATCATGGGTCCTGGGAAGGCTACACTTCCACAGGCACACTCTCCAAATCCTCCCTGTCTTTCACGCTCTCCTCCAACCACTTCCCCCGTCCCTCTCGAACCCTTAGACACAGCCATCACCGCCCTCCCAGTGCCCTACATCTACCCGGGGTTATACCTGGAGAGGCCAGCAGGTGGCGCAGAGGCTCCCCCTCCCTCGCCTCTGGCGGCGCTAGACTGGACCCCATACCCCATCAGGACCCTCTCCCTTCTCGTCTTTTCTCCCCAGCAGGGACAGGAGTGGACTGTGTGACCTCTAACTGACCCCTCTTCTTCCTGCTGGCTCCTGCAATGAGGCCTAAGGAGACTCCAGCTGCTCCTGCAGGCCCCGGGTTGTCTTTTCCTGTCTGGTGGGTGAGGGGGCGGGGGGGGGGGGGGGGGGGGGGGGGGGGGGGGGGGGGCCCCAGGGGGCCAAGCTGCAGCTGGGGGGGCGGCGCCAGGCGGGGTGGGGCAGAAGGCAGCTGCTGGGGGGAGAGAAAGGAGAGGAGAGAGGAGAAAGGAGAGAGAGGTGCTTTGGTTCCTTGGCTCCTGCTCTAAACAGGTGGAGGTCCCAATTGAAGCTCATCCCAGTGCAAGGTATGTGGCTAAGAAGGCAGATGGGGCTGGGGTGGTGGGGGGGGGTTCAGCCTGCCAAGCAGAGCAGGCCTCGCGGTGCTGATGGGCTGGCCACTTCGGTTCCCTCTCAGTAAGAATCCCTGAGCTCCCTCCTATCCTACCCCTTACAAGGGGACCTGAAGAAACTTCAGGGTCAGCAAGGAGTCCTGGGGTGGGCAGGAGAAGAGGAGGGCTCCATTGCTCCTCGTGACCCACTGTGTGAATTTCAGGGAGCTCTTTCCACCTCTGGACCTCAGTGTGTCAATCTAAAATGGTGGGCGGAGGGAGATTTTGAAGACCTTCTGTGGGACAGCTTTGCAAAGTGTCCCTTTTCAAAAAAGGATTAGCTCTTCCCCGGGAGCTTCAGGAAGACCAGATCTCTAAGACACAAAGGAATGTCCCCGCAATGGTGGAATTTCAGAGTAGCGGGGAGAGACTCATTTGGAGATGTGGGAGCCCCTCCATGTCGAGGGCCCAGGGTCCCCCGTCTGTGCCCCCCTCCTCAACCTTGTGTCTCTGACGGGGCCTCAGGGTGGAGAGTGCCACAGGATGAGGGGCTTCCCTGGATGGCTGCGGTTACAGCGCCTCCTGGTTAGGGGAGGGCAGCAGGTGCAGGGCAAGGGCAGCTCCCTGCCTCTTCAAGAAAGAAAAGGGATGGATTGCGCAGAAGAGAGCGGGAGGCATATGGGTGTCCCCAAGGCGGTGAGGGAGGAGCCATCCACGCCCTTTATTAACTGTGGTTACTTGCCAAGTCTCTAAAGCCCCCTGCACTTTAGAATCATTAGCTCACTCACTGCTTACAGCACTCAGCCAGGCTAGAATGGTGGGGGAGGGGGCTGGGGCTCCCATGCTCTAGGGAAGAGATTGTTCCAGATTGTTCTCTGGCTGGGGAGCAGCTGGCACAGGCAAGTTCTAGGATCTCAAGGATGGGGGTGGGGGGTGAGTTCACTCTGGTTGGGGAGACAACCGAGTCAAACACACGTGTGGAAGTCAGATCAGCCTGTGTTCAAATCCTGGCGCTGCTGTGGGTCCTCGGGCAAGTCAAGTGACCTCTCTGAGTTGCAGTCTCCTGTGCAAAACGGAGGCCGCAGAGGCTCCTTAAGGGGTTCGGTGGGAAGTAAGGGGCATCGCGCAAGTTAAGCCCTCGGGCACAGCGTCTAGCTCCTAGTAGGCGTGGGTTGTTATTTTCGTGGAGATAAAACTGGAGATCCAAAAAAGGGGAAGGATGGCCGAGGTCACAAAGCTAGGTCTCCAGTGAGTCGGAGCACCCTCTTCCCCGCCACGGTGAAACACTGAGCACCTACTGAATGCGCCCCAGCGCCTACCCGGCACTCTAGTCCCCCCACTCCCTGCTGTGACACTCCCCTCGGCTCACGTCTGTCTAGGCCTGCAAGGCCTCGGGCCGGGTATTAGGGACGGGGACCCCCAGGCCGAGCGAGGGAGAGCGGGTGTGGGGTGCACCGATTTGCGTCTCGGGGCGCGCGTCCTCCCTGTCCCTGGGGAAGGGCAGGAATGGGACCGGGTCAGGCCGAGTGCTCGGAGGGACAGGGGCTGCGCGCGCGCGCGAGCGGTGGGAGCCCCGGGCGGCCAG